>NC_054468.1:165993005-166293005 GCF_017639515.1 Carcharodon carcharias
TCTGGGAGTTGGATAGTGCGCGTGTGTGTGTGTCTGGGAGTTGGAGAGTGTGTGTGCGTGTATGTGTATGTGTCTGGGAGTTGGAATGTGTGTGTGCATGTGTGTGTATCTGTCTGGGATTTGGAGTGTGTGTGTGTGCATGTGTGTGTATGTCTCTGGGAGTTGGAGAGTGTGTGTGTGCGTGTGTGTGTATGTGTCTGGGAGTCGGAGAGTGTGTGCCTGCATGTGTCTGGGTGTTGGAGAGTGTGTGTGTGCGTGTCTGGGAGTTGGAGAGTGTATGTGTGTGTGTGTGTGTGTGTGTGTGTGTGCGTTTGTGTGCCTGGGAGTTTAGAGTGTGCGTGTGTGCGTCTGGGAGTTGGAGAGTGTGCGGGTTCATGTCTGGGAGTTGGAGATTGTGTGTGTGTGCGTCTGGGAGTTGGAGAATGTGTGTCTGTGCATCTGGGAGTTGGAGAGTGTGCGTCTGGGATATGGAGAGTGTGCGTGTGTGCGTCTGGGAGTTGGAGAGTGAGTGTGTGTGCGTCTGGGAGATGGAGAGTGTGCTTGTGTACATCTGGGAGGTGGAGTGTGTGTGTGTATATGTGGGTGTCTGGGAGATGGAGAGAGTGTGTGTGTGTGTGAGTGTCTGTGAGTTGGAGAGTGTGTGCATGTGTGTGTGTGTCTGTGAGTTGGAGAGTGTGTGCATGTGTATGTGTGTCTGGGCGTTGGAGAGTGTGCATGTGTGTGTGTCTGGGAGTTGAAGAGTGTGCGAGTGTGTGTGTCTGGGAGTTGAAGAGTGTGCGTGTGTGTGAGTCTGGGAGTTGGAGAGTGCGTGTGTGTGTGTGCATCTCGGAGTTGGAGTTTGTGCGTGGTTGAGTCTGGGAGTTTGAGAGTGTGCGTTTGTGCGCCTGGGAGTTGGAGAGTGTGTGTGTGTCTGGGAGTTGAACAGTGTGTGTGTGTTTTCCTGGGAGTTGGAGAGTGCTTGTGTGTATGTGTGTGTGTGTGTGTTTGCGTCTGGGAGTTGGAGTGTGTGTGTGTGTGTCTGGGAGTTGGAGAGTGTATGTGTGTGAGTGTGTGCGTGTGTGTGTCTGGGAGTTGGAGAGGGTGTGCGTGTGTGCGTCAGGGAGTTGGAGAGTGTGCGTGTGTCCATCTGGGAGTTGGAGAGTGTGCGTCTGGGAGTTGGAGAGTGTGCGTATGTGAGTCTGGGAAATGGAGACTGGTCGTGTGCACGTCTGGGAGTTGGAGAGTGTGCGTGTGTGCATCTGGGAGTTGGAGATTGTGCGTATGTGTGTCTGGGAGTTGGAGAGTGTGTGTGTGTGTGTTTCTGGGAGTTGGAGTGTGTGTGTGTGTGTCTGTGTCTGGGAGCTGGAGAGTGTGTGTGTGTGTGTCTGGGAGTTGGAGAGTGTGTGTGTGTTTCTGGGAGTTGGAGAGTGTGCGTGTGTGCGTCTGGCAGTTGGAGAGTGTGCCTGTGTGCGTCTGGGAGTTGGAGAGTGTGTGTGTGTGTGTCTGGGATTTGGAGAGTGTGTGTGTGTGTGTGTGTCTGGGAGCTGGAGAGTGTGTGTGTGTGTGTGTCTGGGAGTTTGACAGTGTGTGTGTGTGCGTCTGGGAGTTTGAAAGTGTGCGTGTGTGCATCTGGAAGTTAGAGAGTGAGTGTGTGTGCGTCTGGGAGTTGGATACTGTGCGTCTGGGAGTTGGAGAATGTTCGTGTGTACATCTGGGAGCTGGAGTGTGTGTGTGTGTGTGTGTGTGTGTGTGTGTGTGTCTGGGAGTTGGAGAGAGTGTGTGTGTGTGTCTGGGAGCTGGAGAGTGTGTGTGTGTGTCTGGGAGTTCAGGAGTCTGTTTGTGTGTGTCTGGGAGTGGGAGAGTGTCTGTGTGTGTGTGTCTGGGATTGGAAAAGTGCGTGTGTGTTTTTCAGGGAGTTGGGGAGTGCGAGTGTGTGCGTGTGGGTTTGCGTCTGGGAGTTAGAGTGTGCGTGTGTGCATCTTGGAGTTGGAGAGTGTGTGTGGGTGCGTCCTGGAGTTGGAGAGTGTGCATGTGTGTGTCTGGGAGTTTGAAAGTGTGTGTTTGTGCACCTGGGAGTTGGAGAGTGTGCGTATGTGAGTCTGGGAGTTGGAGACTGGTCGTGTGCACATCTGGGAGTTGGAGAGTGTGCGTGTGTGTGTCTGGGAGTTGGAGAGTGTGCGTGTATGCGTCTCGGTTTTGGAAAGTATGCGTGTTTGCGTCTGGGAGTTGGAGAGTGTATGTGTGCATCTGGAAGTTGGAGAGTGTGTGTGTGCGTCTGGGAGATTGACAGTGTGCGTGTGTGCATCTGGGAGTATGGACAGTGTGCTGTGTGCATCTGGGAGTTGGAGAGTGTGCGTGTGTCCGTCTGGGAGTTGGAGAGTGTGCGTGTGTACATCTGGGAGTTGGAAAGTGTGTGCGTGTTTGTGTATGTGTGTGTCTGAGTTTTGGAGAGTGTGTGTGTGTGTGTGCCTGGGAGCTAGAGAGTGTGTGTGTGTGTGTCTGGGAGTAGGAGAGTTTGTGTGTGTGTGTGTGTGTGTCTGGGAGTTGGAGATTGTTTTTGTGTGTGTCTGGGAGTTGGAGAGTGTGTGTGTGTGTCTGGGAGTTGAACAGTGTGTGCGTGTTTATCTGGAAGTTGGAGAGTGCTTGTGTGTGTGTGTGTGTGTGTGTTTACGTCTGGGAGTTGGAGTGTGTGTGTGTGTGTGTGTCTGGGAGTTGGACAGTGTGCGTGTTTGCATCTTGGAGTTGGAGTGTGTCCGTGGGTGTGTCTGGGAGTTTGAGAGTGTGCGTTTGTGCGCCTGGGAGTTGGAGACTGGTCGTGTGCACGTCTGGGAGTTGGAGAGTGTGCGTGTGTGCGTCTGGGAGTTTTAGTGTTTGCGTGTGTGAGTCAGGGAGTTGGAGAGTGTGCGTGTGTGCATCTGGGAGTTGGAGAGTGTGCGTATGTGTGTTTGGGAGTTGGAGAGTGTGCATGTGTGTGTCTGGGAGTTGCAGAGTGTGCGTGTGTCCGTCTGGGAGTTGGAGAGTGTGCGTGTGTGCGTCTGGAAGTTGGAGAGTGTGTGTGTGCATCTGGGATTTGGAGAGTGTGCGTGTGTGCGTCTGGGAGTTGAACAGTGTGCGTGTGTGTGTGTGTGTGTGTCTGGGAGCTAGAGAGTGTGTATGTGTCTGGGAGTTAGAGACTGTGTGTGTGTTTCTGGGAGTAGGAGATTGTGTGTGTGTGTGTGTGTGTCTGGGAGTTGGAGATTGTGTTTGTGTGTGTCTGGGAGTTGGAGAGTGTGTGTGTGTGTGTGTGTCTGGGAGTTGAACAGTGTGTGCGTGTTTATCTGGAAGTTGGAGAGTGCTTGTGTGTGTGTGTGTGTGTGTGTTTGCGTCTGGGAGTTGGAGTGTGTGTGTGTGTGTGTCTGGGAGTTGGACAGTGTGCGTGTTTGCATCTTGGAGTTGGAGTGTGTCCGTGGGTGTGTCTGGGAGTTTGAGAGTGTGCGTTTGTGCGCCTGGGAGTTGGAGACTGGTCGTGTGCACGTCTGGGAGTTGGAGAGTGTGCGTGTGTGCGTCTGGGAGTTTTAGTGTTTGCGTGTGTGAGTCAGGGAGTTGGAGAGTGTGCGTGTGTGCATCTGGGAGTTGGAGAGTGTGCGTATGTGTGTTTGGGAGTTGGAGAGTGTGCATATGTGTGTCTGGGAGTTGGAGAGTGTGCGTGTGTCCGTCTGGGAGTTGGAGAGTGTGCGTGTGTGCATCTGGAAGTTGGAGAGTGTGTGTGTGCATCTGGGAGTTGGAGAGTGTGCGTGTGTGCGTCTGGGAGTTGGACAGTGTGCGTGTGTGTGTGTGTGTGTCTGGGAGCTAGAGAGTGTGTATGTGTGTATGTGTCTGGGAGTTAGAGACTGTGTGTGTGTCTGGGAGTAGGAGATTGTGTGTGTGCGTGTTTGGGAGTTGGAGAGTGGGTGTGTGTGTGTGTGAGTGTGTCTGGGAGTTGGAGAGTGTGTTTGTGTGTTTTTGGGAGTTGGAGAGTGTGTGTGTGTGTGTGTCTGGGAGATGAACTGTGTGTGTGTGTGTGTTTCTGGAAGTTGGAGAGTGCTTGTGTGTGTGTGTGTGTGTTGCGTCTGGGAGTTGGAGTGTGTGTGTGTGTCAGGGAGTTGAAGAGTGTGTGTGTGTGTGTGTCTGGGAGTTGGAGAGTGTGTGCATGTGTATGTGTTTCTGGGAGTTGAAGAGTGTGCATGTGTGTGAGTCTGGGAGTTGGATAGTGCGCGTGTGTGTGACTCTGGGAGTTGGAGAGTTTGTGTGTGTGTGTCTGGGAGTTGGAGAGTCTGCATGTGCGTGTGTGTGTGTCTGGGAGTTGGAGAGTGTGCGTGGGTGTATTTCTGGGAGTAGAAGAGTGTGGATGTGTGTGAGTCTGGGAGTTGGATAGTGCGCATGTGTGTGACTCTGGGAGTTGGAGAGTGTGCATGTGTATGAGTCTGGGAGTTGGAAATTGTGTGTGTGTGTGTGTCTGGGAGTTGGAGAGTGTGTGTGCGTGTATGTGTATGTGTCTTGGAGTTGGAGTGTGTGTGTGTGCATGTGTGTGTATCTGTCTGGGATTTGGAGTGTGTGTGTGTGCATGTGTGTGTATGTCTCTGGGAGTTGGAGAGTGTGTGTGTGCGTGTGTGTGTATGTGTCTGGGAGTCGGAGAGTGTGTGCCTGCATGTGTCTGGGTGTTGGAGAGTGTGTGTGTGTGTGTGTGTGTGTGTGTGTGTGCGTTTGTGTGCCTGGGAGTTTAGAATGTGCGTGTGTGCGTCTGGGAGTTGGAGAGTGTGCGGGTTCATGTCTGGGAGTTGGAGATTGTGTGTGTGTGCGTCTGGGAGTTGGAGAATGTGTGTCTGTGCATCTGGGAGTTGGAGAGTGTGCATCTGGGATATGGAGAGTGTGCGTGTGTGTGTCTGGGAGTTGGAGAGTGAGTGTGTGTGCGTCTGGGAGATGGAGAGTGTGCTTGTGTACATCTGGGAGGTGGAGTGTGTGTGTGTATATGTGGGTGTCAGGGAGATGGAGAGAGTGTGTGTGTGTGTGAGTGTCTGGGAGTTGGAGACTGTGTGTGTATGTGTGTGTCTGGGAGTTGGAGTGTGTTTGTGTTTGTGAGTTGGAGAGTGTGTGCGTGTGTGTGTGTGTCTGTGAGTTGGAGAGTGTGTGCATGTGTATGTGTGTCTGGGAGTTGGAGAGTGTGCGTGTGTGTGTGTCTGGGAGTTGAAGAGTGTGCATGTGTGTGTGTCTGGGAGTTGAAGAGTGTGCGTGTGTGTGAGTCTGGGAGTTGGAGAGTGCGTGTGTGTGTGTGCATCTCGGAGTTGGAGTTTGTGCGTGGTTGAGTCTGGGAGTTTGAGAGTGTGCGTTTGTGCGCCTGGGAGTTGGAGAGTGTGTGTGTGTCTGGGAGTTGAACAGTGTGTGTGTGTTTTCCTGGGAGTTGGAGAGTGCGAGTGTGTGCGTGTGGGTTTGCGTCTGGGAGTTAGAGTGTGCGTGTGTGTGTCTGGGAGTTGGAGAGTGTGTGCATGTGTATGTGTGTCTGGGAGATGGAGAGTGTGCGTGCGTGCGTCTGGGAATTGCGGAGTATGCATGTGTGCGTCTGGGAGTGGGAAAGTGTGATTGTGTACATCAGGGAGTTGGAGGGTGTTTATCTGTGTGTGTGTATATGTGGGTGTCTGGGAGATGGAGAGAGTGTATGTGTGTGAGTGTCTGGGAGTTTGAGACTGTGCGTGTATGTGTGTGTCTGGGAGTTGGAGAGTGTGCGTGTGTGTGTGTCTGGGAGTGGGAGAGTGTGTTTGTGTGTGTCTGGGAGTTGTACAGTCTGTGTGTGTGTTCCTGGGAGTTGGAGAGTGCTTGTGTGTGTGTGTGTGTGTGTGTGTGTATTTGCGTCTGGGAGTTGGAGTGTGTGTGTGTGTGTGTCTGGGAGTTGGAGAGTGTGTGTGTGTGTGTGTGTCTGGGAGTTGGAGAGTGTGTGCATGTGTATGTGTGTCTGGGAGTTGGAGAGTGTGCGTGTGCATGTGTGTGTGTCTGGGAGTTTCCGAGTGTGCGTGTGTGTGTGTCTGGGAGTTGAAGGGTGTGTGTGTGTGTGAGTCTCGGAGTTGGAGAATGTGTGTGTGTGCACCTCAGAGTTGGAGTGTGTGCTTGGGTGTGTCTGGGAGTTTGAGAGTGTGCGTTTGTGCGCCTGGGAGTTGGAGAGTGTGTGTGTGTGTGCGGTTGGGAGTTGAACAGTGTGTGTGTGTTTTCCTGGGAGTTGGAGAGTGCTTGTGTGTGTGTGTGTTTCTGGGAGTTGGAGAGTGTGTGTGTGTGTGTGTCTGGGAGTGGGAGAGTGTGTTTGTGTGTGTCTGGGAATTGGAGTGTGTGTGTGTGCGTGTGTGTGTGTATGTGTCTGGGAGTTGGAGAGTGTGTGTGTGTGTATGTCTGGGAGTGCGAGAGTGTGTTTGTGTGAGTCTGGGAATTGGAGTGTGTGTGTGCGTGTGTGTGTATGTGTCTGGGAGTTGGAGAGTGTGTGTGTGCATGTGTGTGTATGTGTCTGGGAGTTGGAGACTGTGTGTGTGCATGTGTATGTGTCTGGGAGTTGGAGAGTGGGTGTGTGTGTGTGTGCGTGTGTCTGGGAGTTGGAGAGTGTGTTTGTGTGTTTTTGGTAGTTGGAGAGTGTGTGTGTGTGTGTGTGTGTCTGGGAGATGAACAGTGTGTGTGTGTGTGTTTCTGGAAGTTGGAGAGTGCTTGTGTGTGTGTGTGTGTGTTGCGTCTGGGAGTTGGATTGTGTGTGTGTGTCTGGGAGTTGGAGATTGTGTGTGTGTGTGTCTGGGAGTTGGAGAGTGTGTGCATGTGTATGTGTTTCTGGGAGTTGAAGAGTGTGCATGTGTGTGAGTCTGGGAGTTGGATAGTGCGCATGTGTGTGACTCTGGGAGTTGGAGAGTGTGCATGTGTGTGAGTCTGGGAGTTGGAAATTGTGTGTGTGTGTGTGTCTGGGAGTTGGAGAGTGTGTGTGCGTGGATGTGTATGTGTCTGGGAGTTGGAGTGTGTGTGTGTGCATGTGTGTGTATCTGTCTGGGATTTGGAGTGTGTGTGTGTGCATGTGTGTGTATGTCTCTGGGAGTTGGAGAGTGTGTGTGTGCCTGTGTGTGTATGTGTCTAGGAGTCGGAGAGTGTGTGCCTGCTAGTGTCTGGGTGTTGGAGAGTGTGTGTGTGCGTGTCTGGGAGTTGGAGAGTGTATGTGTGTGTGTGTGTGTGTGTGTGCGTTTGTGTGCCTGGGAGTTTAGAATGTGCGTGTGTGCGTCTGGGAGTTGGAGAGTGTGCGGGTTCATGTTTGGGAGTTGGAGATTGTGTGTGTGTGCGTCTGGGAGTTGGAGAATGTGTGTCTGTGCATCTGGGAGTTGGAGAGTGTGCGTCTGGGATATGGAGAGTGTGCGTGTGTGTGTCTGGGAGTTGGAGAGTGAGTGTGTGTGCATCTGGGAGATGGAGAGTGTGCTTGTGTACATCTGGGAGGTGGAGTGTGTGTGTGTATAAGTGGGTGTCTGGGAGATGGAGAGAGTGTGTGTGTGTGTGAGTGTCTGGGAGTTGGAGACTGTGTGTATGTGTGTGTCTGGGAGTTGGAGTGTGTGTGTGTGTCTGTGAGTTGGAGAGTGTGTGCGTGTGTGTTTGTGTTTGTGAGTTGGAGAGTGTGTGCATGTGTATGTGTGTCTGGGAGTTGGAGAGTGTGCGTGTGTGTGTGTCTGGGAGTTGAAGAATGTGCATGTGTGTGTGTCTGGGAGTTGAAGAGTGTGCGTGTGTGTGAGTCTGGGAGTTGGAGAGTGCGTGTGTGTGTGTGCATCTCGGAGTTGGAGTTTGTGCGTGGTTGAGTCTGGGAGTTTGAGAGTGTGCGTTTGTGCGCCTGGGAGTTGGAGAGTGTGTGTGTGTCTGGGAGTTGAACAGTGTGTGTGTGTTTTCCTGGGAGTTGGAGAGTGCTTGTGTGTATGTGTGTGTGTGTGTGTTTGCGTCTGGGAGTTGGAGTGTGTGTGTGTGTGTCTGGGAGTTGGAGAGTGTGTGCATGTGTATGTGTGTCTGGGAGATGGAGAGTGTGCGTGCGTGCGTCTGGGAATTGCGGAGTATGCATGTGTGCGTCTGGGAGTGGGAAAGTGTGATTGTGTACATCAGGGAGTTGGAGGGTGTTTATCTGTGTGTGTGTATATGTGGGTGTCTGGGAGATGGAGAGAGTGTATGTGTGTGAGTGTCTGGGAGTTTGAGACTGTGCGTGTATGTGTGTGTCTGGGAGTTGGAGAGTGTGCGTGTGTGTGTGTCTGGGAGTGGGAGAGTGTGTTTGTGTGTGTCTGGGAGTTGTACAGTCTGTGTGTGTGTTCCTGGGAGTTGGAGAGTGCTTGTGTGTGTGTGTGTGTGTGTGTGTATTTGCGTCTGGGAGTTGGAGTGTGTGTGTGTGTGTGTCTGGGAGTTGGAGAGTGTGTGTGTGTGTGTGTGTCTGGGAGTTGGAGAGTGTGTGCATGTGTATGTGTGTCTGGGAGTTGGAGAGTGTGCGTGTGCATGTGTGTGTGTCTGGGAGTTTCCGAGTGTGCGTGTGTGTGTGTCTGGGAGTTGAAGGGTGTGTGTGTGTGTGAGTCTCGGAGTTGGAGAATGTGTGTGTGTGCACCTCAGAGTTGGAGTGTGTGCTTGGGTGTGTCTGGGAGTTTGAGAGTGTGCGTTTGTGCGCCTGGGAGTTGGAGAGTGTGTGTGTGTGTGCGGTTGGGAGTTGAACAGTGTGTGTGTGTTTTCCTGGGAGTTGGAGAGTGCTTGTGTGTGTGTGTGTTTCTGGGAGTTGGAGAGTGTGTGTGTGTGTGTGTCTGGGAGTGGGAGAGTGTGTTTGTGTGTGTCTGGGAATTGGAGTGTGTGTGTGTGCGTGTGTGTGTGTATGTGTCTGGGAGTTGGAGAGTGTGTGTGTGTGTATGTCTGGGAGTGCGAGAGTGTGTTTGTGTGAGTCTGGGAATTGGAGTGTGTGTGTGCGTGTGTGTGTATGTGTCTGGGAGTTGGAGAGTGTGTGTGTGCATGTGTGTGTATGTGTCTGGGAGTTGGAGACTGTGTGTGTGCATGTGTATGTGTCTGGGAGTTGGAGAGTGGGTGTGTGTGTGTGTGCGTGTGTCTGGGAGTTGGAGAGTGTGTTTGTGTGTTTTTGGTAGTTGGAGAGTGTGTGTGTGTGTGTGTGTGTCTGGGAGATGAACAGTGTGTGTGTGTGTGTTTCTGGAAGTTGGAGAGTGCTTGTGTGTGTGTGTGTGTGTTGCGTCTGGGAGTTGGATTGTGTGTGTGTGTCTGGGAGTTGGAGATTGTGTGTGTGTGTGTCTGGGAGTTGGAGAGTGTGTGCATGTGTATGTGTTTCTGGGAGTTGAAGAGTGTGCATGTGTGTGAGTCTGGGAGTTGGATAGTGCGCATGTGTGTGACTCTGGGAGTTGGAGAGTGTGCATGTGTGTGAGTCTGGGAGTTGGAAATTGTGTGTGTGTGTGTGTGTCTGGGAGTTGGAGAGTGTGTGTGCGTGGATGTGTATGTGTCTGGGAGTTGGAGTGTGTGTGTGTGCATGTGTGTGTATCTGTCTGGGATTTGGAGTGTGTGTGTGTGCATGTGTGTGTATGTCTCTGGGAGTTGGAGAGTGTGTGTGTGCCTGTGTGTGTATGTGTCTAGGAGTCGGAGAGTGTGTGCCTGCTAGTGTCTGGGTGTTGGAGAGTGTGTGTGTGCGTGTCTGGGAGTTGGAGAGTGTATGTGTGTGTGTGTGTGTGTGTGTGTGCGTTTGTGTGCCTGGGAGTTTAGAATGTGCGTGTGTGCGTCTGGGAGTTGGAGAGTGTGCGGGTTCATGTTTGGGAGTTGGAGATTGTGTGTGTGTGCGTCTGGGAGTTGGAGAATGTGTGTCTGTGCATCTGGGAGTTGGAGAGTGTGCGTCTGGGATATGGAGAGTGTGCGTGTGTGTGTCTGGGAGTTGGAGAGTGAGTGTGTGTGCATCTGGGAGATGGAGAGTGTGCTTGTGTAAATCTGGGAGGTGGAGTGTGTGTGTGTATAAGTGGGTGTCTGGGAGATGGAGAGAGTGTGTGTGTGTGTGAGTGTCTGGGAGTTGGAGACTGTGTGTATGTGTGTGTCTGGGAGTTGGAGTGTGTGTGTGTGTCTGTGAGTTGGAGAGTGTGTGCGTGTGTGTTTGTGTTTGTGAGTTGGAGAGTGTGTGCATGTGTATGTGTGTCTGGGAGTTGGAGAGTGTGCGTGTGTGTGTGTCTGGGAGTTGAAGAGTGTGCATGTGTGTGTGTCTGGGAGTTGAAGAGTGTGCGTGTGTGTGAGTCTGGGAGTTGGAGAGTGCGTGTGTGTGTGTGCATCTCGGAGTTGGAGTTTGTGCGTGGTTGAGTCTGGGAGTTTGAGAGTGTGCGTTTGTGCGCCTGGGAGTTGGAGAGTGTGTGTGTGTCTGGGAGTTGAACAGTGTGTGTGTGTTTTCCTGGGAGTTGGAGAGTGCTTGTGTGTATGTGTGTGTGTGTGTGTTTGCGTCTGGGAGTTGGAGTGTGTGTGTGTGTGTCTGGGAGTTGGAGAGTGTGTGCATGTGTATGTGTGTCTGGGAGATGGAGAGTGTGCGTGCGTGCGTCTGGGAATTGCGGAGTATGCATGTGTGCGTCTGGGAGTGGGAAAGTGTGATTGTGTACATCAGGGAGTTGGAGGGTGTTTATCTGTGTGTGTGTATATGTGGGTGTCTGGGAGATGGAGAGAGTGTATGTGTGTGAGTGTCTGGGAGTTTGAGACTGTGCGTGTATGTGTGTGTCTGGGAGTTGGAGAGTGTGCGTGTGTGTGTGTCTGGGAGTGGGAGAGTGTGTTTGTGTGTGTCTGGGAGTTGTACAGTCTGTGTGTGTGTTCCTGGGAGTTGGAGAGTGCTTGTGTGTGTGTGTGTGTGTGTGTGTGTATTTGCGTCTGGGAGTTGGAGTGTGTGTGTGTGTGTGTCTGGGAGTTGGAGAGTGTGTGTGTGTGTGTGTGTCTGGGAGTTGGAGAGTGTGTGCATGTGTATGTGTGTCTGGGAGTTGGAGAGTGTGCGTGTGCATGTGTGTGTGTCTGGGAGTTTCCGAGTGTGCGTGTGTGTGTGTCTGGGAGTTGAAGGGTGTGTGTGTGTGTGAGTCTCGGAGTTGGAGAATGTGTGTGTGTGCACCTCAGAGTTGGAGTGTGTGCTTGGGTGTGTCTGGGAGTTTGAGAGTGTGCGTTTGTGCGCCTGGGAGTTGGAGAGTGTGTGTGTGTGTGCGGTTGGGAGTTGAACAGTGTGTGTGTGTTTTCCTGGGAGTTGGAGAGTGCTTGTGTGTGTGTGTGTTTCTGGGAGTTGGAGAGTGTGTGTGTGTGTGTGTCTGGGAGTGGGAGAGTGTGTTTGTGTGTGTCTGGGAATTGGAGTGTGTGTGTGTGCGTGTGTGTGTGTATGTGTCTGGGAGTTGGAGAGTGTGTGTGTGTGTATGTCTGGGAGTGCGAGAGTGTGTTTGTGTGAGTCTGGGAATTGGAGTGTGTGTGTGCGTGTGTGTGTATGTGTCTGGGAGTTGGAGAGTGTGTGTGTGCATGTGTGTGTATGTGTCTGGGAGTTGGAGACTGTGTGTGTGCATGTGTATGTGTCTGGGAGTTGGAGAGTGGGTGTGTGTGTGTGTGCGTGTGTCTGGGAGTTGGAGAGTGTGTTTGTGTGTTTTTGGTAGTTGGAGAGTGTGTGTGTGTGTGTGTGTGTCTGGGAGATGAACAGTGTGTGTGTGTGTGTTTCTGGAAGTTGGAGAGTGCTTGTGTGTGTGTGTGTGTGTTGCGTCTGGGAGTTGGATTGTGTGTGTGTGTCTGGGAGTTGGAGATTGTGTGTGTGTGTGTCTGGGAGTTGGAGAGTGTGTGCATGTGTATGTGTTTCTGGGAGTTGAAGAGTGTGCATGTGTGTGAGTCTGGGAGTTGGATAGTGCGCATGTGTGTGACTCTGGGAGTTGGAGAGTGTGCATGTGTGTGAGTCTGGGAGTTGGAAATTGTGTGTGTGTGTGTGTGTCTGGGAGTTGGAGAGTGTGTGTGCGTGGATGTGTATGTGTCTGGGAGTTGGAGTGTGTGTGTGTGCATGTGTGTGTATCTGTCTGGGATTTGGAGTGTGTGTGTGTGCATGTGTGTGTATGTCTCTGGGAGTTGGAGAGTGTGTGTGTGCCTGTGTGTGTATGTGTCTAGGAGTCGGAGAGTGTGTGCCTGCTAGTGTCTGGGTGTTGGAGAGTGTGTGTGTGCGTGTCTGGGAGTTGGAGAGTGTATGTGTGTGTGTGTGTGTGTGTGTGTGCGTTTGTGTGCCTGGGAGTTTAGAATGTGCGTGTGTGCGTCTGGGAGTTGGAGAGTGTGCGGGTTCATGTTTGGGAGTTGGAGATTGTGTGTGTGTGCGTCTGGGAGTTGGAGAATGTGTGTCTGTGCATCTGGGAGTTGGAGAGTGTGCGTCTGGGATATGGAGAGTGTGCGTGTGTGTGTCTGGGAGTTGGAGAGTGAGTGTGTGTGCATCTGGGAGATGGAGAGTGTGCTTGTGTAAATCTGGGAGGTGGAGTGTGTGTGTGTATAAGTGGGTGTCTGGGAGATGGAGAGAGTGTGTGTGTGTGTGAGTGTCTGGGAGTTGGAGACTGTGTGTATGTGTGTGTCTGGGAGTTGGAGTGTGTGTGTGTGTCTGTGAGTTGGAGAGTGTGTGCGTGTGTGTTTGTGTTTGTGAGTTGGAGAGTGTGTGCATGTGTATGTGTGTCTGGGAGTTGGAGAGTGTGCGTGTGTGTGTGTCTGGGAGTTGAAGAGTGTGCATGTGTGTGTGTCTGGGAGTTGAAGAGTGTGCGTGTGTGTGAGTCTGGGAGTTGGAGAGTGCGTGTGTGTGTGTGCATCTCGGAGTTGGAGTTTGTGCGTGGTTGAGTCTGGGAGTTTGAGAGTGTGCGTTTGTGCGCCTGGGAGTTGGAGAGTGTGTGTGTGTCTGGGAGTTGAACAGTGTGTGTGTGTTTTCCTGGGAGTTGGAGAGTGCTTGTGTGTATGTGTGTGTGTGTGTGTTTGCGTCTGGGAGTTGGAGTGTGTGTGTGTGTGTCTGGGAGTTGGAGAGTGTGTGCATGTGTATGTGTGTCTGGGAGATGGAGAGTGTGCGTGCGTGCGTCTGGGAGTTGCGGAGTATGCATGTGTGCGTCTGGGAGTGGGAAAGTGTGATTGTGTACATCAGGGAGTTGGAGGGTGTTTATCTGTGTGTGTGTATATGTGGGTGTCTGGGAGATGGAGAGAGTGTGTGTGTGTGAGTGTCTGGGAGTTTGAGACTGTGCGTGTATGTGTGTGTCTGGGAGTTGGAGAGTGAGCGTGTGTGTGTGTCTGGGAGTGGGAGAGTGTTTTTGTGAGTGTCTGGGAGTTGTACAGTGTGTGTGTGTGTTCCTGGGAGTTGGAGAGTGCTTGTGTGTGTGTGTGTGTGTGTGTGTATTTGCGTCTGGGAGTTGGAGTGTGTGTGTGTGTGTGTCTGGGAGTTGGAGAGTGTGTGTGTGTGTGTGTCTGGGAGTTGGAGAGTGTGTGCATGTGTATGTGTGTCTGGGAGTTGGAGAGTGTGCGTGTGCATGTGTGTGTGTCTGGGAGTTTCCGAGTGTGCATGTGTGTGTGTCTGGGAGTTGAAGAGTGTGCGTGTGTGTGAGTCTCGGAGTTGGAGAATGTGTGTGTGTGCACCTCAGAGTTGGAGTGTGTGCTTGGGTGTGTCTGGGAGTTTGAGAGTGTGCGTTTGTGCGCCTGGGAGTTGGAGAGTGTGTGTGTGTGTGCGGTTGGGAGTTGAACAGTGTGTGTGTGTTTTCCTGGGAGTTGGAGAGTGCTTGTGTGTGTGTGTGTGTCTGGGAGTTGGAGAGTGTGTGTGTGTGTGTGTCTGGGAGTGGGAGAGTGTGTTTGTGTGTGTCTGGGAATTGGAGTGTGTGTGTGTGCGTGTGTGTGTGTATGTGTCTGGGAGTTGGAGAGTGTGTGTGTGTGTATGTCTGGGAGTGCGAGAGTGTGTTTGTGTGAGTCTGGGAATTGGAGTGTGTGTGTGCGTGTGTGTGTATGTGTCTGGGAGTTGGAGAGTGTGTGTGTGCATGTGTGTGTATGTGTCTGGGAGTTGGAGATTGTGTGTGTGCATGTGTATGTGTCTGGGAGTTGGAGAGTGGGTGTGTGTGTGTGTGCGTGTGTCTGGGAGTTGGAGAGTGTGTTTGTGTGTTTTTGGGAGTTGGAGAGTGTGTGTGTGTGTGTGTGTGTCTGGGAGATGAACAGTGTGTGTGTGTGTGTTTCTGGAAGTTGGAGAGTGCTTGTGTGTGTGTGTGTTTGTTGCGTCTGGGAGTTGGATTGTGTGTGTGTGTCTGGGAGTTGGAGAGTGTGTGTGTGTGTGTCTGGGAGTTGGAGAGTGTGTGCATGTGTATGTGTTTCTGGGAGTTGAAGAGTGTGCATGTGTGTGAGTCTGGGAGTTGGATAGTGCGCATGTGTGTGACTCTGGGAGTTGGAGAGTGTGCATGTGTGTGAGTCTGGGAGTTGGAAATTGTGTGTGTGTGTGTGTGTCTGGGAGTTGGAGAGTGTGTGTGTGTGGATGTGTATGTGTCTGGGAGTTGGAGTGTGTGTGTGTGCATGTGTGTGTATCTGTCTGGGATTTGGAGTGTGTGTGTGTGCATGTGTGTGTATGTCTCTGGGAGTTGGAGAGTGTGTGTGTGCCTGTGTGTGTATGTGTCTAGGAGTCGGAGAGTGTGTGCCTGCTAGTGTCTGGGTGTTGGAGAGTGTGTGTGTGCGTGTCTGGGAGTTGGAGAGTGTATGTGTGTGTGTGTGTGTGTGTGCGTTTGTGTGCCTGGGAGTTTAGAATGTGCGTGTGTGCGTCTGGGAGTTGGAGAGTGTGCGGGTTCATGTTTGGGAGTTGGAGATTGTGTGTGTGTGCGTCTGGGAGTTGGAGAATGTGTGTCTGTGCATCTGGGAGTTGGAGAGTGTGCGTCTGGGATATGGAGAGTGTGCGTGTGTGTGTCTGGGAGTTGGAGAGTGAGTGTGTGTGCATCTGGGAGATGGAGAGTGTGCTTGTGTACATCTGGGAGGTGGAGTGTGTGTGTGTATATGTGGGTGTCTGGGAGATGGAGAGAGTGTGTGTGTGTGTGAGTGTCTGGGAGTTGGAGACTGTGTGTATGTGTGTGTCTGGGAGTTGGAGTGTGTGTGTGTGTCTGTGAGTTGGAGAGTGTGTGCGTGTGTGTTTGTGTTTGTGAGTTGGAGAGTGTGTGCATGTGTATGTGTGTCTGGGAGTTGGAGAATGTGCGTGTGTGTGTGTCTGGGAGTTGAAGAGTGTGCATGTGTGTGTGTCTGGGAGTTGAAGAGTGTGCGTGTGTGTGAGTCTGGGAGTTGGAGAGTGCGTGTGTGTGTTTGCATCTCGGAGTTGGAGTTTGTGCGTGGTTGAGTCTGGGAGTTTGAGAGTGTGCGTTTGTGCGCCTGGGAGTTGGAGAGTGTGTGTGTGTCTGGGAGTTGAACAGTGTGTGTGTGTTTTCCTGGGAGTTGGAGAGTGCTTGTGTGTATGTGTGTGTGTGTGTGTTTGCGTCTGGGAGTTGGAGTGTGTGTGTGTGTGTCTGGGAGTTGGAGAGTGTGTGCATGTGTATGTGTGTCTGGGAGATGGAGAGTGTGCGTGCGTGCGTCTGGGAGTTGCGGAGTATGCATGTGTGCGTCTGGGAGTGGGAAAGTGTGATTGTGTACATCAGGGAGTTGGAGGGTGTTTATCTGTGTGTGTGTATATGTGGGTGTCTGGGAGATGGAGAGAGTGTGTGTGTGTGAGTGTCTGGGAGTTTGAGACTGTGCGTGTATGTGTGTGTCTGGGAGTTGGAGAGTGTGCGTGTGTGTGTGTCTGGGAGTGGGAGAGTGTTTTTGTGAGTGTCTGGGAGTTGTACAGTGTGTGTGTGTGTTCCTGGGAGTTGGAGAGTGCTTGTGTGTGTGTGTGTGTGTGTGTGTATTTGCGTCTGGGAGTTGGAGTGTGTGTGTGTGTCTGGGAGTTGGAGAGTGTGTGTGTGTGTGTGTGTGTCTGGGAGTTGGAGAGTGTGTGCATGTGTATGTGTGTCTGGGAGTTGGAGAGTGTGCGTGTGCATGTGTGTGTATCTGGGAGTTTCCGAGTGTGCGTGTGTGTGTGTCTGGGAGTTGAAGGGTGTGCGTGTGTGTGAGTCTCGGAGTTGGAGAATGTGTGTGTGTGCACCTCAGAGTTGGAGTGTGTGCTTGGGTGTGTCTGGGAGTTTGAGAGTGTGCGTTTGTGCGCCTGGGAGTTGGAGAGTGTGTGTGTGTGTGCGGTTGGGAGTTGAACAGTGTGTGTGTGTTTTCCTGGGAGTTGGAGAGTGCTTGTGTGTGTGTGTGTGTCTGGGAGTTGGAGAGTGTGTGTGTGTGTGTGTCTGGGAGTGGGAGGGTGTGTTTGTGTGTGTCTGGGAATTGGAGTGTGTGTGTGTGCGTGTGTGTGTGTATGTGTCTGGGAGTTGGAGAGTGTGTGTGTGTATGTCTGGGAGTGCGAGAGTGTGTTTGTGTGAGTCTGGGAATTGGAGTGTGTATGTGCGTGTGTGTGTATGTGTCTGGGAGTTGGAGAGTGTGTGTGTGCATGTGTGTGTATGTGTCTGGGAGTTGGAGACTGTGTGTGTGCATGTGTATGTGTCTGGGAGTTGGAGAGTGGGTGTGTGTGTGTGTGCGTGTGTCTGGGAGTTGGAGAGTGTGTTTGTGTGTTTTTGGGAGTTGGAGAGTGTGTGTGTGTGTGTGTGTCTGGGAGATGAACAGTGTGTGTGTGTGTGTTTCTGGAAGTTGGAGAGTGCTTGTGTGTGTGTGTGTGTGTTGCGTCTGGGAGTTGGATTGTGTGTGTGTGTCTGGGAGTTGGAGAGTGTGTGTGTGTGTGTCTGGGAGTTGGAGAGTGTGTGCATGTGTATGTGTTTCTGGGAGTTGAAGAGTGTGCATGTGTGTGAGTCTGGGAGTTGGATAGTGCGCATGTGTGTGACTCTGGGAGTTGGAGAGTGTGCATGTGTATGAGTCTGGGAGTTGGAAATTGTGTGTGTGTGTGTGTGTCTGGGAGTTGGAGAGTGTGTGTGCATGGATGTGTATGTGTCTGGGAGTTGGAGTGTGTGTGTGTGCATGTGTGTGTATCTGTCTGGGATTTGGAGTGTGTGTGTGTGCATGTGTGTGTATGTCTCTGGGAGTTGGAGAGTGTGTGTGTGCCTGTGTGTGTATGTGTCTAGGAGTCGGAGAGTGTGTGCCTGCTAGTGTCTGGGTGTTGGAGAGTGTGTGTGTGCGTGTCTGGGAGTTGGAGAGTGTATGTGTGTGTGTGTGTGTGTGTGTGCGTTTGTGTGCCTGGGAGTTTAGAATGTGCGTGTGTGCGTCTGGGAGTTGGAGAGTGTGCGGGTTCATGTTTGGGAGTTGGAGATTGTGTGTGTGTGCGTCTGGGAGTTGGAGAATGTGTGTCTGTGCATCTGGGAGTTGGAGAGTGTGCGTCTGGGATATGGAGAGTGTGCGTGTGTGTGTCTGGTAGTTGGAGAGTGAGTGTGTGTGCGTCTGGGAGATGGAGAGTGTGCTTGTGTACATCTGGGAGGTGGAGTGTGTGTGTGTATATGTGGGTGTCTGGGAGATGGAGAGAGTGTGTGTGTGTGTGAGTGTCTGGGAGTTGGAGACTGTGTGTGTATGTGTGTGTCTGGGAGTTGGAGTGTGTGTGTGTGTCTGTGAGTTGGAGAGTGTGTGCGTGTGTGTTTGTGTTTGTGAGTTGGAGAGTGTGTGCATGTGTATGTGTGTCTGGGAGTTGGAGAGTGTGCGTGTGTGTGTGTCTGGGAGTTGAAGAGTGTGCATGTGTGTGTGTCTGGGAGTTGAAGAGTGTGCGTGTGTGTGAGTCTGGGAGTTGGAGAGTGCGTGTGTGTGTGTGCATCTCGGAGTTGGAGTTTGTGCGTGGTTGAGTCTGGGAGTTTGAGAGTGTGCGTTTGTGCGCCTGGGAGTTGGAGAGTGTGTGTGTGTCTGGGAGTTGAACAGTGTGTGTGTGTTTTCCTGGGAGTTGGAGAGTGCTTGTGTGTATGTGTGTGTGTGTGTGTTTGCGTCTGGGAGTTGGAGTGTGTGTGTGTGTGTCTGGGAGTTGGAGAGTGTGTGCATGTGTATGTGTGTCTGGGAGATGGAGAGTGTGCGTGCGTGCGTCTGGGAGTTGCGGAGTATGCATGTGTGCGTCTGGGAGTGGGAAAGTGTGATTGTGTACATCAGGGAGTTGGAGGGTGTTTATCAGTGTGTGTGTATATGTGGGTGTCTGGGAGATGGAGAGAGTGTGTGTGTGTGAGTGTCTGGGAGTTTGAGACTGTGCGTGTATGTGTGTGTCTGGGAGTTGGAGAGTGTGCGTGTGTGTGTGTCTGGGAGTGGGAGAGTGTTTTTGTGAGTGTCTGGGAGTTGTACAGTGTGTGTGTGTGTTCCTGGGAGTTGGAGAGTGCTTGTGTGTGTGTGTGTGTGTGTGTGTGTGTGTATTTGCGTCTGGGAGTTGGAGTGTGTGTGTGTGTGTCTGGGAGTTGGAGAGTGTGTGTGTGTGTGTGTGTCTGGGAGTTGGAAATTGTGTGTGTGTGTGTGTGTCTGGGAGTTGGAGAGTGTGTGTGCGTGGATGTGTATGTGTCTGGGAGTTGGAGTGTGTGTGTGTGCATGTGTGTGTATCTGTCTGGTATTTGGAGTGTGTGTGTGTGCATGTGTGTATATGTCTCTGGGAGTTGGAGAGTGTGTGTGTGCCTGTGTGTGTATGTGTCTAGGAGTCGGAGAGTGTGTGCCTGCTAGTGTCTGGGTGTTGGAGAGTGTGTGTGTGCGTGTCTGGGAGTTGGAGAGTGTATGTGTGTGTGTGTGTGTGTGTGTGCGTTTGTGTGCCTGGGAGTTTAGAATGTGCGTGTGTGCGTCTGGGAGTTGGAGAGTGTGCGGGTTCATGTTTGGGAGTTGGAGATTGTGTGTGTGTGCGTCTGGGAGTTGGAGAATGTGTGTCTGTGCATCTGGGAGTTGGAGAGTGTGCGTCTGGGATATGGAGAGTGTGCGTGTGTGTGTCTGGGAGTTGGAGAGTGAGTGTGTGTGCGTCTGGGAGATGGAGAGTGTGCTTGTGTACATCTGGGAGGTGGAGTGTGTGTGTGTATATGTGGGTGTCTGGGAGATGGAGAGAGTGTGTGTGTGTGTGAGTGTCTGGGAGTTGGAGACTGTGTGCATGTGTATGTGTTTCTGGGAGTTGAAGAGTGTGCATGTGTGTGAGTCTGGGAGTTGGATAGTGCGCATGTGTGTGACTCTGGGAGTTGGAGAGTGTGCATGTGTATGAGTCTGGGAGTTGGAAATTGTGTGTGTGTGTGTGTGTCTGGGAGTTGGAGAGTGTGTGTGCGTGGATGTGTATGTGTCTGGGAGTTGGAGTGTGTGTGTGTGCATGTGTGTGTATCTGTCTGGGATTTGGAGTGTGTGTGTGTGCATGTGTGTGTATGTCTCTGGGAGTTGGAGAGTGTGTGTGTGCCTGTGTGTGTATGTGTCTAGGAGTCGGAGAGTGTGTGCCTGCTAGTGTCTGGGTGTTGGAGAGTGTGTGTGTCCGTGTCTGGGAGTTGGAGAGTGTATGTGTGTGTGTGTGTGTGTGCGTTTGTGTGCCTGGGAGTTCAGAATGTGCGTTTGTGCGTCTGGGAGTTGGAGAGTGTGCGGGTTCATGTTTGGGAGTTGGAGATTGTGTGTGTGTGCGTCTGGGAGTTGGAGAATGTGTGTCTGTGCATCTGGGAGTTGGAGAGTGTGCGTCTGGGATATGGAGAGTGTGCGTGTGTGTGTCTGGTAGTTGGAGAGTGAGTGTGTGTGCGTCTGGGAGATGGAGAGTGTGCTTGTGTACATCTGGGAGGTGGAGTGTGTGTGTGTATTTGTGGGTGTCTGGGAGATGGAGAGAGTGTGTGTGTGTGTGAGTGTCTGGGAGTTGGAGACTGTGTGTGTATGTGTGTGTCTGGGAGTTGGAGTGTGTGTGTGTGTCTGTGAGTTGGAGAGTGTGTGCGTGTGTGTTTGTGTTTGTGAGTTGGAGAGTGTGTGCATGTGTATGTGTGTCTGGGAGTTGGAGAGTGTGCGTGTGTGTGTGTCTGGGAGTTGAAGAGTGTGCATGTGTGTGTGTCTGGGAGTTGAAGAGTGTGCGTGTGTGTGAGTCTGGGAGTTGGAGAGTGCGTGTGTGTGTGTGCATCTCGGAGTTGGAGTTTGTGCGTGGTTGAGTCTGGGAGTTTGAGAGTGTGCGTTTGTGCGCCTGGGAGTTGGAGAGTGTGTGTGTGTCTGGGAGTTGAACAGTGTGTGTGTGTTTTCCTGGGAGTTGGAGAGTGCTTGTGTGTATGTGTGTGTGTGTGTGTTTGCGTCTGGGAGTTGGAGTGTGTGTGTGTGTGTCTGGGAGTTGGAGAGTGTGTGCATGTGTATGTGTGTCTGGGAGATGGAGAGTGTGCGTGCGTGCGTCTGGGAGTTGCGGAGTATGCATGTGTGCGTCTGGGAGTGGGAAAGTGTGATTGTGTACATCAGGGAGTTGGAGGGTGTTTATCTGTGTGTGTGTATATGTGGGTGTCTGGGAGATGGAGAGAGTGTGTGTGTGTGAGTGTCTGGGAGTTTGAGACTGTGCGTGTATGTGTGTGTCTGGGAGTTGGAGAGTGAGCGTGTGTGTGTGTCTGGGAGTGGGAGAGTGTTTTTGTGAGTGTCTGGGAGTTGTACAGTGTGTGTGTGTGTTCCTGGGAGTTGGAGAGTGCTTGTGTGTGTGTGTGTGTGTGTGTGTATTTGCGTCTGGGAGTTGGAGTGTGTGTGTGTGTGTGTGTCTGGGAGTTGGAGAGTGTGTGTGTGTGTGTGTGTCTGGGAGTTGGAGAGTGTGTGCATGTGTATGTGTGTCTGGGAGTTGGAGAGTGTGCGTGTGCATGTGTGTGTGTCTGGGAGTTTCCGAGTGTGCATGTGTGTGTGTCTGGGAGTTGAAGGGTGTGCGTGTGTGTGAGTCTCGGAGTTGGAGAATGTGTGTGTGTGCACCTCAGAGTTGGAGTGTGTGCTTGGGTGTGTCTGGGAGTTTGAGAGTGTGCGTTTGTGCGCCTGGGAGTTGGAGAGTGTGTGTGTGTGTGCGGTTGGGAGTTGAACAGTGTGTGTGTGTTTTCCTGGGAGTTGGAGAGTGCTTGTGTGTGTGTGTGTGTCTGGGAGTTGGAGAGTGTGTGTGTGTGTGTGTCTGGGAGTGGGAGAGTGTGTTTGTGTGTGTCTGGGAATTGGAGTGTGTGTGTGTGCGTGTGTGTGTGTATGTGTCTGGGAGTTGGAGAGTGTGTGTGTGTGTATGTCTGGGAGTGCGAGAGTGTGTTTGTGTGAGTCTGGGAATTGGAGTGTGTGTGTGCGTGTGTGTGTATGTGTCTGGGAGTTGGAGAGTGTGTGTGTGCATGTGTGTGTATGTGTCTGGGAGTTGGAGATTGTGTGTGTGCATGTGTATGTGTCTGGGAGTTGGAGAGTGGGTGTGTGTGTGTGTGCGTGTGTCTGGGAGTTGGAGAGTGTGTTTGTGTGTTTTTGGGAGTTGGAGAGTGTGTGTGTGTGTGTGTGTGTCTGGGAGATGAACAGTGTGTGTGTGTGTGTTTCTGGAAGTTGGAGAGTGCTTGTGTGTGTGTGTGTTTGTTGCGTCTGGGAGTTGGATTGTGTGTGTGTGTCTGGGAGTTGGAGAGTGTGTGTGTGTGTGTCTGGGAGTTGGAGAGTGTGTGCATGTGTATGTGTTTCTGGGAGTTGAAGAGTGTGCATGTGTGTGAGTCTGGGAGTTGGATAGTGCGCATGTGTGTGACTCTGGGAGTTGGAGAGTGTGCATGTGTGTGAGTCTGGGAGTTGGAAATTGTGTGTGTGTGTGTGTGTCTGGGAGTTGGAGAGTGTGTGTGTGTGGATGTGTATGTGTCTGGGAGTTGGAGTGTGTGTGTGTGCATGTGTGTGTATCTGTCTGGGATTTGGAGTGTGTGTGTGTGCATGTGTGTGTATGTCTCTGGGAGTTGGAGAGTGTGTGTGTGCCTGTGTGTGTATGTGTCTAGGAGTCGGAGAGTGTGTGCCTGCTAGTGTCTGGGTGTTGGAGAGTGTGTGTGTGCGTGTCTGGGAGTTGGAGAGTGTATGTGTGTGTGTGTGTGTGTGTGTGCGTTTGTGTGCCTGGGAGTTTAGAATGTGCGTGTGTGCGTCTGGGAGTTGGAGAGTGTGCGGGTTCATGTTTGGGAGTTGGAGATTGTGTGTGTGTGCGTCTGGGAGTTGGAGAATGTGTGTCTGTGCATCTGGGAGTTGGAGAGTGTGCGTCTGGGATATGGAGAGTGTGCGTGTGTGTGTCTGGGAGTTGGAGAGTGAGTGTGTGTGCATCTGGGAGATGGAGAGTGTGCTTGTGTACATCTGGGAGGTGGAGTGTGTGTGTGTATATGTGGGTGTCTGGGAGATGGAGAGAGTGTGTGTGTGTGTGAGTGTCTGGGAGTTGGAGACTGTGTGTATGTGTGTGTCTGGGAGTTGGAGTGTGTGTGTGTGTCTGTGAGTTGGAGAGTGTGTGCGTGTGTGTTTGTGTTTGTGAGTTGGAGAGTGTGTGCATGTGTATGTGTGTCTGGGAGTTGGAGAGTGTGCGTGTGTGTGTGTCTGGGAGTTGAAGAGTGTGCATGTGTGTGTGTCTGGGAGTTGAAGAGTGTGCGTGTGTGTGAGTCTGGGAGTTGGAGAGTGCGTGTGTGTGTGTGCATCTCGGAGTTGGAGTTTGTGCGTGGTTGAGTCTGGGAGTTTGAGAGTGTGCGTTTGTGCGCCTGGGAGTTGGAGAGTGTGTGTGTGTCTGGGAGTTGAACAGTGTGTGTGTGTTTTCCTGGGAGTTGGAGAGTGCTTGTGTGTATGTGTGTGTGTGTGTGTTTGCGTCTGGGAGTTGGAGTGTGTGTGTGTGTGTCTGGGAGTTGGAGAGTGTGTGCATGTGTATGTGTGTCTGGGAGATGGAGAGTGTGCGTGCGTGCGTCTGGGAGTTGCGGAGTATGCATGTGTGCGTCTGGGAGTGGGAAAGTGTGATTGTGTACATCAGGGAGTTGGAGGGTGTTTATCTGTGTGTGTGTATATGTGGGTGTCTGGGAGATGGAGAGAGTGTGTGTGTGTGAGTGTCTGGGAGTTTGAGACTGTGCGTGTATGTGTGTGTCTGGGAGTTGGAGAGTGTGCGTGTGTGTGTGTCTGGGAGTGGGAGAGTGTTTTTGTGAGTGTCTGGGAGTTGTACAGTGTGTGTGTGTGTGTTCCTGGGAGTTGGAGAGTGCTTGTGTGTGTGTGTGTGTGTGTGTGTGTGTGTATTTGCGTCTGGGAGTTGGAGTGTGTGTGTGTGTGTGTCTGGGAGTTGGAGAGTGTGTGTGTGTGTGTGTGTCTGGGAGTTGGAGAGTGTGTGCATGTGTATGTGTGTCTGGGAGTTGGAGAGTGTGCGTGTGCATGTGTGTGTGTCTGGGAGTTGGAAATTGTGTGTGTGTGTGTGTGTCTGGGAGTTGGAGAGTGTGTGTGCGTGGATGTGTATGTGTCTGGGAGTTGGAGTGTGTGTGTGTGCATGTGTGTGTATCTGTCTGGTATTTGGAGTGTGTGTGTGTGCATGTGTGTGTATGTCTCTGGGAGTTGGAGAGTGTGTGTGTGCCTGTGTGTGTATGTGTCTAGGAGTCGGAGAGTGTGTGCCTGCTAGTGTCTGGGTGTTGGAGAGTGTGTGTGTGCGTGTCTGGGAGTTGGAGAGTGTATGTGTGTGTGTGTGTGTGTGTGTGTGCGTTTGTGTGCCTGGGAGTTTAGAATGTGCGTGTGTGCGTCTGGGAGTTGGAGAGTGTGCGGGTTCATGTTTGGGAGTTGGAGATTGTGTGTGTGTGCGTCTGGGAGTTGGAGAATGTGTGTCTGTGCATCTGGGAGTTGGAGAGTGTGCGTCTGGGATATGGAGAGTGTGCGTGTGTGTGTCTGGGAGTTGGAGAGTGAGTGTGTGTGCGTCTGGGAGATGGAGAGTGTGCTTGTGTACATCTGGGAGGTGGAGTGTGTGTGTGTATATGTGGGTGTCTGGGAGATGGAGAGAGTGTGTGTGTGTGTGAGTGTCTGGGAGTTGGAGACTGTGTGCATGTGTATGTGTTTCTGGGAGTTGAAGAGTGTGCATGTGTGTGAGTCTGGGAGTTGGATAGTGCGCATGTGTGTGACTCTGGGAGTTGGAGAGTGTGCATGTGTATGAGTCTGGGAGTTGGAAATTGCGTGTGTGTGTGTGTGTCTGGGAGTTGGAGAGTGTGTGTGCGTGGATGTGTATGTGTCTGGGAGTTGGAGTGTGTGTGTGTGCATGTGTGTGTATCTGTCTGGGATTTGGAGTGTGTGTGTGTGCATGTGTGTGTATGTCTCTGGGAGTTGGAGAGTGTGTGTGTGCCTGTGTGTGTATGTGTCTAGGAGTCGGAGAGTGTGTGCCTGCTAGTGTCTGGGTGTTGGAGAGTGTGTGTGTCCGTGTCTGGGAGTTGGAGAGTGTATGTGTGTGTGTGTGTGTGTGTGTGCGTTTGTGTGCCTGGGAGTTCAGAATGTGCGTGTGTGCGTCTGGGAGTTGGAGAGTGTGCGGGTTCATGTTTGGGAGTTGGAGATTGTGTGTGTGTGCGTCTGGGAGTTGGAGAATGTGTGTCTGTGCATCTGGGAGTTGGAGAGTGTGCGTCTGGGATATGGAGAGTGTGCGTGTGTGTGTCTGGTAGTTGGAGAGTGAGTGTGTGTGCGTCTGGGAGATGGAGAGTGTGCTTGTGTACATCTGGGAGGTGGAGTGTGTGTGTGTATATGTGGGTGTCTGGGAGATGGAGAGAGTGTGTGTGTGTGTGAGTGTCTGGGAGTTGGAGACTGTGTGTGTATGTGTGTGTCTGGGAGTTGGAGTGTGTGTGTGTGTCTGTGAGTTGGAGAGTGTGTGCGTGTGTGTTTGTGTTTGTGAGTTGGAGAGTGTGTGCATGTGTATGTGTGTCTGGGAGTTGGAGAGTGTGCGTGTGTGTGTGTCTGGGAGTTGAAGAGTGTGCATGTGTGTGTGTCTGGGAGTTGAAGAGTGTGCGTGTGTGTGAGTCTGGGAGTTGGAGAGTGCGTGTGTGTGTGAGCATCTCGGAGTTGGAGTTTGTGCGTGGTTGAGTCTGGGAGTTTGAGAGTGTGCGTTTGTGCGCCTGGGAGTTGGAGAGTGTGTGTGTGTCTGGGAGTTGAACAGTGTGTGTGTGTTTTCCTGGGAGTTGGAGAGTGCTTGTGTGTATGTGTGTGTGTGTGTGTTTGCGTCTGGGAGTTGGAGTGTGTGTGTGTGTGTCTGGGAGTTGGAGAGTGTGTGCATGTGTATGTGTGTCTGGGAGATGGAGAGTGTGCGTGCGTGCGTCTGGGAGTTGCGGAGTATGCATGTGTGCGTCTGGGAGTGGGAAAGTGTGATTGTGTACATCAGGGAGTTGGAGGGTGTTTATCAGTGTGTGTGTATATGTGGGTGTCTGGGAGATGGAGAGAGTGTGTGTGTGTGAGTGTCTGGGAGTTTGAGACTGTGCGTGTATGTGTGTGTCTGGGAGTTGGAGAGTGTGTGTGTGCATGTGTGTGTATGTGTCTGGGAGTTGGAGACTGTGTGTGTGCATGTGTATGTGTTTGGGAGTTGGAGAGTGGGTGTGTGTGTGTGTGCGTGTGTCTGGGAGTTGGAGAGCGTGTTTGTGTGTTTTTGGGAGTTGGAGAGTGTGTGTGTGTGTGTGTGTGTCTGGGAGATGAACAGTGTGTGTGTGTGTGTTTCTGGAAGTTGGAGAGTGCTTGTGTGTGTGTGTGTGTGTGTGTTGCGTCTGGGAGTTGGATTGTGTGTGTGTGTCTGGGAGTTGGAGAGTGTGTGTGTGTGTGTCTGGGAGTTGGAGAGTGTGTGCATGTGTATGTGTTTCTGGGAGTTGAAGAGTGTGCATGTGTGTGAGTCTGGGAGTTGGATAGTGCGCATGTGTGTGACTCTGGGAGTTGGAGAGTGTGCATGTGTGTGAGTCTGGGAGTTGGAAATTGTGTGTGTGTGTGTGTGTCTGGGAGTTGGAGAGTGTGTGTGCGTGGATGTGTATGTGTCTGGGAGTTGGAGTGTGTGTGTGTGCATGTGTGTGTATCTGTCTGGGATTTGGAGTGTGTGTGTGTGCATGTGTGTGTATGTCTCTGGGAGTTGGAGAGTGTGTGTGTGCCTGTGTGTGTATGTGTCTAGGAGTCGGAGAGTGTGTGCCTGCTAGTGTCTGGGTGTTGGAGAGTGTGTGTGTGCGTGTCTGGGAGTTGGAGAGTGTATGTGTGTGTGTGTGTGTGTGTGTGTGCGTTTGTGTGCCTGGGAGTTTAGAATGTGCGTGTGTGCGTCTGGGAGTTGGAGAGTGTGCGGGTTCATGTTTGGGAGTTGGAGATTGTGTGTGTGTGCGTCTGGGAGTTGGAGAATGTGTGTCTGTGCATCTGGGAGTTGGAGAGTGTGCGTCTGGGATATGGAGAGTGTGCGTGTGTGTGTCTGGGAGTTGGAGAGTGAGTGTGTGTGCGTCTGGGAGATGGAGAGTGTGCTTGTGTACATCTGGGAGGTGGAGTGTGTGTGTGTATATGTGGGTGTCTGGGAGATGGAGAGAGTGTGTGTGTGTGTGAGTGTCTGGGAGTTGGAGACTGTGTGTGTATGTGTGTGTCTGGGAGTTGGAGTGTGTGTGTGTGTCTGTGAGTTGGAGAGTGTGTGCGTGTGTGTTTGTGTTTGTGAGTTGGAGAGTGTGTGCATGTGTATGTGTGTCTGGGAGTTGGAGAGTGTGCGTGTGTGTGTGTCTGGGAGTTGAAGAGTGTGCATGTGTGCGTGTCTGGGAGTTGAAGAGTGTGCGTGTGTGTGAGTCTGGGAGTTGGAGAGTGCGTGTGTGTGTGTGCATCTCGGAGTTGGAGTTTGTGCGTGGTTGAGTCTGGGAGTTTGAGAGTGTGCGTTTGTGCGCCTGGGAGTTGGAGAGTGTGTGTGTGTCTGGGAGTTGAACAGTGTGTGTGTGTTTTCCTGGGAGTTGGAGAGTGCTTGTGTGTATGTGTGTGTGTGTGTGTTTGCGTCTGGGAGTTGGAGTGTGTGTGTGTGTGTCTGGGAGTTGGAGAGTGTGTGCATGTGTATGTGTGTCTGGGAGATGGAGAGTGTGCATGCGTGCGTCTGGGAGTTGCGGAGTATGCATGTGTGCGTCTGGGAGTGGGAAAGTGTGATTGTGTACATCAGGGAGTTGGAGGGTGTTTATCTGTGTGTGTGTATATGTGGGTGTCTGGGAGATGGAGAGAGTGTGTGTGTGTGAGTGTCTGGGAGTTTGAGACTGTGCGTGTATGTGTGTGTCTGGGAGTTGGAGAGTGTGCGTGTGTGTGTGTCTGGGAGTGGGAGAGTGTTTTTGTGAGTGTCTGGGAGTTGTACAGTGTGTGTGTGTGTTCCTGGGAGTTGGAGAGTGCTTGTGTGTGTGTGTGTGTGTGTGTGTGTGTATTTGCGTCTGAGAGTTGGAGTGTGTGTGTGTGTGTGTCTGGGAGTTGGAGAGTGTGTGTGTGTGTGTGTGTCTGGGAGTTGGAGAGTGTGTGCATGTGTATGTGTGTCTGGGAGTTGGAGAGTGTGCGTGTGCATGTGTGTGTGTCTGGGAGTTTCCGAGTGTGCGTGTGTGTGTGTCTGGGAGTTGAAGGGTGTGCGTGTGTGTGAGGTTCGGAGTTGGAGAATGTGTGTGTGTGCACCTCAGAGTTGGAGTGTGTGCTTGGGTGTGTCTGGGAGTTTGAGAGTGTGCGTTTGTGCGCCTGGGAGTTGGAGAGTGTGTGTGTGTGTGCGGTTGGGAGTTGAACAGTGTGTGTGTGTTTTCCTGGGAGTTGGAGAGTGCTTGTGTGTGTGTGTGTGTCTGGGAGTTGGAGAGTGTGTGTGTGTGTGTGTCTGGGAGTGCGAGAGTGTGTTTGTGTGTGTCTGGGAATTGGAGTGTGTGTGTGTGCGTGTGTGTGTATGTGTCTGGGAGTTGGAGAGTGTGTGTGTGTGTGTGTCTGGGAGTGGGAGAGTGTGTTTTTGTGAGTCTGGGAATTGGATTGTGTGTGTGTGCGTGTGTGTGTTTGCGTCTGGGAGTTGGACTGTGTGTGTGTGTGTGTGTCTGGGAGTTGGACAGTGTGCGTGTTTGCATCTTGGAATTGGAGTGTGTCCGTGGGTGTGTCTGGGAGTTTGAGAGTGTGCGTTTGTGCACCTGGGAGTTGGAGACAGGTCGTGTGCACGTCTGGGAGTTGGAGAGTGTGTGTGTGTGCGTCTGTGAGTTGGAGAATGTGCGTGTGTACATCTGGGAGTTGGTCAGTGTGTGTGTGTGTGTCTGGGACCTGGAGAGTGTGTGTGTGTATGTGTATGTCTGGGAGTTGGAGAGAGTGTGTGTCTGTGTTTGGGAGCTGGAGAGTGTGTGTGTGTGTGTGTCTGGGAGTTGGAGAGGGTGTGCGTGTGTGCATCTGGGAGTTGGAGAGTGTGCGTGTGTGCGTCTGGGAGTTGGAGCGAGTGTGCGTGTGTGTCTGGGAGTTGAACAGTGTGTGTGTGTGTGTTTCTGGTAGTTGGAGAGTGTGCGTGTATGCATCTCGGAGTTGGAGTGTGTGCTTGGGTGCGTCTGGGAGTTTGAGAGTGTGCGTTTGTGCGTCTGGGAGTTGGAGAGGGTGCGTATGTGAGTCTGGGAGTTGGAGACTGGTCGTGTGCACGTCTGGGACTTGGAGAGTGTGCGTGTGAGCGTCTGAGAGTTGTAGAGTGTGCGTGTATGAGTCAGGGAGTTGGAGAGTGTGCGTGTGTGTGCCTGGGAGTTGGGGAGTGTGTCTGTGTATGTCTGGGAGTAGAAGAGTGTGTCTGTGTGTGTCTGGGAGTTGTAGAGTGTGTGTGTGTGTCTGGGAGTTGAAGCATGCGTGTGTGTCTGGGAGTGGGAGAGTGTGCCTTTGTACATCTGGGAGTTGGAGGGTGTGTGTGTGTGTGTGTGTGTGTGTGTGTCTGGCAGGGGGAGAGTGTGTTTGTGTGTGTCTGGGAGTTGGAGAGTGTGTGCGTGCATGTGTGTGTGTCTGGGAGTTGGAGAGTGTGTGCGTGCATGTGTCTGGGATCTGGGGAATATGTTTGTGTGTGTGCGTGTCTGAGAGTTGGAGAGTGTATGTGTGTGAGTGTGTGCGTGTCTGGGAGTTGGAGAGTGTGCGTCTGGGAGTTGGGGAATGTGCGTGTGTACATCTGGGAGCTGGAGAGTGTGTGTGTGTGTGTGTGTGTGTGTGTGTGTGTCTGGGAGTTGGAGAGAGTGTGTGTGTGTGTCTGGGAGCTGGAGAGTGTGTGTGTGTGTCTGGGAGTTGGAGAGTGTGTGTGTGCATGTGTGTGTGTCTGGGAGTTGGAGAGTGTGTGCGTGCATGTGTCTGGGATCTGGGGAATATGTTTGTGTGTGTGCGTGTCTGAGAGTTGGAGAGTGTATGTGTGTGAGTGTGTGCGTGTCTGGGAGTTGGAGAGTGTGCGTCTGGGAGTTGGGGAATGTGCGTGTGTACATCTGGGAGCTGGAGAGTGTGTGTGTGTGTGTGTGTGTGTGTGTGTGTGTCTGGGAGTTGGAGAGAGTGTGTGTGTGTGTCTGGGAGCTGGAGAGTGTGTGTGTGTGTCTGGGAGTTCAGGAGTCTGTTTGTGTGTGTCTGGGAGTGGGAGAGTGTCTGTTTGTGTGTGTCTGTGATTGGAAAAGTGCGTGTGTGTTTTTCAGGAAGTTGGGGAGTGCGAGTGTGTGTGTGTGGGTTTGTGTCTGGGAGTTAGAGTGTGTGTGTGTGCATATTGGAGTTGGAGAGTGTGTGTGGGTGCGTCCTGGAGTTGGAGAGTGTGCATGTGTGTGTCTGGGAGTTTGAAAGTGTGTGTTTGTGCGCCTGGGAGTTGGAGACTGGTAGTGTGCACATCTGGGAGTTGGAGAGTGTGCGTGTGTGGGTCTGGGAGTTGGAGAGTGTGCGTGTATGCGTCTCGGTTTTGGAGAGTATGCGTGTGTGCGTCTCGGAGTTGGAGAGTGTATGTTTGCATCTGGAAGTTGGAGAGTGTGTGTGCGTCTGTGCGTTGGAGAATGTGCGTGTGTACATCTGGGAGTTGGTCAGTGTGTGTGTGTGTGTGTGTGTGTGTGTGTCTGGGACCTGGAGAGTGTGTGTGTGTATTTGTATGTCTGGGAGTTGGAGAGAGTGTGTGTCTGTGTTTCGGAGCTGGAGAGTGTGTGTGTGTGTGTGTCTGGGAGTTGGAGCGAGTGTGCGTGTGTGTCTGGGAGTTGAACAGTGTGTGTGTGTGTTTCTGGTAGTTGGAGAGTGTGCGTGTATGCATCTCGGAGTTGGAGTGTGTGCTTGGGTGCGTCTGGGAGTTTGAGAGTGTGCGTTTGTGCGTCTGGGAGTTGGAGAGGGTGCGTATGTGAGTCTGGGAGTTGGAGACTGGTCGTGTGCACGTCTGGGACTTGGAGAGTGTGCGTGTGAGCGTCTGAGAGTTGTAGAGTGTGCGTGTATGAGTCAGGGAGTTGGAGAGTGTGCGTGTGTGCATCTGGGAGTTGGAGGGTGTGCGTATGTGTGTCTGGGAGTTGGAGAGTGTGCGTGTGTGCGTCTGGGAGTTGGAGAGTGTGCGTGTGTGCGTCTGGGAGTTGAGAGTGTGTGTGTGCGTCTGGAAGTTGGAGAGTTTGTGTGTGCGTCTGGGAGTTTGACAGTGTGCATGTGTGCGTCTGGGAGTTGGACAGTGTGCGTGTGTGCATCTCGGAGTTGGAGTGTGTGCGTGGGTGCGTCTGGGATTTTGAGAGTGTGTGTTTGTGCGCCTGGGAGTTGGAGAGTGTGCGTATGTGAGTCTGGGAGTTGGAGACTGGTCGTGTGCATGTCTGGGAGTTGGAGAGTGTGCGTGTGTGCGTCTGGGAGTTGTAGAGTGTGCGTGTGTGTGTCAGGGAGTCGGAGACTGTGCGTGTGTGCATCTGGGAATTGCAGAGTGTGCGTATGTGCATCTGGGAGTTGGAGAGTGTGCGTGTGTCCATCTGGGAGTTGGAGAGTGTGTGTGTGTGTCTGGAAGTTGGAGAGTGTGTGTGTGCGTCTGGGAGTTTGACAGTGTGCGTGTGTGCATCTGGAAGTTGGAGGGTGTGCGTGTGTGCATCTGGGAGTTGGAGAGTGTGCGTGTGTGCGTCTGGGAGTTGGAGCGAGTGTGCGTGTGTGTCTGGGAGTTGAACAGTGTGTGTGTGTGTTTCTGGTAGTTGGAGAGTGTGCGTGTATGCATCTCGGAGTTGGAGTGTGTGCTTGGGTGCGTCTGGGAGTTTGAGAGTGTGCGTTTGTGCGTCTGGGAGTTGGAGAGGGTGCGTATGTGAGTCTGGGAGTTGGAGACTCCTCGTGTGCACGTCTGGGACTTGGAGAGTGTGCGTGTGAGCGTCTGAGAGTTGTAGAGTGTGCGTGTATGAGTCAGGGAGTTGGAGAGTGTGCGTGTGTGCATCTGGGAGTTGGAGGGTGTGCGTATGTGTGTCTGGGAGTTGGAGAGTGTGCGTGTGTGCGTCTGGGAGTTGGAGAGTGTGCGTGTGTGCGTCTGGGAGTTGAGAGTGTGTGTGTGCGTCTGGAAGTTGGAGAGTTTGTGTGTGCGTCTGGGAGTTTGACAGTGTGCATGTGTGCGTCTGGGAGTTGGACAGTGTGCGTGTGTGCATCTCGGAGTTGGAGTGTGTGCGTGGGTGCGTCTGGGATTTTGAGAGTGTGTGTTTGTGCGCCTGGGAGTTGGAGAGTGTGCGTATGTGAGTCTGGGAGTTGGAGACTGGTCGTGTGCACGTCTGGGAGTTGGAGAGTGTGCGTGTGTGCGTCTGGGAGTTGTAGAGTGTGCGTGTGTGTGTCAGGGAGTCGGAGACTGTGCGTGTGTGCATCTGGGAATTGCAGAGTGTGCGTATGTGCGTCTGGGAGTTGGAGAGTGTGCGTATGTCCATCTGGGAGTTGGAGAGTGTGTGTGTGTGTCTGGAAGTTGGAGAGTGTGTGTGTGCGTCTGGGAGTTTGACAGTGTGCGTGTGTGCATCTGGAAGTTGGAGAGTGAGCGTGTGTGCGTCTGGGAGTTGGGGAGTGTGCGTGTGTACATCTGGGAGTTGGAGAGTGTGTGTGTGTGTGTGTGTGTGTGTGTGTGTGTGTGTGTGTCTGGGAGTTGTAGATTGTGCGTGTGTGTGCCTGGGAGTTGGGGAGTGTGTCTGTGTATGTCTGGGAGTAGAAGAGTGTGTCTGTGTGTGTCTGGGAGTTTTAGAGTGTGTGTGTGTGTGTGTGTCTGGGAGTTGAAGCATGCGTGTGTGTCTGGGAGTGGGAGAGTGTGCCTTTGTACATCTAGGAGTTGGAGGGGGTGTGTGTGTGTGTGTGTGTGTGTGTGTCTGGCAGGGGGAGAGTGTGTTTGTGTGTGTCTGGGGGTTGGAGTGTGTGTGTGTGCGTGTGTGTGTATGTGTCAGGGAGTTGGAGAGTGTGTGTGTGCATGTGTGTGTATGTGTCTGGGAGTTGGAGAGTGTGTGTGTGCATGTGTGTGTGTCTGGGAGTTGGAGAGTGTGTGCGTGCATGTGTCTGGGAACTGGGGAATATGTGTGTGTGTGTGCGTGTCTGAGAGTTGGAGAGTGTATGTGTGTGAGGTTGTGCATATCTGGGAGTTGGAGAGTGTGCGTCTGGGAGTTGGAGAATGTGCGTGTGTACATCTGGGAGCTGGAGAGTGTGTGTGTGTCTGGGAGTTGGAGTGTGTGTGTTTGTGTCTGGGAGTGGGAGAATGTGTTTGTGTGCGTCTGGGAATTGGAGTGTGTGGGCATGTGTGTGTGTCTGGGTCTGGGATTTGGAGAGTGTGTGTGTGCATGTGTGTGTATGTGTCTGGGAGTCGGAGAGTGTGTGTGTGCATGTCTGGGAGTTGGAGAGTGTATGTGTGTGCGTGTGTCTGTGTGTGTGTGTGCGTTTGTGTGCCTGGGAGTTTAGAGTGTGCGTGTGTGCGTCTGGGAGTTGTAGAGTGTGTGTGTGTGAGTCTGGGAGTTGGAGAGTGTTCGTGTGCACGTCTGGGAGTTGGAGATTTCACATGTGTGCATCTGGAAGATGAAGAGTATGCATGTGTGCGTCTGGGAGTTGGAAAGTGTGCTTGTGTACATCTGGGAGTTGGAGGGTGTGTGTGTGTGTCCGTGTGTATATGTAGGTGTCTGGGAGATGGAGAGAGTGTGTGTGTGTGAGTGTCTGGGAGTTGGAGAGTGTGTGTGTGAGTCTGGGAAATGACGAGTGTGCGTGTGTGTGTCTGGGAGTTGAAGAGTGTGCGTGTGTGTGAGTCTGGGAGTTGGAGAGTGTGCGTGTGTGTGACTCTGGGAGTTGGAGAGTGTGTGTGTGTGTGAGTCTGGGAGTTGGGGATTGTGTGGGTGTGTCTGGGAATTGGAGAGTGTGTGTGTGTGCATCTGGGAGTTGGAGAGTGTGAGTGTGTGCGTCTGGGAGTTTGAGAGTGTGCGTGGGTACATCTTGGAGCTGGAGAGTGTGTGTGTGTGTGTCAGGGAGTTAGAGAGTGTGTGTGTGTGGGTCTGGGAGTAGGAGAGTGTGTGTGTCTGGGAGTTGGAGAGTTTATGTGTGTGTGTGTGTGTGTGTTTGCGTGTGTGTGTCTGGGAGTTGGAGAGTGTGTGTGTGTTTGTGTCTGGGATTTGGAGAGTGTGTGTGTGTGTATGGGAGTTGGAGAGTGTGCGTGTGTGCGTCTGCGAGTTGGATAATGTGCGTGTGTGTGTCTGGGAGTTGGAAAGGGTGCGAGGTTGCGTCTGGGAGTTGAATAGTGTCCGTGTGTGCTTCTGGGAGTTAGAGAATGTGTGTGAGTGCGTCTGGGAGTTGGAGAGTGTGCGGGTGTGTGTGTCTGGGAGTTGGAGAGTGTGCGTTTGTGCGTCAGGGAGTTGGAGAGTGTGTGTGTTAGTGTCTGGGAGTTGGAGAGTGTGTGTGTGAGTCTGGGAAATGACGAGTGTGCGTGTGTGTGTGTCTGGGAGTTGGAGAGTGTGTGTGTGTGTGACTCTGGGAGTTGGAGAGTGTGCGTGTGTGTGAGTCTGGGAGTTGGGGATTGTGTGTGTGTGTCTGGGAATTGGAGAGTGTGTGTGTGTGCGTCTGGGAGTTTGAGAGTGTGCGTGGGTACATCTGGGAGTTGGAGAGTGTGCGTGTGTGTGTCTGGGAGTTGGAGATTTCACATGTGTGCATCTGGAAGTTGAAGAGTATGCATGTGTGCGTCTGGGAGTTGGAAAGTGTGCTTGTGTACATCTGGGAGTTGGAGGGTGTGTGTGTGTGTGTCCATGTGTATATGTAGGTGTCTGGGAGATGGGGAGAGTGTGTGTGTGTGAGTGTCTGGGAGTTGGAGAGTGTGTGTGTGAGTCTGGGAAATGACGAGTGTGCGTGTGTGTGTCTGGGAGTTGAAGAGTGTGCGTGTGTGTGAGTCTGGAAGTTGGAGAGTTTGCGTGTGTGTGTGTCTGGGAGTTGGACAGTGTGCGTGCGTGTGTGTCTCGGCGTTGGAGAGTTTGCGTGTGTGTGTGTCTGGGAGTTGGAGTGTGTGCGTGTGTGTGTGTCTGGGAGTTGGAGATTGTGCGTTTGTGTGTGTCTAGGAAATGGACAGCGTGCATGTGTGTGCATCTGGGTGTTGGAGAATGTGTGTGAGTGCGTCTGGGAGTTGGAGAGTGAGCGGATGTGAGCCTCTGGGAGTTGGAGAGTGTGCTGGTGTGTGCGTCTGAGAGTTGGAGAGTGTGCGTGTGTACGTCTGGGAGTTGGAGAGTGTGCGTGTGTGCGTCTTGGAGTTGGAGAGTGTGCATGTGTGCGTCTGGGAGTTGGAGAGTGTGCGTATGTGCGTCTGCGAGTTGGATAATGTGCGTGTGTGTGTCTGGGAGTTGGAAAGGGTGCGAGGTTGCGTCTGGGAGTTGAATAGTGTCCGTGTGTGCTTCTGGGAGTTAGAGAATGTGTGTGAGTGCGTCTGGGAGTTGGAGAGTGTGCGGGTGTGTGTGTGTCTGGGAGTTGGAGAGAGTGTGTGTGTGCGTGTGCCTGGGAGATGGAGATTGTGTGTGTGTGTCTGGGATTTGGAGAGTGTGTGTGTGTGTGCGTCTGGGAGTTGGAGAGTGTGTGTGTGTCTGGGAGTTCAGGAGTCTGTTTTTGTGTGTCTGGGAGTGGGAGAGTGTCTGTGTGTGTGTGTCTGGGATTGGAAAAATGCGTGTGTGTTTTTCTGTGAGTAGGGGAAAGCGAGTGTGTGTGTGCGGATTTGTGTCTGGGAGTTAGAGTGTGCGTGTGTGCATCGTGGAGTTGGAGAGTGTGCGTGGGTGCGTCTGGGAGTTTGAGAGTGTGCGTTTGTGCGCCTGGGAGTTGGAGAGTGTGCGTACGTGAGTCTGGGAGTTGGAGACTTGTCGTGTGCACATCTGGGAATTGGAGAGTGTGCCTGTGTGCATCTGGGAGTTGTAGAGTGTGCGTGTGTGAGTCAGGGAGTTGGAGAGTGTGCGTGTGCGCGTCTGGGAGTTGCAGAGTGTGTGTGTGTGTGTGTGTGTGTCTGGGAGTTGGAGAGTGTATGTGTGTGAGTGTCTGCGTGTGTGTCTGGGAGTTGTAGAGGGTGTGCGTGTGTATCTGGGAGTTGGAGAGTGTATGTGTGTGATTGTGTGCGTGTGTTTGTCTGGGAGTTGGAGAGGGTGTGCGTGTGCGCATCTCTGAGTTGGAGAGTGTGCATGTGTGCGTCTGGGAGATGGAGAGTGTGTGTGTGTCTGGGAGTTGGAGTGTGTGTGTGTGTGTCTGGGAGTGGGAGAATGTGTTTGTGTGCGTCTGGGAATTGGAGTGTGTGGGCATGTGTGTGTGTCTGGGTCTGGGATTTGGAGAGTGTGTGTGTGCATGTGTGTGTACGTGTCTGGGAGTCGGAGAGTGTGTGTGTGCATGTCTGGGAGTTGGAGAGTGTATGTGTGTGTGTGTGTCTGTGTGTGTGTGTGCGGTTGTGTGCCTGGGAGTTTAGAGTGTGCGTGTGTGCGTCTGGGAGTTGTAGAGTGTGTGTGTGTGAGTCTGGGAGTTGGAGAGTGTTCGTGTGCACGTCTGGGAGTTGGAGATTTCACATGTGTGCATCTGGAAGTTGAAGAGTATGCATGTGTGCGTCTGGGAGTTGGAAAGTGTGCTTGTGTACATCTGGGAGTTGGAGGGTGTGTGTGTGTGTCCGTGTGTATATGTAGGTGTCTGGGAGATGGAGAGAGTGTGTGTGTGTGAGTGTCTGGGAGTTGGAGAGTGTGTGTGTGAGTCTGGGAAATGACGAGTGTGCGTGTGTGTGTCTGGGAGTTGAAGAGTGTGCGTGTGTGTGAGTCTGGGAGTTGGAGAGTGTGCGTGTGTGTGACTCTGGGAGTTGGAGAGTGTGTGTGTGTGTGAGTCTGGGAGTTGGGGATTGTGTGGGTGTGTCTGGGAATTGGAGAGTGTGTGTGTGTGCATCTGGGAGTTGGAGAGTGTGAGTGTGTGCGTCTGGGAGTTTGAGAGTGTGCGTGGGTACATCTTGGAGCTGGAGAGTGTGTGTGTGTGTGTCAGGGAGTTAGAGAGTGTGTGTGTGTGGGTCTGGGAGTAGGAGAGTGTGTGTGTCTGGGAGTTGGAGAGTTTATGTGTGTGTGTGTGTGTGTGTTTGCGTGTGTGTGTCTGGGAGTTGGAGAGTGTGTGTGTGTTTGTGTCTGGGATTTGGAGAGTGTGTGTGTGTGTATGGGAGTTGGAGTGTGTGTGTGTGTCTGTGAGTTGAAGAGTGTGCGTGCCTGTGTGTCTGGGAGTTGGAGAGTTTGCGTGTGTGTGTGTCTGGGAGTTGGATAGTGTGCGTGCGTGTGTGTCTCGGAGTTGGAGAGTGTGCGTGTGTGTGAGTCTGGGAGTTGGGGATTGTGTGTGTGTGTCTGGGAATTGGAGAGTGTGTGTGTGTGCATCTGGGAGTTGGAGAGTGTGAGTGTGTGCGTCTGGGAGTTTGAGAGTGTGCGTGGGTACATCTGGAAGCTGGAGAGTGTGTGTGTGTGTGTATGGGATTTAGAGAGTGTGTGTGTGTGGGTCTGGGAGTAGGAGAGTGTGTGTGTCTGGGAGTTGGAGAGTTTATGTGTGTGTGTGTGTGTGTTTGCGTGTGTGTGTGTCTGGGAGTTGGACAGTGTACGTGCGTGTGTGTCTCGAAGTTGGAGAGTGTGCGTGTGTGTGTGTCTGGGAGTTGGAGTGTGTGCGTGTGTGTGTGTCTGGGAGTTGGAGATTGTGCATTTGTGTGTGTCTAGGAAATGGACAGCGTGCATGTGTGTGCATCTGGGTGTTGGAGAATGTGTGTGAGTGCGTCTGTGAGTTGGAGAGTGAGCGGATGTGAGCCTCTGGGAGTTGGAGAGTGTGCTGGTGTGTGCGTCTGAGAGTTGGAGAGTGTGCGTTTGTACGTCTGGGAGTTGGAGAGTGTGCGTGTGTGCGTCTTGGAGTTGGAGAGTGTGCATGTGTGTGTCTGGGAGTTGGAGAGTGTGCGTGTGTGCGTCTGCGAGTTGGATAATGTGCGTGTGTGTGTCTGGGAGTTGGAAAGGGTGCGAGGTTGCGTCTGGGAGTTGAATAGTGTCCGTGTGTGATTATGGGAGTTGGAGAGTGTGCGTGGGTGCGTCTGGGAGTTGGAGAGTGTGCGTGTGTGAGTGTCTGGGAATTGCAGAGTTATCATTTGTGTGAGTCTGCTATTTGGAGAGTTTGCGTGTGTGTGTGTCTGGGAGTTGGACAGTGTGCGTGCGTGTGTGTCTCGGCGTTGGAGAGTGTGCGTGTGTGTGTGTCTGGGAGTTGGAGTGTGTGCGTGTGTGTGTGTCTGGGAGTTGGAGATTGTGCGTTTGTGTGTGTCTAGGAAATGGACAGCGTGCATGTGTGTGCATCTGGGTGTTGGAGAATGTGTGTGAGTGCGTCTGGGAGTTGGAGAGTGAGCGGATGTGAGCCTCTGGGAGTTGGAGAGTGTGCTGGTGTGTGCGTCTGAGAGTTGGAGAGTGTGCGTGTGTACGTCTGGGAGTTGGAGAGTGTGCGTGTGTGCGTCTTGGAGTTGGAGAGGGTGCATGTGTGCGTCTGGGAGTTGGAGAGTGTGCGTATGTGCGTCTGCGAGTTGGATAATGTGCGTGTGTGTGTCTGGGAGTTGAAAAGGGTGCGAGGTTGCGTCTGGGAGTTGAATAGTGTCCGTGTGTGCTTCTGGGAGTTAGAGAATGTGTGTGAGTGCGTCTGGGAGTTGGAGAGTGTGCGGGTGTGTGTGTGTGTGGGAGTTGGAGAGAGTGTGTGTGTGCGTGTGCCTGGGAGATGGAGATTGTGTGTGTGTGTCTGGGATTTGGAGAGTGTGTGTGTGTGTGCGTCTGGGAGTTGGAGAGTGTGTGTGTGTCTGGGAGTTCAGGAGTCTGTTTTTGTGTGTCTGGGAGTGGGAGAGTGTCTGTGTGTGTGTGTCTGGGATTGGAAAAATGCGTGTGTGTTTTTCTGTGAGTAGGGGAAAGCGAGTGTGTGTGTGCGGGTTTGTGTCTGGGAGTTAGAGTGTGCGTGTGTGCATCGTGGAGTTGGAGAGTGTGCGTGGGTGCGTCTGGGAGTTTGAGAGCGTGCGTTTGTGCGCCTGGGAGTTGGAGAGTGTGCGTACGTGAGTCTGGGAGTTGGAGACTGGTCGTGTGCACATCTGGGAATTGGAGAGTGTGCCTGTGTGCATCTGGGAGTTGTAGAGTGTGCGTGTGTGAGTCAGGGAGTTGGAGAGTGTGCGTGTGCGCGTCTGGGAGTTGCGCAGTGTGTGTGTGTGTGTGTGTGTCTGGGAGTTGGAGAGTGTATGTGTGTGAGTGTGTGCGTGTGTGTCTGGGAGTTGTAGAGGGTGTGCGTGTGTATCTGGGAGTTGGAGAGTGTATGTGTGTGAGTGTGTGCGTGTGTTTGTCTGGGAGTTGGAGAGGGTGTGCGTGTGTGCATCTCTGAGTTGGAGAGTGTGCATGTGTGCGTCTGGGAGATGGAGAGTGTGTGTGTGTCTGGGAGTTGGAGTGTGTGTGTGTGTGTCTGGGAGTGGGAGAATGTGTTTGTGTGCGTCTGGGAATTGGAGTGTGTGGGCATGTGTGTGTGTCTGGGTCTGGGATTTGGAGAGTGTGTGTGTGCATGTGTGTGTATGTGACTGGGATTCGGAGAGTGTGTGTGTGCATGTCTGGGAGTTGGAGAGTGTATGTGTGTGTGTGTGTCTGTGTGTGTGTGTGCGTTTGTGTGCCTGGGAGTTTAGAGTGTGCGTGTGTGCGTCTGGGAGTTGTAGAGTGTGTGTGTGTGAGTCTGGGAGTTGGAGAGTGTTCGTGTGCACGTCTGGGAGTTGGAGATTTCACATGTGTGCATCTGGAAGTTGAAGAGTATGCATGTGTGCGTCTGGGAGTTGGAAAGTGTGCTTGTGTACATCTGGGAGTTGGAGGGTGTGTGTGTGTGTCCGTGTGTATATGTAGGTGTCTGGGAGATGGAGAGAGTGTGTGTGTGTGAGTGTCTGGGAGTTGGAGAGTGTGTGTGTGAGTCTGGGAAATGACGAGTGTGCGTGTGTGTGTCTGGGAGTTGAAGAGTGTGCGTGTGTGTGAGTCTGGGAGTTGGAGAGTGTGCGTGTGTGTGACTCTGGGAGTTGGAGAGTGTGTGTGTGTGTGGGTCTGGGAGTTGGGGATTGTGTGGGTGTGTCTGGGAATTGGAGAGTGTGTGTGTGTGCATCTGGGAGTTGGAGAGTGTGAGTGTGTGCGTCTGGGAGTTTGAGAGTGTGCGTGGGTACATCTTGGAGCTGGAGAGTGTGTGTGTGTGTGTCAGGGAGTTAGAGAGTGTGTGTGTGTGGGTCTGGGAGTAGGAGAGTGTGTGTGTCTGGGAGTTGGAGAGTTTATGTGTGTGTGTGTGTGTGTTTGCGTGTGTGTGTCTGGGAGTTGGAGAGTGTGTGTGTGTTTGTGTCTGGGATTTGGAGAGTGTGTGTGTGTGTATGGGAGTTGGAGTGTGTGTGTGTGTCTGTGAGTTGAAGAGTGTGCGTGCCTGTGTGTCTGGGAGATGGAGAGTTTGCGTGTGTGTGTGTCTGGGAGTTGGACAGTGTGCGCGCGTGTGTGTCTCGGAGTTGGAGAGTGTGCGTGTGTGTGAGTCTGGGAGTTGGGGATTGTGTGTGTGTGTCTGGGAATTGGAGAGTGTGTGTGTGTGCATCTGGGAGTTGGAGAGTGTGAGTGTGTGCGTCTGGGAGTTTGAGAGTGTGCGTGGGTACATCTGGAAGCTGGAGAGTGTGTGTGTGTGTGTATGGGATTTAGAGAGTGTGTGTGTGTGGGTCTGGGAGTAGGAGTGTGTGTGTGTCTGGGAGTTGGAGAGTTTATGTGTGTGTGTGTGTGTGTTTGCGTGTGTGTGTGTCTGGGAGTTGGACAGTGTACGTGCGTGTGTGTCTCGAAGTTGGAGAGTGTGCGTGTGTTTGTGTCTGGGAGTTGGAGTGTGTGCGTGTGTGTGTGTCTGGAAGTTGGAGATTGTGCATTTGTGTGTGTCTAGGAAATGGACAGCGTGCATGTGTGTGCATCTGGGCGTTGGAGAATGTGTGTGAGTGCGTCTGTGAGTTGGAGAGTGAGCGGATGTGAGCCTCTGGGAGTTGGAGAGTGTGCTGGTGTGTGCGTCTGAGAGTTGGAGAGTGTGCGTGTGTACGTCTGGGAGTTGGAGAGTGTGCGTGTGTGCGTCTTGGAGTTGGAGAGTGTGCATGTGTGTGTCTGGGAGTTGGAGAGTGTGCGTGTGTGCGTCTGCGAGTTGGATAATGTGCGTGTGTGTGTCTGGGAGTTGGAAAGGGTGCGAGGTTGCGTCTGGGAGTTGAATAGTGTCCGTGTGTGCTTCTGGGAGTTAGAGAATGTGTGTGAGTGCGTCTGGGAGTTGGAGAGTGTGCGGGTGTGTGTGTCTGGGAATTGGAGAGTGTGTGTGTGTGCGTCTGGGAGTTTGAGAGTGTGCGTGGGTACATCTGGGAGTTGGAGAGTGTGCGTGTGTGTGTCTGGGAGTTGGAGAGAGTGTGTGTGCGTGTGTGTGTCAGGGAGTTGGAGAGAGTGGGTGTGTGTTTGTCTGGGAGCTGGAGAGTGTGTGTGTGTGTGTCTGGGAGTTAGAGAGTGTGTGTGTGTGGGTCTGGGAGTAGGAGAGTGTGTGTGTCTGGGAGTTGGAGTGTTTATGTGTGTGTGTGTGTTTGCGTGTGTGTGTCTGGGAGTTGGAGAGTGTGTGTGCGTTTGTGTCTGGGATTTGGAGAGTGTGTGTGTGTGTATGGGAGTTGGAGTGTGTGCGTGATTGTGTGTCTGGGAGTTGGAGTGTGTGCGTGTGTGTGTGTCTGGGAGTTGGAGATTGTGCATTTGTGTGTGTCTAGGAAATGGACAGCGTGCATGTGTGTGCATCTGGGTGTTGGAGAATGTGTGTGAGTGCGTCTGTGAGTTGGAGAGTGAGCGGATGTGAGCCTCTGGGAGTTGGAGAGTGTGCTGGTGTGTGCGTCTGAGAGTTGGAGAGTGTGCGTGTGTACGTCTGGGAGTTGGAGAGTGTGCGTGTGTGCGTCTTGGAGTTGGAGAGTGTACATGTGTGTGTCTGGGAGTTGGAGAGTGTGCGTGTGTGCGTCTGCGAGTTGGATAATGTGCGTGTGTGTGTCTGGGAGTTGGAAAGGGTGCGAGGTTGCGTCTGGGAGTTGAATAGTGTCCGTGTGTGCTTCTGGGAGTTAGAGAATGTGTGTGAGTGCGTCTGGGAGTTGGAGAGTGTGCGGGTGTGTGTGTCTGGGAATTGGAGAGTGTGTGTGTGTGTGTCTGGGAGTTTGAGAGTGTGCGTGGGTACATCTGGGAGTTGGAGAGTGTGCGTGTGTGTGTCTGGGAGTTGGAGAGAGTGTGTGTGTGTGTGTGTGTGTCAGGGAGTTGGAGAGAGTGGGTGTGTGTTTGTCTGGGAGCTGGAGAGTGTGTGTGTGTGTGTCTGGGAGTTAGAGAGTGTGTGTGTGTGGGTCTGGGAGTAGGAGAGTGTGTGTGTCTGGGAGTTGGAGTGTTTATGTGTGTGTGTGTGTGTTTGCGTGTGTGTGTCTGGGAGTTGGAGAGTGTGTGTGCGTTTGTGTCTGGGATTTGGAGAGTGTGTGTGTGTGTATGGGAGTTGTAGTGTGTGCGTGATTGTGTGTCTGGGAGTTGGAGTGTGTGCATGTGTGTGTGTCTGGGAGTTGGAGATTGTGCATTTGTGTGTGTCTAGGAAATGGACAGCGTGCATGTGTGTGCATCTGGGTGTTGGAGAATGTGTGTGAGTGCGTCTGTGAGTTGGAGAGTGAGCGGATGTGAGCCTCTGGGAGTTGGAGAGTGTGCTGGTGTGTGCGTCTGAGAGTTGGAGAGTGTGCGTGTGTACGTCTGGGAGTTGGAGAGTGTGCGTGTGTGCGTCTTGGAGTTGGAGAGTGTGCATGTGTGTGTCTGGGAGTTGGAGAGTGTGCGTGTGTGCGTCTGCGAGTTGGATAATGTGCGTGTGTGTGTCTGGGAGTTGGAAAGGGTGCGAGGTTGCGTCTGGGAGTTGAATAGTGTCCGTGTGTGCTTCTGGGAGTTAGAGAATGTGTGTGAGTGCGTCTGGGAGTTGGAGAATGTGCGGGTGTGTGTGTCTGGGAGTTGGAGAGTGTGCGTTTGTGCGTCAGGGAGTTGGAGAGTGTGTGTGTGTCTGGGAGTTGGAGAGTGTGTGTGTGAGTGTCTGGGAGTTGGAGAGTGTATGTGTGATTCTGGGAAATGACGAGTGTGCGTGTGTGTGTGTCTGGGAGTTGGAGAGTGTGCGTGTGTGTGACTCTGGGAGTTGGAGAGTGTGCGTGTGTGTGAGTCTGTGAGTTGGGGATTGTGTGTGTGTGTCTGGGAATTGGAGAGTGTGTGTGTGTGCGTCTGGGAGTTTGAGAGTGTGCGTGGGTACATCTGGGAGTTGGAGAGTGTGCGTGTGTGTGTCTGGGAGTTGGAGAGAGTGTGTGTGTGTGTGTGTGTCAGGGAGTTGGAGAGAGTGGGTGTGTGTTTGGGAGCTGGAGAGTGTGTGTGTGTGTGTCTGGGTGTTAGAGAGTGTGTTTGTGTGGGTCTGGGAGTAGGAGAGTGTGTGTGTCTGGGAGTTGGAGAGTTTATGTGTGTGTGTGTGTTTGCGTGTTTGTGTCTGGGAGTTGGAGAGTGTGTGTGTGTTTGTGTCTGGGATTTGGAGAGTGTGTGTGTGTGTATGGGAGTTGGAGTGTGTGCGTGATTGTGTGTCTGGGAGTTGGAGATTGTGCGTTTGTGTGTGTCTGGAAATGGACAGCGTGCATGTATGTGCATCTGGGTGTTGGAGAATGTGTGTGAGTGCGTCTGGGAGTTGGGGAGTGTGCGGGTGTGTGTGTCTGGGAGTTGGAGAGTGTGCGTTTGTGCGTCAGGGAGTTGGAGTGTGTGTGTGTGTGTGTTTCTGGGATTGGGAGAGTGTTTTTGTGTGTGTCTGGGAATTGGAGTGTGTGTGTGTGTGTATGTGTCTGGGAGTTGGAGAGTATGTGTGTGCATGTGTGTGTATGTGTCTGGGAGTTGGAGAGTGTGCGTATGTGAGTCTGGTAGTTGGAGACTGGTCGTGTGCACATCTGGGATTTGGAGAGTTTGCCTGTGTGCATCTGGGAGTTTTGGAGTGTGTGTGTGTGAGTCAGGGAGTCGGAGATTGTGTGTGTGTGCGTCTGGGAGTTGGAGAGTGTGCGTGTGCATGTGTGCGTATGTGTGTGGGAGTTGGAGAGTGTGTGTGTGCATGTGTGTGTGTCTGGGAGTTGGAGAGTGTGTGTGTGTGTGTCTGGGAGTTGGAGAGTGTATGTGTGTGAGTGTATGCGTGTGTGTGTCTGGGAGTTGGAGAGCGTGTGCGGGTGTGCGTCTGTCAGTTGGAGAGTGTGCATGTGTGCGTCTGGGAGTTGGAGAGTGTGTGTGTGTCTGGGAGTTGGAGAGTGTGTGTGTGTGTGTGTGTCTGAGAGTGGAAGAGTGTGTTTGTGTGTGTCTGGGAATTGGAGTGTGTGTGCGTGCGTGTGTGTATGTGTCTGGGAGTTGGAGAGTGTGTGTTTGCATTTGTGTGTATGTGTCTGGGAGTTGGAGAGTGTGTGAGTGCATCTGTGTGTGTCTGGGTGTTGGAGAGTGTGCTTGTGTACATCTGGGAGTAGGAGGGTGTGTGTGTGTGTCTGTGTGTATATGTGGGTGTCTGGGAGATGGAGAGAGTGTGTGTGTGTGAGTGTCTGGGAGTTGGAGAGTGTGTGCGTGAGTCTGGGAGTTGACGAGTGCACGTGTGTGTGTGTCTGGAAGTTGAAGATTGTGCGTGTGTGTGAGTCTGGGATTTGGAAAGCGTGCGTGTGTGTGACTCTGGGAGTTGGAGAGGGTGCGTGTTTGTGAGTCTGGGAGTTGCGGATTGTGTGTGTGTGTGTGTCTGGGAGTTGGAGAGTGTGCGTGTGTGCATCTGGGAGTTTGAGAGTGTGTGTGGGTACATCTGGGAGTTGGAGTGTGTGTGTGTTTGTGTCTGGGAGTTGGAGAGAGTGTGTGTGTGCGTGTGCCTGGGAGCTGGAGAGTGCGTGTGTGTGCATGTCTGGGATTTGGAGAGTGTATGTGTGTATGTGTGTCTGTGTGTGGGTGTGTGTGCATTTGTGTGCCTGTGAGTTTAGAGTGTGCGTGTGTGCGTCAGGGAGTTGTAGAGTGTGTGTGTGTGAGTCTGGGAGTTGGAGAGTGTGCGTGTGCACGTCTGGGAGTTGGAGATTTCACATGAGTGCATCTGGAAGTTGAAGAGTATGCATGTGTGCGTCTGGGAGTTGGGAAGTGTGCTTGTGTACATCTGGGAGTTGGAGGGTGTGTGTGTGTGTCCGTGTGTACATGTAGGTGTCTGGGAGATGGAGAGAGTGTGTGTGTGTGAGTGTCTGGGAGTTGGAGAGTGTGTGTGTGAGTCTGGGAAATGACGAGTGTGCGTGTGTGTGTGTCTGGGAGTTGAAGAGTGTGCGTGTGTGTGTGTCTGGGAGTTGGAGAGTGTGCGTGTGTGTGAGTCTGGGAGTTGGGGATTGTGTGTGTGTGTCTGGGAATTGGAGAGTGTGTGTGTTTGCATCTGGGAGTTGGAGAGTGTGAGTGTGTGCGTCTGGGAGTTTGAGAGTGTGCGTGGGTACATCTGGGAGTTGAAGAGTGTGTGTGTGTGTGTCTGGGAGTTGGAGAGAGTGTGTGTGTGTGTGTGTCAGGGAGTTGGAGAGAGTGGGTGTGTGTTTGTCTGGGAGCTGGAGAGTGTGTGTGTGTGTCTGGGAGTTAGAGAGTGTGTGTGTGTGGGTCTGGGAGTAGGAGAGTGTGTGTGTCTGGGAGTTGGAGAGTTTATGTGTGTGTGTGTGTGTGTTTGCGTGTGTGTGTCTGGGAGTTGGAGAGTGTGTGTGTGTTTGTGTCTGGGATTTAGAGAGTGTGTGTGTGTATATGGGAGTTGGAGTGTGTGTGTGTGTCTGTGAGTTGAAGAGTGTGCGTGCCTGTTTGTCTGGGAGTTGGAGAGTTTGCGTGTGTGTGTGTCTGGTAGTTGGACAGTGTGCGTGCGTGTGTGTCTCGGAGTTGGAGAGTGTGCGTGTGTGTGTGTCTGGGAGTTGGAGTGTGTGTGTGTGTGTGTGTCTGGGAGTTGGAGATTTTGCATTTGTGTGTGTCTAGGAAATGTACAGCGTGCATGTGTGTGCATCTGGGTGTTGGAGAATGTGTGTGAGTGCGTCTGGGAGTTGGAGAGTGAGCGGATGTGAGCCTCTGGGAGTTGGAGAGTGTGCTGGTGTGTGCGTCTGAGAGTTGGAGAGTGTGCGTGTGTACGTCTGGGAGTTGGAGAGTGTGCGTGTGTGCGTCTGAGAGTTGGAGAGTGTGCATGTGTGCATCTGGGAGTTGGAGAGTGTGCGTGTGTGCGTCTGCGAGTTGGATAATGTGCGTGTGTGTGTCTGGGAGTTGGAAAGGGTGCGAGGTTGCGTCTGGGTGTTGAATAGTGTCCGTGTGTGCTTCTGGGAGTTAGAGAATGTGTGTGAGTGCGTCTGGGAGTTGGAGAGTGTGCGGGTGTGTGTGTGTCTGGGAGTTGGAGAGAGTGTGTGTGTGCGTGTGCCTGGGAGATGGAGATTGTCTGTGTGTGTGTGTCTGGGATTTGGAGAGTGTGTGTGTGTGTGCGTCTGGGAGTTGGAGAGTGTGTGTGTGTCTGGGAGTTCAGGAGTCTGTTTTTGTGTGTCTGGGAGTGGGAGAGTGTCTGTGTGTGTGTGTCCGGGATTGGAAAAATGCGTGTGTGTTTTTCTGTGAGTAGGGGAAAGCGAGTGTGTGTGTGCGGGTTTGTGTCTGGGAGTTAGAGTGTGCGTGTGTGCATCGTGGAGTTGGAGAGTGTGCATGGGTGCGTCTGGGAGTTTGAGAGTGTGCGTTTGTGCGCCTGGGAGTTGGAGAGTGTGCGTACGTGAGTCTGGGAGTTGGAGACTGGTCGTGTGCACATCTGGGAATTGGAAAGTGTGCCTGTGTGCATCTGGGAGTTGTAGAGTGTGCGTGTGTGAGTCAGGGAGTTGGAGAGTGTGCGTGTGCGCGTCTGGGAGTTGCAGAGTGTGTGTGTGAGTGTGTGCGTGTGTGTGTCTGGGAGTTGGAGAGGGTGTGCGTGTGTATCTGGGAGTTGGAGAGTGTATGTGTGTGAGTGTGTGCGTGTGTTTGTCTGGGAGTTGGAGAGGGTGTGCGAGTGTGCATCTGTGAGTTGGAGAGTGTGTATGTGTGCGTCTGGGAGTTGGAGAGTGTGTGTGTGTCTGGGAGTTGGAGTGTGTGTGTGTGTGTCTGGGAGTGGGAGAATGTGTTTGTGTGCGTCTGGGAATTGGAGTGTGTGGGCATGTGTGTGTGTCTGGGTTTGGGATTTGGAGAGTGTGTGTGTGCATGTGTGTGTATGTGTCTGGGAGTCGGAGAGTGTGTGTGTGCATGTCTGGGAATTGGAGAGTGTATGTGTGTGTGTGTGTCTGTGTGTGTGTGTGCGTTTGTGTGCCTGGGAGTTTAGAGTGTGCGGGTGTGCGTCTGGGAGTTGTAGAGTGTGTGTGTGTGAGTCTGGGAGTTGGAGAGTGTTTGTGTGCACGTCTGGGAGTTGGAGATTTCACATGTGTGCATCTGGAAGTTGAAGAGTATGCATGTGTGCGTCTGGGAGTTGGAAAGTGTGCTTGTGTACATCTGGGAGTTGGAGGGTGTGTGTGTGTGTCTGTGTGTATATGTAGGTGTCTGGGAGATGGAGAGAGTGTGTGTGTGTGTGAGTGTCTGGGAGTTGGAGAGTGTGTGTGTGAGTCTGGGAAATGACGAGTGTGCGTGTGTGTGTGTCTGGGAGTTGAAGAGTGTGCGTGTGTGTGAGTCTGGGAGTTGGAGAGTGTGCGTGTGTGTGACTCTGGGAGTTGGAGAGTGTGCGTGTGTGTTTGTCTGGGAGTTGGGGATTGTGTGTGTGTGTCTGGGATTTGGAGAGTGTGTGTGTGTGCATCTGGGAGTTGGAGAGTGTGAGTGTGTGCGTCTGGGAGTTTGAGAGTGTGCGCGGGTACATCTTGGAGCTGGTGAGTGTGTGTGTGTGTGTCAGGGAGTTAGAGAGTGTGTGTGTGTGGGTCTGGGAGTAGGAGAGTGTGTGTGTCTTGGAGTTGGAGAGTTTATGTGTGTGTGTGTGTGTGTGTTTGCGTGTGTGTGTCTGGGAGTTGGAGAGTCTGTGTGTGTTGTGTCTGGGATTTGGAGAGTGTGTGTGTGTGTATGGGAGTTGGAGTGTGTGTGTGTGTCTGTGAGTTGAAGAGTGTGCGTGCCTGTGTGTCTGGGAGTTGGAGAGTTTGCGTGTGTGTGTGTCTGGGAGTTGGATAGTGTGCGTGCGTGTGTGTCTCGGAGTTGGAGAGTGTGCGTGTGTTTGAGTCTGGGAGTTGGGGATTGTGTGTGTGTGTCTGGGAATTGGAGAGTGTGTGTGTGTGCATCTGGGAGTTGGAGAGTGTGAGTGTGTGCGTCTGGGAGTTTGAGAGTGTGCGTGGGTACATCTGGGAGCTGGAGAGTGTGTGTGTGTGTGTATGGGAGTTAGAGAGTGTGTGTGTGTGTTGGTCTGGGAGTAGGAGAGTGTGTGTGTCTGGGAGTTGGAGAGTTTATGTGTGTGTGTGTGTGTGTGTTTGCGTGTGTGTGTGTCTGGGAGTTGGACAGTGTACGTGCGTGTGTGTCTCGAAGTTGGAGAGTGTGCGTGTGTGTGTGTCTGGGAGTTGGAGTGTGTGCGTGTGTGTGTGTCTGGGAGTTGGAGATTGTGCATTTGTGTGTGTCTAGGAAATGGACAGCGTGCATGTGTGTGCATCTGGGTATTGGAGAATGTGTGTGAGTGCATCTGTGAGTTGGAGAGTGAGCGGATGTGAGCCTCTGGGAGTTGGAGAGTGTGCTGGTGTGTGCGTCTGAGAGTTGGAGAGTGTGCGTGTGTGCGTCTTGGAGTTGGAGAGTGTGCATGTGTGTGTCTGGGAGTTGGAGAGTGTGCGTGTGTGCGTCTGCGAGTTGGATAATGTGCGTGTGTGTGTCTGGGAGTTGGAAAGGGTGCGAGGTTGCGTCTGGGAGTTGAATAGAGTCCGTGTGTGCTTCTGGGAGTTAGAGAATGTGTGTGAGTGCGTCTGGGAGTTGGAGAGTGTGCGGGTGTGTGTGTCTGGGAGTTGGAGAGTGTGCGTTTGTGCGTCAGGGAGTTGGAGAGTGTGTGTGTGTCTGGGAGTTGGAGAGTGTGTGTGTGAGTGTCTGGGAGTTGGAGAGTGTGTGTGTGAGTCTGGGAAATGACGAGTGTGCGTGTGTGTGTGTCTGGGAGTTGAAGAGTGTGCGTGTGTGTGAGTCTGGGAGTTGGAGAGTGTGCGTGTGTGTGACTCTGGGAGTTGGAGAGTGTGCGTGTGTGTGAGTCTGGGAGTTGGGGATTGTGTGTGTGTGTCTGGGAATTGGAGAGTGTGTGTGTGTGCGTCTGGGAGTTTGAGAGTGTGCTTGGGTACATCTGGGATTTGGAGAGTGTGCGTGTGTGTGTCTGGGAGTTGGAGAGTGTGTGTGTGTGTGTGTGTGTGTCAGGGAGTTGGAGAGAGTGGGTGTGTGTTTGTCTGGGAGTTGGAGAGTTTATGTGTGTGTGTGTGTTTGCGTGTGTGTGTCTGGGAGTTGGAGAGTGTGTGTGTGTTTGTGTCTGGGATTTGGAGAGTGTGTGTGTGTGTATGGGAGTTGGAGTGTGTGTGTGTGTCTGTGAGTTGAAGAGTGTGCATGCCTGTGTGTCTGGGAGTTGGAGCGTTTGCGTGTGTTTGTGTCTGGGAGTTGGACAGTGTGCGTGCGTGTGTGTCTCGGAGTTGGAGAATGTGCGTGTGTGTGTGTCTGGGAGTTGGAGTGTGTGCGTGTGTTTGTGTCTGGGAGTTGGAGATTGTGCGTTTGTGTGTGTCTAGGAAATGGACATTGTGCATGTATGTGCATCTGGTTGTTGGAGAATGTGTGTGAGTGCGTCTGGGAGTTGGAGAGTGAGCGGATGTGAGCCTCTGGGAGTTGGAGAGTGTGCTGGTGTGTGCGTCTGAGAGTTGGAGAGTGTGCGTTTGTGCGTCAGGGAGTTGGAGAGTGTGTGTGTGTCTGGGAGTTGGAGAGTGTGTGTGTGAGTGTCTGGGAGTTGGAGAGTGTGTGTGTGAGTCTGGGAAATGACGAGTGTGCGTGTGTGTGTGTCTGGGAGTTGAAGAGTGTGCGTGTGTGTGAGTCTGGGAGTTGGAGAGTGTGCGTGTGTGTGACTCTGGGAGTTGGAGAGTGTGCGTGTGTGTGAGTCTGGGAGTTGGGGATTGTGTGTGTGTGTCTGGGAATTGGAGAGTGTGTGTGTGTGCATCTGGGAGTTTGAGAGTGTGCGTGGGTACATCTGGGATTTGGAGAGTGTGCGTGTGTGTGTCTGGGAGTTGGAGAGTTTGCGTGTGTGCATCTGCGAGTTGGATAATGTGCGTGTGTGTGTCTGGGACTTGGAAAGGGTGCGAGGTTGCGTCTGGGAGTTGAATAGTGTCCGTGTGTGCTTCTGGGAGTTAGAGAATGTGTGTGAGTGCGTCTGGGAGTTGGAGAGTGTGCGGGTGTGTGTGTCTGGGAGTTGGAGAGCGTGCGTTTGTACGTCAGGGAGTTGGAGAGTGTGAGTGTGTGTGTGTCTGGGAGTGGGAGAGTGTTTTTGTGTGTGTCTGGGAATTGGAGTGTGTGTGTGTGTGTGTGTATGTGTCTGGGAGTTGGAGAGTATGTGTGCGCATGTGTGTGTATGTGTCTGGGAGTTGGAGAGTGTGCGTATGTGAGTCTGGGAGTTGGAGACTGGTCGTGTGCACATCTGGGATTTGGAGAGTTTGCCTGTGTGCATCTGGGAGTTGTGGAGTGTGTGTGTGTGAGTCAGGGAGTCGGAGATTGTGTGTGTGTGCGTCTGGGAGTTGGAGAGTGTGCATGTGCATGTGTGCGTATGTGTGTGGGAGTTGGAGAGTGTGTGTGTGCATGTGTGTGTGTCTGGTAGTTGGAGAGTGTGTGTGTGTGTGTCTGGGAGTTGGAGAGTGTATGTGTGTGAGTGTGTGCGTGTGTGGGTCTGGGAGTTGGAGAGCGTGTGTGGGTGTGCGTCTGTCAGTTGGAGAGTGTGCATGTTTGCGTCTGGGAGTTGGAGAGTGTGTGTGTGTCTGGGAGTTGGAGAGTGTGTGTGTGTGTGTGTCTGAGAGTGGAAGAGTGTGTTTGTGTGTGTCTGGGAATTGGAGTGTGTGTGCGTGTGTGTGTGTATGTGTCTGGGAGTAGGAGAGTGTGTGTGTCTGGGAGTTGGAGAGTTTATGTGTGTGTGTGTGTGTGTGTGTTTGCGTGTGTGTGTCTGGGAGTTGGAGAGTGTGTGTGTGTTTGTGTCTGGGATTTAGAGATTGTGTGTGTGTGTCTGTGAGTTGAAGAGTTTGCGTGCCTGTGTGTCTGGGAGTTGGAGAGTTTGCGTGTGTGTTTGTCTGGGAGTTGGACAGTGTGCGTGCATGTGTGTCTCGGAGTTGGAGAGTGTGCGTGTGTGTGTGTTCTGGGAGTTGGAGTGTGGGCGTGTGTGTGTGTCTGGGAGTTGGAGATTGTGCGTTTGTGTGTGTCTAGGAAATGGACAGCGTGCATGTGTGTGCATCTCGGTGTTGGAGAATGTGTGTGAGTGCGTCTGGGAGTTGGAGAGTGAGCGGATGTGAGCCTCTGGGAGTTGGAGAGTGTGCTGGTGTGTGCGTCTGAGAGTTGGAGAGTGTGCGTGTGTACGTCTGGGAGTTGGAGAGTGTGCGTGTGTGCGTCTTGGAGTTGGAGAGTGTGCATGTGTGCGTCTGGGAGTTGGAGAGTGTGCGTGTGTGCGTCTGCGAGTTGGATAATGTGCGTGTGTGTGTCTGGGAGTTGGAAAGGGTGCGAGGTTGCGTCTGGGAGTTGAATAGTGTCCGTGTGTGATTCTGGGAGTTAGAGAATGTGTGTGAGTGCGTCTGGGAGTTGGAGAGTGTGCGGGTGTGTGTGTGTCTGGGAGTTGGAGAGTGTGCGTTTGTGCGTCCGGGAGTTGGAGAGTGTGTGTGTGTCTGGGAGTTGGAGAGTGTGTATGTGAGTGTCTGGGAGTTGGAGAGTGTGTGTGTGTGTCTGGGAGTTAGAGAGTGTGTGTGTGTGGGTCTGGGAGTAGGAGAGTGTGTGTGTCTGGGAGTTGGAGAGTTTATGTGTGTGTGTGTGTTTGCGTGTGTGTGTCTGGGAGTTGGAGAGTGTGTGTGTGTTTGTGTCTGGGATTTGGAGAGTGTGTGTGTGTATGGGAGTTGGAGTGTGTGTGTGTGTCTGTGAGTTGAAGAGTGTGCATGCCTGTGTGAGTGGGAGTTGGAGCGTTTGTGTGTGTGTGTGTCTGGGAGTTGGACAGTGTGCGTGCGTGTGTGTCTCGGAGTTGGAGAATGTACGTGTGTGTGTGTCAGGGAGTTGGAGAGAGTGGGTGTGTGTTTGTCTGGGAGCTGGATAGTGTGTCTGTGTGTGTCTGGGAGTTAGAGAGTGTGTGTGTGTGGGTCTGGGAGTTGGAGAGTTTATGTGTGTGTGTGTGTGTGTGTGTTTGCGTGTGTGCGTCTGTGAGTTGGAGAGTGTGTGTGTGTTTGTGTCTGGGATTTAGAGAGTGTGTGTGTGTGTATGGGAGTTGGAGTGTGTGTGTGTGTCTGTGAGTTGAAGAGTGTGCGTGCCTGTGTGTCTGGGAGTTGGAGAGTTTGCGTGTGTGTGTGTCTGGGAGTTGGACAGTGTGCGTGCGTGTGTGTCTCGGAGTTGGAGAATGTACGTGTGTGTGTGTCAGGGAGTTGGAGAGAGTGGGTGTGTGTTTGTCTGGGAGCTGGATAGTGTGTCTGTGTGTGTCTGGGAGTTAGAGAGTGTGTGTGTGTGGGTCTGGGAGTAGGAGAGTGTGTGTGTCTGGGAGTTGGAGAGTTTATGTGTGTGTGTGTGTGTGTGTTTGTGTGTGTGTGTCTGGGAGTTGGAGAGTGTGTGTGTGTTTGTGTCTGGGATTTAGAGAGTGTGTGTGTGTGTATGGGAGTTGGAGTGTGTGTGTGTGTCTGTGAGTTGAAGAGTGTGCGTGCCTGTGTGTCTGGGAGTTGGAGAGTTTGCGTGTGTGTGTGTCTGGGAGTTGGACAGTGTGCGTGCGTGTGTGTCTCGGAGTTGGAGTGTGTGCGTGCATGTGTGTTTGGAGTTGGAGTGTGTGCGTGTGTGTGTGTCTGGGAGTTGGAGATTTTGCATTTGTGTGTGTCTAGGAAATGGACAGCGTGCATGTGTGTGCTTCTGGGTGTTGGAGAATGTGTGTGAGTGCGTCTGTGAGTTGGAGAGTGAGCGGATGTGAGCCTCTGGGAGTTGGAGAGTGTGCTGGTGTGTGCGTCTGAGAGTTGGAGAGTGTGCGTGTGTGCGTCTTGGAGTTGGAGAGTGTGCACGTGTGTGTCTGGGAGTTGGAGAGTGTGCGTGTGTGCGTCTGCGAGTTGGATAATGTGCGTGTGTGTGTCTGGGAGTTGGAAAGGGTGCGAGGTTGCGTCTGGGAGTTGAATAGTGTCCGTGTGTGCTTCTGGGAGTTAGAGAATGTGTGTGAGTGCGTCTGGGAGTTGGAGAGTGTGCGGGTGTGTGTGTCTGGGAGTTGGAGAGTGTGCGTTTGTGCGTCAGGGAGTTGGAGTGTTTGTGTGTGTGTGTGTCTGGGAGTGGGAGAGTGTTTTTGTGTGTGTCTGGGAATTGGAGTGTGTGTGTGTGTGTGTATTTGTCTGGGAGTTGGAGAGTATGTGTGTGCATGTGTGTGTATGTGTCTGGGAGTTGGAGAGTGTGCGTATGTGAGTCTGGGAGTTGGAGACTGGTCGTGTGCACATCTGGGATTTGGAGAGTTTGCCTGTGTGAATCTGGGAGTTGTGGAGTGTGTGTGTGTGAGTCAGGGAGTTGGAGAGTGTGTGTGTGTGCGTCTGGGAGTTGGAGAGTGTGCGTGTGCATGTGTGCGTATGTGTGTGGGAGTTGGAGAGTGTGTGTGTGCATGTGTGTGTGTCTGGGAGTTGGAGAGCGTGTGTGTGTGTGTGTGTCTGAGAGTGGAAGAGTGTGTTTGTGTGTGTCTGGGAATTGGAGTGTGTGTGCGTGTGTGTGTGTATGTGTCTGGGAGTTGGAGAGTGTGTGTGTGCATGTGTGTGTATGTGTCTGGGAGTTGGAGAGTGTGTGAGTGCATGTGTGTGTGTCTGGGAGTTGGAGAGTGTGCTTGTGTACATCTGGGAGTTGGAGGGTGTGTGTGTGTGTCTGTGTGTATATGTGGGTGTCTGGGAGATGGAGAGAGTGTGTGTGTGTGAGTGTCTGGGAGTTGGAGAGTGTGTGCGTGAGTCTGGGAGTTGACGAGTGTGTGTGTGTGTGTGTCTGGAAGTTGAAGATTGTGCGTGTGTGTGAGTCTGGGATTTGGAATGCGTGCGTGTATGTGACTCTGGGAGTTGGAGAGTGTGCGTGTTTGTGAGTCTGGGAGTTGGGGATTGTGTGTGTGTGTGTGTCTGGGAGTTGGAGAATGTGTGTGTGTGCGTCTGGGAGTTGGAGAGTGTGCGTGTGTGCATCTGGGAGTTTGAGAGTGTGCGTGGGTACATCTGGGAGTTGGAGTGCGTGTGTGTGTGCGTCTGGGAGTGGGAGAGAGTGTGTGTGTGCGTGTGCCTGGGAGCTGGAGAGTGCGACTGTGTGTGTGTCTGGGATTTGGAGAGTGTGTGTGTGTGTGTGGGAGTTCAGGAGTCTGTTTTTGTGTGTCTGGGAGTGGGAGAGTGTCTGTGTGTGTGTGTCTGGGATTGGAAAAATGCGTGTGTGTTTTTCTGTGAGTAGGGGAGTGCGAGTGTGTGTGTGCGGGTGTGTGTCTGGAAGTTAGAGTGTGCGTGTGTGCATCTCGGAGTTGGAGAGTGTGCGTGGGTGCGTCTGGGAGTTTGAAAGTGTGCGTGGGTACATCTGGGAGTTGGAGTGTGTGCGTGTGTGCGTCTTGGAGTTGGAGAGTGTGCATGTGTGTGTCTGGGTGTTGGAGAGTGTGCGTGTGTGCGTCTGCGAGTTGGATAATGTGCGTGTGTGTGTCTGGGAGTTGGAAAGGGTGCGAGGTTGCGTCTGGGAGTTGAATAGTGTCCGTGTGTGATTCTGGGAGTTAGAGAATGTGTGTGAGTGCGTCTGGGAGTTGGAGAGTGTGCGGGTGTGTGTGTGTCTGGGAGTTGGAGAGTGTGCGTTTGTGCGTCCGGGAGTTGGAGAGTGTGTGTGTGTCTGGGAGTTGGAGAGTGTGTATGTGAGTGTCTGGGAGTTGGAGAGTGTGTGTGTGAGTCTGGGAAATGACGAGTGTGCGTGTGTGTGTCTGGGAGTTGAAGAGTGTCCGTGTGTGTGAGTCTGGGAGTTGGAGAGTGTGCGTGTGTGTGACTCTGGGAGTTGGAGAGTGTGCGTGTGTGTGAGTCTGGGAGTTGGGGATTGTGTGTGTGTGTCTGGGAATTGGAGAGTGTGTGAGTGTGCGTCTGGGAGTTTGAGAGTGTGAGTGGGTACATCTGGGAGTTGGAGAGTGTGCGTGTGTGTGTCTGGGAGTTGGAGAGAGTGTGTGTGTGTGTGTGTGTCAGGGAGTTGGAGAGAGTGGGTGTGTGTTTGTCTGGGAGCTGGAGAGTGTGTGTGTGTGTGTCTGGGAGTTAGAGAGTGTATGTGTGTTGGTCTGGGAGTAGGAGAGTGTGTGTGTCTGGGAGTTGGAGAGTTTATGTGTGTGTGTGTGAATGCATGTGTGTGTCTGGGAGTTGGAGAGTTGTGTGTGTGTGTGTCTGGGAGTTGGAGAATGTGCTTTTTTGTGTGTCTGGGAGTTGGAGTGTGTGTGTGTGTGTGTGTCTGGGAGTTGGAGATTTTGCATTTGTGTGTGTCTAGGAAATGGACAGCGTGCATGTGTGTGCTTCTGGGTGTTGGAGAATGTGTGTGAGTGCGTCTGTGAGTTGGAGAGTGAGTGGATGTGAGCCTCTGGGAGTTGGAGAGTGTGCTGGTGTGTGCGTCTGAGAGTTGGAGAGTGTGCGTGTGTACGTCTGGGAGTTGGAGAGTGTGCGTGTGTGCGTCTTGGAGTTGGAGAGTGTGCATGTGTGTGTCTGGGTGTTGGAGAGTGTGCGTGTGTGCGTCTGCGAGTTGGATAATGTGCGTGTGTGTGTCTGGGAGTTGGAAAGGGTGCGAGGTTGCGTCTGGGAGTTGAATAGTGTCCGTGTGTGATTCTGGGAGTTGGAGAATGTGTGTGAGTGCGTCTGGGAGTTGGAGAGTGTGAGGGTGTGTGTGTCTGGGAGTTGGAGAGTGTGCGTTTGTGCGTCAGGGAGTTGGAGAGTGTGTGTGTGTGTGTGTCAGGGAGTGGGAGAGTGTGTTTGTGTGTGTCTGGGAATTGGAGTGTGTGTGTGTGTATTTGTCTGGGAGTTGGAGAGTATGTGTGTGCATGTGTGTGTATGTGTCTGGGAGTTGGAGAGTGTGCGTATGTGTGTCTGGGAGTTGGAGACTGGTCGTGTGCACATCTGGGATTTGGAGAGTTTGCCTGTGTGAATCTGGGAGTTGTGGAGTGTGTGTGTGTGAGTCAGGGAATTGGAGAGTGTGTGTGTGTGCGTCTGGGAGTTGGAGAGTGTGCGTGTGCATGTGTGCGTATGTGTGTGGGAGTTGGAGAGTGTGTGTGTGCATGTGTGTGTGTCTGGGAATTGGAGAGTGTGTGTGTGTGCGTCTGGGAGTTGGAGAGTGTATGTGTGTGAGTTTGTGCGTGTGTGTGTCTGGGAGTTGGAGAGCGTGTGCGTGTGTGCGTCTGTGAGTTGGAGAGTGTGCATGTTTGCGTCTGGGAGTTGGAGAGTGTGTGTGTTTCTGGGAGTTGGAGAGTGTGTGTGTGTGTGTGTCTGAGAGTGGAAGAGTGTGTTTGTGTGTGTCTGGGAATTGGAGTGTGTGTGCGTGTGTGTGTGTATGTGTCTGGGAGTTGGAGAGTGTGTGAGTGCATGTGTGTGTGTCTGGGTGTTGGAGAGTGTGCTTGTGTACATCTGGGAGTTGGAGGGTGTGTGTGTGTGTCTGTGTGTATATGTGGGTGTCTGGGAGATGGAGAGAGTGTGTGTGTGTGAGTGTCTGGGAGTTGGAGAGTGTGTGCGTGAGTCTGGGAGTTGACGAGTGTGTGTGTGTGTGTCTGGAAGTTGAAGATTGTGCGTGTGTGTGAGTCTGGGATTTGGAAAGCGTGCGTGTGTGTGATTCTGGGAGTTGGAGAGTGTGCGTGTTTGTGAGTCTGGGAGTTGGGGATTGTGTGTGTGTGTGTGTCTGGGAGTTGGAGAATGTGTGTGTGTGCGTCTGGGAGTTGGAGAGTGTGCGTGTGTGCATCTGGGAGTTTGAGAGTGTGCGTGGGTACATCTGGGAGTTGGAGTGTGTGTGTGTGTGCATCTGGGAGTGGGAGAGAGTGTGTGTGTGCGTGTGCCTGGAAGCTGGAGAGTGCATGTGTGTGTGTGTCTGGGATTTGGAGAGTGTGTGTGTGTGTGTGTGTCTGGGAGTTGGAGAGTGTGTTAGTGTGTCTGGGAGTTCAAGAGTCTGTTTTTGTGTGTCTGGGAGTGGGAGAGTGTCTGTGTGTGTGTGTCTGGGATTGGAAAAATGCGTGTGTGTTTTTCTGTGAGTAGGGGAGTGCGAGTGTGTGTGTGCGGGTGTGTGTCTGGAAGTTAGAGTGTGCGTGTGTGCATCTCAGAGTTGGAGAGTGTGCGTGGGTGCGTCTGGGAGTTTGAGAGTGTGCGTTTGTGCGCCTGGGAGTTGGAGAGTGTGCGTATGTGAGTCTGGGAGTTGGAGACTGGTCGTGTGCACGTCTGGGAGTTGGAGAGTGTGCCTGTGTGCATCTGGGATTTGTAGAGTGTGCGTATGTGTGTCAGGGAGTTGGAGAGTGTGCGTGTGCGCGTCTGGGAGTTGCAGAGTGTGTGTGTGTGTGTGTGTCTGGGAGTTGGAGAGTGTATGTGTGTGAGTGTGTGCGCGTGTTTGTCTGGGAGCTGGAGAGTGCGTGTGTGTGCATGTCTGGGATTTGGAGAGTGTATGTGTGTATGTGTGTCTGTGTGTGGGTGTGTGTGCGTTTGTGTGCCTGTGAGTTTAGAGTGTGCGTGTGTGTGTCAGGGAGCTGTAGAGTGTCTGTGTGTGTTAGTCTGGGAGTTGGAGAGTGTGCGTGTGCACGTCTGGGAGTTGGAGATTTCACATGTGTGCATCTGGAAGTTGAAGAGTATGCATGTGTGCGTCTGGGAGTTGGAAAGTGTGCTTGTGTACATCTGGGAGTTGCAGGGTGTGTGTGTGTGTCCGTGTGTATATGTAGGTGTCTGGGAGATGGAGAGAGTGTGTGTGTGTGAGTGTCTGGGAGTTGGAGAGTGTGTGTGTGAGTCTGGGAAATGACGAGTGTGCGTGTGTGTGTGTCTGGGAGTTGAAGAGTGTGCGTGTGTGTGAGTCTGGGAGTTGGAGAGTGTGCATGTGTGTGAGTCTGAGAGTTGGTTAGTCTGCGTGTGTGTGAGTCTGGGAGTTGGGGATTGTGTGTGTGTGTCTGGTAATTGGAGAGTGTGTGTGTGTGCATCTGGGAGTTGGAGAGTGTGAGTGTGTGCATCTGGGAGTTTGAGAGTGTGCGTGGGTACATCTGGGAGTTGAAGAGTGTGTGTGTGTGTGTCTGGGAGTTGGAGAGAGTGTGTGTGTGTGTGTGTGTCAGGGAGTTGGAGAGAGTGGGTGTGTGTTTGTCTGGGAGCTGGAGAGTGTGTGTGTGAGTAGCTGGGAGTTGGAGAGTGTGTGTGTGAGTCTGGGAAATGACGAGTGTGCGTGTGTGTGTGTCTGGGATTTGAAGAGTGTGCGTGTGTGTGAGTCTGGGAGTTGGAGAGTGTGCGTGTGTGTGAGTCTGGGAGTTGGAGAGTGTGCGTGTGTGTGAGTCTGGGAGTTGGGGATTGTGTGTGTGTGTCTGGGAATTGGAGAGTGTGTGTGTGTGCGTCTGGGAGTTTGAGAGTGTGCGTGGGTACATCTAGGAGTTGGAGAGTGTGCGTGTGTGTGTCTGGGAGTTGGAGAGTGTGTGTGTGTGTGTGTCAGGGAGTTGGAGAGAGTGGGTGTGTGTTTGTCTGGGAGCTGGAGAGTGTGTGTGTGTGTCTGGGAGTTAGAGAGTGTGTGTGTGTGGGTCTGGGAGTAGGAGAGTGTGTGTGTCTGGAGTTGGAGAGTTTATGTGTGTGTGTGTGTTTGCGTGTGTGTGTCTGGGAGTTGGAGAGTGTGTGTGTGTTTGTGTCTGGGATTTGGAGAGTGTGTGTGTGTATGGGAGTTGGAGTGTGTGTGTGTGTCTGTGAGTTGAAGAGTGTGCATGCCTGTGTGTCTGGGAGTTGGAGCGTTTGTGTGTGTGTGTGTCTGGGAGTTGGACAGTGTGCGTGCGTGTGTGTCTCGGAGTTGGAGAATGTACGTGTGTGTGTGTCAGGGAGTTGGAGAGAGTGGGTGTGTGTTTGTCTGGGAGCTGGATAGTGTGTCTGTGTGTGTCTGGGAGTTAGAGAGTGTGTGTGTGTGGGTCTGGGAGTTGGAGAGTTTATGTGTGTGTGTGTGTGTGTGTGTTTGCGTGTGTGCGTCTGGGAGTTGGAGAGTGTGTGTGTGTTTGTGTCTGGGATTTAGAGAGTGTGTGTGTGTGTATGGGAGTTGGAGTGTGTGTGTGTGTCTGTGAGTTGAAGAGTGTGCGTGCCTGTGTGTCTGGGAGTTGGAGAGTTTGCGTGTGTGTGTGTCTGGGAGTTGGACAGTGTGCGTGCGTGTGTGTCTCGGAGTTGGAGAATGTACGTGTGTGTGTGTCAGGGAGTTGGAGAGAGTGGGTGTGTGTTTGTCTGGGAGCTGGATAGTGTGTCTGTGTGTGTCTGGGAGTTAGAGAGTGTGTGTGTGTGGGTCTGGGAGTAGGAGAGTGTGTGTGTCTGGGAGTTGGAGAGTTTATGTGTGTGTGTGTGTGTGTGTTTGTGTGTGTGTGTCTGGGAGTTGGAGAGTGTGTGTGTGTTTGTGTCTGGGATTTAGAGAGTGTGTGTGTGTGTATGGGAGTTGGAGTGTGTGTGTGTGTCTGTGAGTTGAAGAGTGTGCGTGCCTGTGTGTCTGGGAGTTGGAGAGTTTGCGTGTGTGTGTGTCTGGGAGTTGGACAGTGTGCGTGCGTGTGTGTCTCGGAGTTGGAGTGTGTGCGTGCATGTGTGTTTGGAGTTGGAGTGTGTGCGTGTGTGTGTGTCTGGGAGTTGGAGATTTTGCATTTGTGTGTGTCTAGGAAATGGACAGCGTGCATGTGTGTGCTTCTGGGTGTTGGAGAATGTGTGTGAGTGCGTCTGTGAGTTGGAGAGTGAGCGGATGTGAGCCTCTGGGAGTTGGAGAGTGTGCTGGTGTGTGCGTCTGAGAGTTGGAGAGTGTGCGTGTGTGCGTCTTGGAGTTGGAGAGTGTGCACGTGTGTGTCTGGGAGTTGGAGAGTGTGCGTGTGTGCGTCTGCGAGTTGGATAATGTGCGTGTGTGTGTCTGGGAGTTGGAAAGGGTGCGAGGTTGCGTCTGGGAGTTGAATAGTGTCCGTGTGTGCTTCTGGGAGTTAGAGAATGTGTGTGAGTGCGTCTGGGAGTTGGAGAGTGTGCGGGTGTGTGTGTCTGGGAGTTGGAGAGTGTGCGTTTGTGCGTCAGGGAGTTGGAGTGTTTGTGTGTGTGTGTGTCTGGGAGTGGGAGAGTGTTTTTGTGTGTGTCTGGGAATTGGAGTGTGTGTGTGTGTGTGTATTTGTCTGGGAGTTGGAGAGTATGTGTGTGCATGTGTGTGTATGTGTCTGGGAGTTGGAGAGTGTGCGTATGTGAGTCTGGGAGTTGGAGACTGGTCGTGTGCACATCTGGGATTTGGAGAGTTTGCCTGTGTGAATCTGGGAGTTGTGGAGTGTGTGTGTGTGAGTCAGGGAGTTGGAGAGTGTGTGTGTGTGCGTCTGGGAGTTGGAGAGTGTGCGTGTGCATGTGTGCGTATGTGTGTGGGAGTTGGAGAGTGTGTGTGTGCATGTGTGTGTGTCTGGGAGTTGGAGAGCGTGTGTGTGTGTGTCTGGGAGTTGGAGAGTGTATGTGTGTGAGTGTGAGCGTGTGTGTGTCTGGGAGTTGGAGAGCGTGTGCGTGTGTGCGTCTGTGAGTTGGAGAGTGTGCATGTTTGCGTCTGGGAGTTGGAGAGTGTGTGTGTTTCTGGGAGTTGGAGAGTGTGTGTGTGTGTGTGTGTCTGAGAGTGGAAGAGTGTGTTTGTGTGTGTCTGGGAATTGGAGTGTGTGTGCGTGTGTGTGTGTATGTGTCTGGGAGTCGGAGAGTGTGTGTGTGCATGTGTGTGTATGTGTCTGGGAGTTGGAGAGTGTGTGAGTGCATGTGTGTGTGTCTGGGAGTTGGAGAGTGTGCTTGTGTACATCTGGGAGTTGGAGGGTGTGTGTGTGTGTCTGTGTGTATATGTGGGTGTCTGGGAGATGGAGAGAGTGTGTGTGTGTGAGTGTCTGGGAGTTGGAGAGTGTGTGCGTGAGTCTGGGAGTTGACGAGTGTGTGTGTGTGTGTGTCTGGAAGTTGAAGATTGTGCGTGTGTGTGAGTCTGGGATTTGGAATGCGTGCGTGTGTGTGACTCTGGGAGTTGGAGAGTGTGCGTGTTTGTGAGTCTGGGAGTTGGGGATTGTGTGTGTGTGTGTGTCTGGGAGTTGGAGAATGTGTGTGTGTGCGTCTGGGAGTTGGAGAGTGTGCGTGTGTGCATCTGGGAGTTTGAGAGTGTGCGTGGGTACATCTGGGAGTTGGAGTGCGTGTGTGTGTGCGTCTGGGAGTGGGAGAGAGTGTGTGTGTGCGTGTGCCTGGGAGCTGGAGAGTGCGACTGTGTGTGTGTCTGGGATTTGGAGAGTGTGTGTGTGTGTGTGGGAGTTCAGGAGTCTGTTTTTGTGTGTCTGGGAGTGGGAGAGTGTCTGTGTGTGTGTGTCTGGGATTGGAAAAATGCGTGTGTGTTTTTCTGTGAGTAGGGGAGTGCGAGTGTGTGTGTGCGGGTGTGTGTCTGGAAGTTAGAGTGTGCGTGTGTGCATCTCGGAGTTGGAGAGTGTGCGTGGGTGCGTCTGGGAGTTTGAAAGTGTGCGTGGGTACATCTGGGAGTTGGAGAGTGTGCGTGTGTGCGTCTTGGAGTTGGAGAGTGTGCATGTGTGTGTCTGGGAGTTGGAGAGTGTGCGTGTGTGCGTCTGCGAGTTGGATAATGTGCGTGTGTGTGTCTGGGAGTTGGAAAGGGTGCGAGGTTGCGTCTGGGAGTTGAATAGTGTCCGTGTGTGATTCTGGGAGTTAGAGAATGTGTGTGAGTGCGTCTGGGAGTTGGAGAGTGTGCGGGTGTGTGTGTGTCTGGGAGTTGGAGTGTGTGCGTTTGTGCGTCCGGGAGTTGGAGAGTGTGTGTGTGTCTGGGAGTTGGAGAGTGTGTATGTGAGTGTCTGGGAGTTGGAGAGTGTGTGTGTGTCTGTGAGTTGAAGAGTGTGCGTGCCTGTGTGTCTGGGAGTTGGAGAGTTTGCGTGTGTGTGTGTCTGGGAGTTGGACAGTGTGCGTGCGTGTGTGTCTCGGAGTTGGAGAATGTACGTGTGTGTGTGTCAGGGAGTTGGAGAGAGTGGGTGTGTGTTTGTCTGGGAGCTGGATAGTGTGTCTGTGTGTGTCTGGGAGTTAGAGAGTGTGTGTGTGTGGGTCTGGGAGTAGGAGAGTGTGTGTGTCTGGGAGTTGGAGAGTTTATGTGTGTGTGTGTGTGTGTGTTTGTGTGTGTGTGTCTGGGAGTTGGAGAGTGTGTGTGTGTTTGTGTCTGGGATTTAGAGAGTGTGTGTGTGTGTATGGGAGTTGGAGTGTGTGTGTGTGTCTGTGAGTTGAAGAGTGTGCGTGCCTGTGTGTCTGGGAGTTGGAGAGTTTGCGTGTGTGTGTGTCTGGGAGTTGGACAGTGTGCGTGCGTGTGTGTCTCGGAGTTGGAGTGTGTGCGTGCATGTGTGTTTGGAGTTGGAGTGTGTGCGTGTGTGTGTGTCTGGGAGTTGGAGATTTTGCATTTGTGTGTGTCTAGGAAATGGACAGCGTGCATGTGTGTGCTTCTGGGTGTTGGAGAATGTGTGTGAGTGCGTCTGTGAGTTGGAGAGTGAGCGGATGTGAGCCTCTGGGAGTTGGAGAGTGTGCTGGTGTGTGCGTCTGAGAGTTGGAGAGTGTGCGTGTGTGCGTCTTGGAGTTGGAGAGTGTGCACGTGTGTGTCTGGGAGTTGGAGAGTGTGCGTGTGTGCGTCTGCGAGTTGGATAATGTGCGTGTGTGTGTCTGGGAGTTGGAAAGGGTGCGAGGTTGCGTCTGGGAGTTGAATAGTGTCCGTGTGTGCTTCTGGGAGTTAGAGAATGTGTGTGAGTGCGTCTGGGAGTTGGAGAGTGTGCGGGTGTGTGTGTCTGGGAGTTGGAGAGTGTGCGTTTGTGCGTCAGGGAGTTGGAGTGTTTGTGTGTGTGTGTGTCTGGGAGTGGGAGAGTGTTTTTGTGTGTGTCTGGGAATTGGAGTGTGTGTGTGTGTGTGTATTTGTCTGGGAGTTGGAGAGTATGTGTGTGCATGTGTGTGTATGTGTCTGGGAGTTGGAGAGTGTGCGTATGTGAGTCTGGGAGTTGGAGACTGGTCGTGTGCACATCTGGGATTTGGAGAGTTTGCCTGTGTGAATCTGGGAGTTGTGGAGTGTGTGTGTGTGAGTCAGGGAGTTGGAGAGTGTGTGTGTGTGCGTCTGGGAGTTGGAGAGTGTGCGTGTGCATGTGTGCGTATGTGTGTGGGAGTTGGAGAGTGTGTGTGTGCATGTGTGTGTGTCTGGGAGTTGGAGAGCGTGTGTGTGTGTGTCTGGGAGTTGGAGAGTGTATGTGTGTGAGTGTGAGCGTGTGTGTGTCTGGGAGTTGGAGAGCGTGTGCGTGTGTGCGTCTGTGAGTTGGAGAGTGTGCATGTTTGCGTCTGGGAGTTGGAGAGTGTGTGTGTTTCTGGGAGTTGGAGAGTGTGTGTGTGTGTGTGTGTCTGAGAGTGGAAGAGTGTGTTTGTGTGTGTCTGGGAATTGGAGTGTGTGTGCGTGTGTGTGTGTATGTGTCTGGGAGTCGGAGAGTGTGTGTGTGCATGTGTGTGTATGTGTCTGGGAGTTGGAGAGTGTGTGAGTGCATGTGTGTGTGTCTGGGAGTTGGAGAGTGTGCTTGTGTACATCTGGGAGTTGGAGGGTGTGTGTGTGTGTCTGTGTGTATATGTGGGTGTCTGGGAGATGGAGAGAGTGTGTGTGTGTGAGTGTCTGGGAGTTGGAGAGTGTGTGCGTGAGTCTGGGAGTTGACGAGTGTGTGTGTGTGTGTGTCTGGAAGTTGAAGATTGTGCGTGTGTGTGAGTCTGGGATTTGGAATGCGTGCGTGTGTGTGACTCTGGGAGTTGGAGAGTGTGCGTGTTTGTGAGTCTGGGAGTTGGGGATTGTGTGTGTGTGTGTGTCTGGGAGTTGGAGAATGTGTGTGTGTGCGTCTGGGAGTTGGAGAGTGTGCGTGTGTGCATCTGGGAGTTTGAGAGTGTGCGTGGGTACATCTGGGAGTTGGAGTGCGTGTGTGTGTGCGTCTGGGAGTGGGAGAGAGTGTGTGTGTGCGTGTGCCTGGGAGCTGGAGAGTGCGACTGTGTGTGTGTCTGGGATTTGGAGAGTGTGTGTGTGTGTGTGGGAGTTCAGGAGTCTGTTTTTGTGTGTCTGGGAGTGGGAGAGTGTCTGTGTGTGTGTGTCTGGGATTGGAAAAATGCGTGTGTGTTTTTCTGTGAGTAGGGGAGTGCGAGTGTGTGTGTGCGGGTGTGTGTCTGGAAGTTAGAGTGTGCGTGTGTGCATCTCGGAGTTGGAGAGTGTGCGTGGGTGCGTCTGGGAGTTTGAAAGTGTGCGTGGGTACATCTGGGAGTTGGAGTGTGTGCGTGTGTGCGTCTTGGAGTTGGAGAGTGTGCATGTGTGTGTCTGGGAGTTGGAGAGTGTGCGTGTGTGCGTCTGCGAGTTGGATAATGTGCGTGTGTGTGTCTGGGAGTTGGAAAGGGTGCGAGGTTGCGTCTGGGAGTTGAATAGTGTCCGTGTGTGATTCTGGGAGTTAGAGAATGTGTGTGAGTGCGTCTGGGAGTTGGAGAGTGTGCGGGTGTGTGTGTGTCTGGGAGTTGGAGTGTGTGCGTTTGTGCGTCCGGGAGTTGGAGAGTGTGTGTGTGTCTGGGAGTTGGAGAGTGTGTATGTGAGTGTCTGGGAGTTGGAGAGTGTGTGTGTGAGTCTGGGAAATGACGAGTGTGCGTGTGTGTGTCTGGGAGTTGAAGAGTGTCCGTGTGTGTGAGTCTGGGAGTTGGAGAGTGTGCGTGTGTGTGACTCTGGGAGTTGGAGAGTGTGCGTGTGTGTGAGTCTGGGAGTTGGGGATTGTGTGTGTGTGTCTGGGAATTGGAGAGTGTGTGAGTGTGCGTCTGGGAGTTTGAGAGTGTGAGTGGGTACATCTGGGAGTTGAAGAGTGTGCGTGTGTGTGTCTGGGAGTTGGAGAGAGTGTGTGTGTGTGTGTGTCAGGGAGTTGGAGAGAGTGGGTGTGTGTTTGTCTGGGAGCTGGAGAGTGTGTGTGTGTGTGTCTGGGAGTTAGAGAGTGTATGTGTGTTGGTCTGGGAGTAGGAGAGTGTGTGTGTCTGGGAGTTGGAGAGTTTATGTGTGTGTGTGTGAATGCATGTGTGTGTCTGGGAGTTGGAGAGTTGTGTGTGTGTGTGTCTGGGAGTTGGAGAATGTGCTTTTTTGTGTGTCTGGGAGTTGGAGTGTGTGTGTGTGTGTGTGTCTGGGAGTTGGAGATTTTGCATTTGTGTGCGTCTAGGAAATGGACAGCGTGCATGTGTGTGCTTCTGGGTGTTGGAGAATGTGTGTGAGTGCGTCTGTGAGTTGGAGAGTGAGCGGATGTGAGCCTCTGGGAGTTGGAGAGTGTGCTGGTGTGTGCGTCTGAGAGTTGGAGAGTGTGCGTGTGTACGTCTGGGAGTTGGAGAGTGTGCGTGTGTGCGTCTTGGAGTTGGAGAGTGTGCATGTGTGTGTCTGGGTGTTGGAGAGTGTGCGTGTGTGCGTCTGCGAGTTGGATAATGTGCGTGTGTGTGTCTGGGAGTTGGAAAGGGTGCGAGGTTGCGTCTGGGAGTTGAATAGTGTCCGTGTGTGATTCTGGGAGTTGGAGAATGTGTGTGAGTGCGTCTGGGAGTTGGAGAGTGTGAGGGTGTGTGTGTCTGGGAGTTGGAGAGTGTGCGTTTGTGCGTCAGGGAGTTGGAGAGTGTGTGTGTGTGTGTGTCAGGGAGTGGGAGAGTGTGTTTGTGTGTGTCTGGGAATTGGAGTGTGTGTGTGTGTATTTGTCTGGGAGTTGGAGAGTATGTGTGTGCATGTGTGTGTATGTGTCTGGGAGTTGGAGAGTGTGCGTATGTGTGTCTGGGAGTTGGAGACTGGTCGTGTGCACATCTGGGATTTGGAGAGTTTGCCTGTGTGAATCTGGGAGTTGTGGAGTGTGTGTGTGTGAGTCAGGGAATTGGAGAGTGTGTGTGTGTGCGTCTGGGAGTTGGAGAGTGTGCGTGTGCATGTGTGCGTATGTGTGTGGGAGTTGGAGAGTGTGTGTGTGCATGTGTGTGTGTCTGGGAATTGGAGAGTGTGTGTGTGTGCGTCTGGGAGTTGGAGAGTGTATGTGTGTGAGTTTGTGCGTGTGTGTGTCTGGGAGTTGGAGAGCGTGTGCGTGTGTGCGTCTGTGAGTTGGAGAGTGTGCATGTTTGCGTCTGGGAGTTGGAGAGTGTGTGTGTTTCTGGGAGTTGGAGAGTGTGTGTGTGTGTGTGTCTGAGAGTGGAAGAGTGTGTTTGTGTGTGTCTGGGAATTGGAGTGTGTGTGCGTGTGTGTGTGTATGTGTCTGGGAGTTGGAGAGTGTGTGAGTGCATGTGTGTGTGTCTGGGTGTTGGAGAGTGTGCTTGTGTACATCTGGGAGTTGGAGGGTGTGTGTGTGTGTCTGTGTGTATATGTGGGTGTCTGGGAGATGGAGAGAGTGTGTGTGTGTGAGTGTCTGGGAGTTGGAGAGTGTGTGCGTGAGTCTGGGAGTTGACGAGTGTGTGTGTGTGTGTCTGGAAGTTGAAGATTGTGCGTGTGTGTGAGTCTGGGATTTGGAAAGCGTGCGTGTGTGTGATTCTGGGAGTTGGAGAGTGTGCGTGTTTGTGAGTCTGGGAGTTGGGGATTGTGTGTGTGTGTGTGTCTGGGAGTTGGAGAATGTGTGTGTGTGCGTCTGGGAGTTGGAGAGTGTGCGTGTGTGCATCTGGGAGTTTGAGAGTGTGCGTGGGTACATCTGGGAGTTGGAGTGTGTGTGTGTGTGCATCTGGGAGTGGGAGAGAGTGTGTGTGTGCGTGTGCCTGGAAGCTGGAGAGTGCATGTGTGTGTGTGTCTGGGATTTGGAGAGTGTGTGTGTGTGTGTGTGTCTGGGAGTTGGAGAGTGTGTTAGTGTGTCTGGGAGTTCAGGAGTCTGTTTTTGTGTGTCTGGGAGTGGGAGAGTGTCTGTGTGTGTGTGTCTGGGATTGGAAAAATGCGTGTGTGTTTTTCTGTGAGTAGGGGAGTGCGAGTGTGTGTGTGCGGGTGTGTGTCTGGAAGTTAGAGTGTGCGTGTGTGCATCTCAGAGTTGGAGAGTGTGCGTGGGTGCGTCTGGGAGTTTGAGAGTGTGCGTTTGTGCGCCTGGGAGTTGGAGAGTGTGCGTATGTGAGTCTGGGAGTTGGAGACTGGTCGTGTGCACGTCTGGGAGTTGGAGAGTGTGCCTGTGTGCATCTGGGATTTGTAGAGTGTGCGTATGTGTGTCAGGGAGTTGGAGAGTGTGCGTGTGCGCGTCTGGGAGTTGCAGAGTGTGTGTGTGTGTGTGTGTCTGGGAGTTGGAGAGTGTATGTGTGTGAGTGTGTGCGCGTGTTTGTCTGGGAGCTGGAGAGTGCGTGTGTGTGCATGTCTGGGATTTGGAGAGTGTATGTGTGTATGTGTGTCTGTGTGTGGGTGTGTGTGCGTTTGTGTGCCTGTGAGTTTAGAGTGTGCGTGTGTGTGTCAGGGAGCTGTAGAGTGTCTGTGTGTGTTAGTCTGGGAGTTGGAGAGTGTGCGTGTGCACGTCTGGGAGTTGGAGATTTCACATGTGTGCATCTGGAAGTTGAAGAGTATGCATGTGTGCGTCTGGGAGTTGGAAAGTGTGCTTGTGTACATCTGGGAGTTGCAGGGTGTGTGTGTGTGTCCGTGTGTATATGTAGGTGTCTGGGAGATGGAGAGAGTGTGTGTGTGTGAGTGTCTGGGAGTTGGAGAGTGTGTGTGTGAGTCTGGGAAATGACGAGTGTGCGTGTGTGTGTGTCTGGGAGTTGAAGAGTGTGCGTGTGTGTGAGTCTGGGAGTTGGAGAGTGTGCATGTGTGTGAGTCTGAGAGTTGGTTAGTCTGCGTGTGTGTGAGTCTGGGAGTTGGGGATTGTGTGTGTGTGTCTGGGAATTGGAGAGTGTGTGTGTGTGCATCTGGGAGTTGGAGAGTGTGAGTGTGTGCATCTGGGAGTTTGAGAGTGTGCGTGGGTACATCTGGGAGTTGAAGAGTGTGTGTGTGTGTGTCTGGGAGTTGGAGAGAGTGTGTGTGTGTGTGTGTGTCAGGGAGTTGGAGAGAGTGGGTGTGTGTTTGTCTGGGAGCTGGAGAGTGTGTGTGTGAGTAGCTGGGAGTTGGAGAGTGTGTGTGTGAGTCTGGGAAATGACGAGTGTGCGTGTGTGTGTGTCTGGGATTTGAAGAGTGTGCGTGTGTGTGAGTCTGGGAGTTGGAGAGTGTGCGTGTGTGTGAGTCTGGGAGTTGGAGAGTGTGCGTGTGTGTGAGTCTGGGAGTTGGGGATTGTGTGTGTGTGTCTGGGAATTGGAGAGTGTGTGTGTGTGCGTCTGGGAGTTTGAGAGTGTGCGTGGGTACATCTAGGAGTTGGAGAGTGTGCGTGTGTGTGTCTGGGAGTTGGAGAGTGTGTGTGTGTGTGTGTCAGGGAGTTGGAGAGAGTGGGTGTGTGTTTGTCTGGGAGCTGGAGAGTGTGTGTGTGTGTCTGGGAGTTAGAGAGTGTGTGTGTGTGGGTCTGGGAGTAGGAGAGTGTGTGTGTCTGGGAGTTGGAGAGTTTATGTGTGTGTGTGTGTTTGCGTGTGTGTGTCTGGGAGTTGGAGAGTGTGTGTGTGTTTGTGTCTGGGATTTGGAGAGTGTGTGTGTGTATGGGAGTTGGAGTGTGTGTGTGTGTCTGTGAGTTGAAGAGTGTGCATGCCTGTGTGTCTGGGAGTTGGAGCGTTTGTGTGTGTGTGTGTCTGGGAGTTGGACAGTGTGCGTGCGTGTGTGTCTCGGAGTTGGAGAATGTACGTGTGTGTGTGTCAGGGAGTTGGAGAGAGTGGGTGTGTGTTTGTCTGGGAGCTGGATAGTGTGTCTGTGTGTGTCTGGGAGTTAGAGAGTGTGTGTGTGTGGGTCTGGGAGTTGGAGAGTTTATGTGTGTGTGTGTGTGTGTGTGTTTGCGTGTGTGCGTCTGGGAGTTGGAGAGTGTGTGTGTGTTTGTGTCTGGGATTTAGAGAGTGTGTGTGTGTGTATGGGAGTTGGAGTGTGTGTGTGTGTCTGTGAGTTGAAGAGTGTGCGTGCCTGTGTGTCTGGGAGTTGGAGAGTTTGCGTGTGTGTGTGTCTGGGAGTTGGACAGTGTGCGTGCGTGTGTGTCTCGGAGTTGGAGAATGTACGTGTGTGTGTGTCAGGGAGTTGGAGAGAGTGGGTGTGTGTTTGTCTGGGAGCTGGATAGTGTGTCTGTGTGTGTCTGGGAGTTAGAGAGTGTGTGTGTGTGGGTCTGGGAGTAGGAGAGTGTGTGTGTCTGGGAGTTGGAGAGTTTATGTGTGTGTGTGTGTGTGTGTTTGTGTGTGTGTGTCTGGGAGTTGGAGAGTGTGTGTGTGTTTGTGTCTGGGATTTAGAGAGTGTGTGTGTGTGTATGGGAGTTGGAGTGTGTGTGTGTGTCTGTGAGTTGAAGAGTGTGCGTGCCTGTGTGTCTGGGAGTTGGAGAGTTTGCGTGTGTGTGTGTCTGGGAGTTGGACAGTGTGCGTGCGTGTGTGTCTCGGAGTTGGAGTGTGTGCGTGCATGTGTGTTTGGAGTTGGAGTGTGTGCGTGTGTGTGTGTCTGGGAGTTGGAGATTTTGCATTTGTGTGTGTCTAGGAAATGGACAGCGTGCATGTGTGTGCTTCTGGGTGTTGGAGAATGTGTGTGAGTGCGTCTGTGAGTTGGAGAGTGAGCGGATGTGAGCCTCTGGGAGTTGGAGAGTGTGCTGGTGTGTGCGTCTGAGAGTTGGAGAGTGTGCGTGTGTGCGTCTTGGAGTTGGAGAGTGTGCACGTGTGTGTCTGGGAGTTGGAGAGTGTGCGTGTGTGCGTCTGCGAGTTGGATAATGTGCGTGTGTGTGTCTGGGAGTTGGAAAGGGTGCGAGGTTGCGTCTGGGAGTTGAATAGTGTCCGTGTGTGCTTCTGGGAGTTAGAGAATGTGTGTGAGTGCGTCTGGGAGTTGGAGAGTGTGCGGGTGTGTGTGTCTGGGAGTTGGAGAGTGTGCGTTTGTGCGTCAGGGAGTTGGAGTGTTTGTGTGTGTGTGTGTCTGGGAGTGGGAGAGTGTTTTTGTGTGTGTCTGGGAATTGGAGTGTGTGTGTGTGTGTGTATTTGTCTGGGAGTTGGAGAGTATGTGTGTGCATGTGTGTGTATGTGTCTGGGAGTTGGAGAGTGTGCGTATGTGAGTCTGGGAGTTGGAGACTGGTCGTGTGCACATCTGGGATTTGGAGAGTTTGCCTGTGTGAATCTGGGAGTTGTGGAGTGTGTGTGTGTGAGTCAGGGAGTTGGAGAGTGTGTGTGTGTGCGTCTGGGAGTTGGAGAGTGTGCGTGTGCATGTGTGCGTATGTGTGTGGGAGTTGGAGAGTGTGTGTGTGCATGTGTGTGTGTCTGGGAGTTGGAGAGCGTGTGTGTGTGTGTCTGGGAGTTGGAGAGTGTATGTGTGTGAGTGTGAGCGTGTGTGTGTCTGGGAGTTGGAGAGCGTGTGCGTGTGTGCGTCTGTGAGTTGGAGAGTGTGCATGTTTGCGTCTGGGAGTTGGAGAGTGTGTGTGTTTCTGGGAGTTGGAGAGTGTGTGTGTGTGTGTGTGTCTGAGAGTGGAAGAGTGTGTTTGTGTGTGTCTGGGAATTGGAGTGTGTGTGCGTGTGTGTGTGTATGTGTCTGGGAGTTGGAGAGTGTGTGTGTGCATGTGTGTGTATGTGTCTGGGAGTTGGAGAGTGTGTGAGCGCATGTGTGTGTGTCTGGGAGTTGGAGAGTGTGCTTGTGTACATCTGGGAGTTGGAGGGTGTGTGTGTGTGTCTGTGTGTATATGTGGGTGTCTGGGAGATGGAGAGAGTGTGTGTGTGTGAGTGTCTGGGAGTTGGAGAGTGTGTGCGTGAGTCTGGGAGTTGACAAGTGTGTGTGTGTGTGTGTCTGGAAGTTGAAGATTGTGCGTGTGTGTGAGTCTGGGATTTGGAATGCGTGCGTGTGTGTGACTCTGGGAGTTGGAGAGTGTGCGTGTTTGTGAGTCTGGGAGTTGGGGATTGTGTGTGTGTGTGTGTCTGGCAGTTGGAGAATGTGTGTGTGTGCGTCTGGGAGTTGGAGAGTGTGCGTGTGTGCATCTGGGAGTTTGAGAGTGTGCGTGGGTACATCTGGGAGTTGGAGTGCATGTGTGTGTGCGTCTGGGAGTGGGAGAGAGTGTGTGTGTGCGTGTGCCTGGGAGCTGGAGAGTGCGACTGTGTGTGTGTCTGGGATTTGGAGAGTGTGTGTGTGTGTGTGTGGGAGTTCAGGAGTCTGTTTTTGTGTGTCTGGGAGTGGGAGAGTGTCTGTGTGTGTGTGTCTGGGATTGGAAAAATGCGTGTGTGTTTTTCTGTGAGTAGGGGAGTGCGAGTGTGTGTGTGCGGGTGTGTGTCTGGAAGTTAGAGTGTGCGTGTGTGCATCTCGGAGTTGGAGAGTGTGCGTGGGTGCGTCTGGGAGTTTGAAAGTGTGCGTGGGTACATCTGGGAGTTGGAGTGTGTGTGTGTGTGCGTCTGGGAGTGGGGGAGAGTGTGTGTGTGCGTGTGCCTGGGAGCTGGAGAGTGCGTGTGTGTGTGTGTCTGGGATTTGGAGAGTGTGTGTGTGTGTGTGGGAGTTCAGGAGTCTGTTTTTGTGTGTCTGGGAGTGGGATAGTGTCTGTGTGTGTGTGTCTGGGATTGGAAAAATGCGTGTTTGTTTTTCTGCGAGTAGGGGAGTGCGAGTCTGTGTGTGCGGGTGTGTGTCTGGAAGTTAGAGTGTGCGTGTGTGCATCTCGGAGTTGGAGAGTGTGCGTGGGTGCGTCTGGGAGTTTGAGAGTGTGCGTTTGTGCGCCTGGGAGTTGGAGAGTGTGCGTATGTGAGTCTGGGAGTTGGAGACTGGTCGTGTGCACATCTGGGAGTTGGAGAGTGTGCCTGTGTGCATCTGGGATTTGTAGAGTGTGCGTATGTGTGTCAGGGAGTTGGAGAGTGTGCGTGTGCGCGTCTGGGAGTTGCAGAGTGTGTGTGTGTGTGTGTGTGTGTCTGGGAGTTGGAGAGTGTGTGTGTGTGAGCGTGTGCGTGTGTTTGTCTGGGAGCTGGAGAGTGCGTGTGTGTGCATGTCTGGGATTTGGAGAGTGTATGTGTGTATGTGTGTCTGTGTGTGGGTGTGTGTGCGTTTGTGTGCCTGTGAGTTTAGAGTGTGCGTGTGTGCGTCAGGGAGCTGTAGAGTGTGTGTGTGTGGGTCTGGGAGTTGGAGAGTGTGCGTGTGCACGTCTGGGAGTTGGAGATTTCACATGTGTGCATCTGGAAATTGAAGAGTATGCATGTGTGCGTCTGGGAGTTGGAAAGTGTGCTTGTGTACATCTGGGAGTTGGAGGGTGTGTGTGTGTGTCCGTGTGTATATGTAGGTGTCTGGGAGATGGAGAGAGTGTGTGTGTGTGAGTGTCTGGGAGTTGGAGAGTGTGTGTGTGAGTCTCGGAGTTGAAGAGTGTGCGTGTGTGTGTGTCTGGGAGTTGAAGGGTGTGCGTGTGTATGTGTCAGGGAGTTGAAGAGTGTGCATGTGTGTGAGTCTGGGAGTTGGAGAGTGTGCGTGTGTGTGAGTCTGGGAGTTATGGATTGTGTGTGTGTGTCTGGGAATTGGAGAGTGTGTGTGTGTGCATCTGGGAGTTGGAGAGTGTGAGTGTGTGCGTCTGGGAGTTTGAGAGTGTGCGTGGGTACATCTGGGAGTTGAAGAGTGTGTGTGTGTGTGTCTGGGAGTGGGAGAGTGTGTGTGTGTGTGTGTGTGTGAGGGAGTTGGAGAGAGTGGGTGTATGTTTGTCTGGGAGCTGGAGAGTGTGTGTGTGAGTGTCTGGGAGTTGGAGAGTGTGTGTGTGAGTCTGGGAAATGACGAGTGTGCGTGTGTTTGTGTCTGGGAGTTGAAGAGTGTGCGTGTGTGTGAGTCTGGGAGTTGGAGAGTGTGCGTGTGTGTGACTCTGGGAGTTGGAGAGTGTGCGTGTGTGTGAGTCTGGGAGTTGGGGATTGTGTGTGTGTGTCTGGGAATTGGAGAGTGTGTGTGTGTGCGTCTGGGAGTTTGAGAGTGTGCGTGGGTACATCTGGGAGTTGGAGAGTGTGCGTGTGTGTGTCTGGGAGTTGGAGAGAGAGTGTGTGTGTGTGTGTGTCAGGGAGTTGGAGAGAGTGGGTTTGTGTTTGGGAGCTGGAGAGTGTGTGTGTGTGTGTGTCTGGGAGTTAGAGAGTGTGTTTGTGTGGGTCTGGGAGTAGGAGAGTGTGTGTGTCTGGGAGTTGGAGAGTTTATGTGTGTGTGTGTTTGCGTGTGTGTGTCTGGGAGTTGGGGAGTGTGTGTGTGTTTGTGTCTGGGATTTGGAGAGTGTGTGTGTGTGTATGGGAGTTGGAGTGTGTGTGTGTGTCTGTGAGTTGAAGAGTGTGCGTGCCTGTGTGTCTGGGAGTTGGAGCGTTTGCTTGTGTGTGTGTCTGGGAGTTGGACAGTGTGCGTGCGTGTGTGTCTCGGAGTTGGAGAATGTGCGTGTGTGTGTGTCTGGGAGTTGGAGTGTGTGCGTGTGTGTGTGTCTGGGAGTTGGAGAATGTGCGTTTTTGTGTGTCTGGGAGCTGGAGTGTGTGCGTGTGTGTGTGTCTGGGAGTTGGAGATTGTGCATTTGTGTGTGTCTAGGAAATGGACAGCGTGCATGTGTGTGCATCTGGGTGTTGGAGAATGTGTGTGAGTGCTTCTGGGAGTTGGAGAGTGAGCGGATGTGAGCCTCTGGGAGTTGGAGAGTGTGCTGGTGTGTGCGTCTGAGAGTCGGAGAGTGTGCGTGTGTACGTCTGGGAGTTGGAGAGTGTGCGTGTGTGCGTCTTGGAGTTGGAGAGTGTGCATGTGTGTGTCTGGGAGTTGGAGAGTGTGCGTGTGTCCGTCTGCGAGTTGGATAATGTGTGTGTGTGTGTCTGGGAGTTGGAAAGGGTGCGAGGTTGCGTCTGGGAGTTGAATAGTGTCCGTGTGTGTCTCGGAGTTGGAGAGTGTGCGTGTGTGTGTGTCTGGGAGTGGGAGTGTGTCTGTGTGTGCTTCTGGGAGTTAGAGAATGTGTGTGAGTGCGTCTGGGAGTTAGAGACTGTGCGGGTGTGTGTGTCTGGGAGTTGGAGAGTGTGCGTTTGTGCGTCAGGGAGTTGGAGAGTGTGTGTGTGTGTGTCTGGGAGTGGGAGAGTGTGTTTGTGTGTGTCTGGGAATTGGAGTGTGTGTGTGTGTGTGTATTTGTCTGGGAGTTGGAGAGTATGTGTGTGCATGTGTGTGTATGTGTCTGGGAGTTGGAGAGTGTGCGTATGTGTGTCTGGGAGTTGGAGACTGGTCGTGTGCACATCTGGGATTTGGAGAGTTTGCCTGTGTGCATCTGGTAGTTGTGGAGTGTGTGTGTGTGAGTCAGGGAGTTGGAGAGTGTGTGTGTGTGCGTCTGGGAGTTGGAGAGTGTGCGTGTGCATGTGTGCGTATGTGTGTGGGAGTTGGAGAGTGTGTGTGTGCATGTGTGTGTGTCTGGGAGTTGGAGAGTGTGTGTGTGTGTGTCTGGGAGTTGGAGAGTGTATGTGTGTGAGTGTGTGCGTGTGTGTGTCTGGGAGTTGGAGAGCGTGTGCGTGTGTGCGCCTGTGAGTTGGAGAGTGAGCATGTGTGCGTCTGGGAGTTGGAGAGTGTGTGTGTGTCTGGGAGTTGGAGAGTGTGTGTGTGTGTGTGTCTGAGAGTGGAAGAGTGTGTTTGTGTGTGTCTGGGAATTGGAGTGTGTGTGCGTGTGTGTGTGTATGTGTCTGGGAGTTGGAGCGTTTGTGTGTGCATGTGTGTGTATGTGTCTGGGAGTTGGAGAGTGTGTGAGTGCATGTGTGTGTGTCTGGGTGTTGGAGAGTGTGCTTGTGTACATCTGGGAGTAGGAGGGTGTGTGTGTGTGTCTGTGTGTATATGTGGGTGTCTGGGAGATGGAGAGAGTGTGTGTGTGTGAGTGTCTGGGAGTTGGAGAGTGTGTGCGTGAGTCTGGGAGTTGACGAGTGTGTGTGTATGTGTGTCTGGAAGTTGAAGATTGTGCGTTTGTGTGAGTCTGGGATTTGGAAAGCGTGCGTGTGTGTGACTCTGGGAGTTGGAGAGGGTGCGTGTTTGTGAGTCTGGGAGTTGGGGATTGTGTGTGTGAGTGTGTGTCTGGGAGTTGGAGAGTGTGTGTGTGTGCGTCTGGGAGTTGGAGAGTGTGCGTGTGTGCATCTGGGAGTTTGAGAGTGTGCGTGGGTACATCTGGGAGTTGGAGTGTGTGTGTGTATGTGCCTGGGAGCTGGAGAGAGTGTGTGTGTGCGTGTGCCTGGGAGCTGGAGAGTGCGTGTGTGTGCATGTCTGTGATTTGGAGAGTGTATGTGTGTATGTGTGTATGTGTGTGCATTTGTGTGCCTGTGAGTTTAGAGTGTGCGTGTGTGCGTCAGGGAGTTGTAGAGTGTGTGTGTGTGAGTCTGGGAGTTGGAGAGTGTGCGTGTGCACGTCTGGGAGTTGGAGATTTCACATGTGTGCATCTGGAAGTTGAAGAGTATGCATGTGTGCGTCTGGGAGTTGGAAAGTGTGCTTGTGTACATCTGGGAGTTGGAGGGTGTGTGTGTGTGTCCGTGTGTATATGTAGGTGTCTGGGAGATGGAGAGAGTGTGTGTGTGTGAGTGTCTGGGAGTTGGAGAGTGTGTGTGTGAGTCTGGGAAATGACGAGTGTGCGTGTGTGTGTGTCTGGGAGTTGAAGAGTGTGCGTGTGTGTGAGTCTGGGAGTTGGAGAGTGTGCGTCTGTGTGACTTTGGGAGTTGGAGAGTGTGCGTGTGTGTGAGTCTGGGAGTTGGGGATTGTGTTTGTGTGTCTGGTAATTGGAGAGTGTGTGTGTGTGCGTCTGGGAGTTTGAGAGTGTGCGTGGGTACATCTGGGAGTTGAAGAGTGTGTGTGTGCGTGTCTGGGAGTTGGAGAGAGTGTGTGTGTGTGTGTGTCAGGGAGTTGGAGAGAGTGGGTGTGTGTTTGTCTGGGAGTTGGAGAGTGTGTGTGTGTGTGTCTGGGAGTTAGAGAGTGTGTGTGTGTGGGTCTGGGAGTAGGAGAGTGTGTGTGTGTCTGGGAGTTGGAGAGTTTATGTGTGTGTGTGTGTGTGTGTGTGTGTTTGCGTGTGTGTGTCTGGGAGTTGGAGAGTGTGTGTGTGTTTGTGTCTGGGATTTGGAGAGTGTGTGTGTGTGTATGGGAGTTGGAGTGTGTGTGTGTGTCTGTGAGTTGAAGAGTGTGCGTGCCTGTGTGTCTGGGAGTTGGAGAGTTTGCGTGTGTGTGTGTCTGGGAGTTGGACTGTGTGCGTGCGTCTGTGTCTCTGAGTTGGAGAGTGTGCGTGTGTGTGTGTCTGGGAGTTGGAGTGTGTGTGTGTGTGTGTGTCTGGGAGTTGGAGATTGTGCGTTTGTGTGTGTCTAGGAAATGGACAGCATGCATGTGTGTGCATCTGGGTGTTGGAGAATGTGTGTGAGTGCGTCTGGGAGTTGGAGAGTGAGCGGATGTGAGCCTCTGGGAGTTGGAGAGTGTGCTGGTGTGTGCGTCTGAGAGTTGCAGAGTGTGCGTGTGTACGTCTGGGAGTTGGAGAGTGTGCGTGTGTGCGTCTTGGAGTTGGAGAGTGTGCGTGTGTGCGTCTGCGAGTTGGATAATGTGCGTGTGTGTGTCTGGGAGTTGGAAAGGGTGCGAGGTTGCGTCTGGGAGTTGAATAGTGTCCGTGTGTGATTCTGGGAGTTAGAGAATGTGTGTGAGTGCGTCTGGGAGTTGGAGATTGTGCGGATGTGTGTGTCTGGGAGTTGGAGAGTGTGCGTTTGTGCGTCCGGGAGTTGGAGAGTGTGTGTGTGTCTGGGAGTTGGAGAGTGTGTGTGTGAGTGTCTGGGAGTTGGACAGTGTTTGTGTGAGTCTGGGAAATGACGAGTGTGCGTGTGTGTGTGTCTGGGAGTTGTAGAGTGTGCGTGTGTGTGAGTCTGGGAGTTGGAGAGTGTGCGTGTGTGTGACTCTGGGAGTTGGAGAGTGTGCATGTGTGTGAGTCTGGGAGTTGGGGATTGTGTTTGTGTGCCTGGGAATTGGAGAGTGTGTGTGTGTGCGTCTGGGAGTTGGAGAGTGTGAGTGTGTGCGTCTGGGAGTTTGAGCGTGTGCGTGGGTACATCTGGGATTTGGAGAGTGTGTGTGTGTGTGTCTGGGAGTTGGAGAGAGTGTGTGTGTGTGTGTGTGTCAGGGAGTTGGAGAGAGTGGGTGTGTGTTTGTTTGGGAGCTGGAGAGTGCGTGTGTGTGCATGTCTGGGATTTGGAGAGTGTATGTGTGTATGTGTGTCTGTGTGTGGGTGTGTGTGCGTTTGTGTGCCTGTGAGTTTAGAGTGTGCGTGTGTGCGTCAGGGAGCTGTAGAGTGTGTGTGTGTGGGTCTGGGAGTTGGAGAGTGTGCGTGTGCACGTCTGGGAGTTGGAGATTTCACATGTGTGCATCTGGAAATTGAAGAGTATGCATGTGTGCGTCTGGGAGTTGGAAAGTGTGCTTGTGTACATCTGGGAGTTGGAGGGTGTGTGTGTGTGTCCGTGTGTATATGTAGGTGTCTGGGAGATGGAGAGAGTGTGTGTGTGTGAGTGTCTGGGAGTTGGAGAGTGTGTGTGTGAGTCTGGGAAATGACGAGTGTGCGTGTGTGTGTGTCTGGGATTTGAAGAGTGTGCGTGTGTGTGAGTCTGGGAGTTGGAGAGTGTGCGTGTGTGTGAGTCTGGGAGTTGGAGAGTGTGCGTGTGTGTGAGTTTGGGAGTTATGGATTGTGTGTGTGTGTCTGGGAATTGGAGAGTGTGTGTGTGTGCATCTGGGAGTTGGAGAGTGTGAGTGTGTGCGTCTGGGAGTTTGAGAGTGTGCGTGGGTACATCTGGGAGTTGAAGAGTGTGTGTGTGTGTGTCTGGGAGTTGGAGAGTGTGTGTGTGTGTGTGTGTGTCAGGGAGTTGGAGAGAGTGGGTGTATGTTTGTCTGGGAGCTGGAGAGTGTGTGTGTGAGTGTCTGGGAGTTGGAGAGTGTGTGTGTGAGTCTGGGAAATGACGAGTGTGCGTGTGTTTGTGTCTGGGAGTTGAAGAGTGTGCGTGTGTGTGAGTCTGGGAGTTGGAGAGTGTGCGTGTGTGTGACTCTGGGAGTTGGAGAGTGTGCGTGTGTGTGAGTCTGGGAGTTGGGGATTGTGTGTGTGTGTCTGGGAATTGGAGAGTGTGTGTGTGTGCGTCTGGGAGTTTGAGAGTGTGCGTGGGTACATCTGGGAGTTGGAGAGTGTGCGTGTGTGTGTCTGGGAGTTGGAGAGAGAGTGTGTGTGTGTGTGTGTGTCAGGGAGTTGGAGAGAGTGGGTGTGTGTTTGGGAGCTGGAGAGTGTGTGTGTGTGTGTCTGGGAGTTAGAGAGTGTGTTTGTGTGGGTCTGGGAGTAGGAGAGTGTGTGTGTCTGGGAGTTGGAGAGTTTATGTGTGTGTGTGTTTGCGTGTGTGTGTCTGGGAGTTGGGGAGTGTGTGTGTGTTTGTGTCTGGGATTTGGAGAGTGTGTGTGTGTGTATGGGAGTTGGAGTGTGTGTGTGTGTCTGTGAGTTGAAGAGTGTGCGTGCCTGTGTGTCTGGGAGTTGGAGCGTTTGCATGTGTGTGTGTCTGGGAGTTGGACAGTGTGCGTGCGTGTGTGTCTCGGAGTTGGAGAATGTGCGTGTGTGTGTGTCTGGGAGTTGGAGTGTGTGCGTGCGTGTGTGTCTGGGAGTTGGAGAATGTGCGTTTTTGTGTGTCTGGGAGCTGGAGTGTGTGCGTGTGTGTGTGTCTGGGAGTTGGAGATTGTGCATTTGTGTGTGTCTAGGAAATGGACAGCGTGCATGTGTGTGCATCTGGGTGTTGGAGAATGTGTGTGAGTGCTTCTGGGAGTTGGAGAGTGAGCGGATGTGAGCCTCTGGGAGTTGGAGAGTGTGCTGGTGTGTGCGTCTGAGAGTCGGAGAGTGTGCGTGTGTACGTCTGGGAGTTGGAGAGTGTGCGTGTGTGCGTCTTGGAGTTGGAGAGTGTGCATGTGTGTGTCTGGGAGTTGGAGAGTGTGCGTGTGTCCGTCTGCGAGTTGGATAATGTGCGTGTGTGTGTCTGGGAGTTGGAAAGGGTGCGAGGTTGCGTCTGGGAGTTGAATAGTGTCCGTGTGTGTCTCGGAGTTGGAGAGTGTGCGTGTGTGTGTGTCTGGGAGTGGGAGTGTGTCTGTGTGTGCTTCTGGGAGTTAGAGAATGTGTGTGAGTGCGTCTGGGAGTTAGAGACTGTGCGGGTGTGTGTGTCTGGGAGTTGGAGAGTGTGCGTTTGTGCGTCAGGGAGTTGGAGAGTGTGTGTGTGTGTGTCTGGGAGTGGGAGAGTGTGTTTGTGTGTGTCTGGGAATTGGAGAGTGTGTGTGTGTGTGTATTTGTCTGGGAGTTGGAGAGTATGTGTGTGCATGTGTGTGTATGTGTCTGGGAGTTGGAGAGTGTGCGTATGTGTGTCTGGGAGTTGGAGACTGGTCGTGTGCACATCTGGGATTTGGAGAGTTTGCCTGTGTGCATCTGGTAGTTGTGGAGTGTGTGTGTGTGAGTCAGGGAGTTGGAGAGTGTGTGTGTGTGCGTCTGGGAGTTGGAGAGTGTGCGTGTGCATGTGTGCGTATGTGTGTGGGAGTTGGAGAGTGTGTGTGTGCATGTGTGTGTGTCTGGGAGTTGGAGAGTGTGTGTGTGTGTGTCTGGGAGTTGGAGAGTGTATGTGTGTGAGTGTGTGCGTGTGTGTGTCTGGGAGTTGGAGAGCGTGTGCGTGTGTGCGCCTGTGAGTTGGAGAGTGAGCATGTGTGCGTCTGGGAGTTGGAGAGTGTGTGTGTGTCTGGGAGTTGGAGTGTGTGTGTGTGTGTGTGTCTGAGAGTGGAAGAGTGTGTTTGTGTGTGTCTGGGAATTGGAGTGTGTGTGCGTGTGTGTGTGTATGTGTCTGGGAGTTGGAGCGTTTGTGTGTGCATGTGTGTGTATGTGTCTGGGAGTTGGAGAGTGTGTGAGTGCATGTGTGTGTGTCTGGGTGTTGGAGAGTGTGCTTGTGTACATCTGGGAGTAGGAGGGTGTGTGTGTGTGTCTGTGTGTATATGTGGGTGTCTGGGAGATGGAGAGAGTGTGTGTGTGTGAGTGTCTGGGAGTTGGAGAGTGTGTGCGTGAGTCTGGGAGTTGACGAGTGTGTGTGTATGTGTGTCTGGAAGTTGAAGATTGTGCGTTTGTGTGAGTCTGGGATTTGGAAAGCGTGCGTGTGTGTGACTCTGGGAGTTGGAGAGGGTGCGTGTTTGTGAGTCTGGGAGTTGGGGATTGTGTGTGTGAGTGTGTGTCTGGGAGTTGGAGAGTGTGTGTGTGTGCGTCTGGGAGTTGGAGAGTGTGCGTGTGTGCATCTGGGAGTTTGAGAGTGTGCGTGGGTACATCTGGGAGTTGGAGTGTGTGTGTGTATGTGCCTGGGAGCTGGAGAGAGTGTGTGTGTGCGTGTGCCTGGGAGCTGGAGAGTGCGTGTGTGTGCATGTCTGTGATTTGGAGAGTGTATGTGTGTATGTGTGTATGTGTGTGCATTTGTGTGCCTGTGAGTTTAGAGTGTGCGTGTGTGCATCAGGGAGTTGTAGAGTGTGTGTGTGTGAGTCTGGGAGTTGGAGAGTGTGCGTGTGCACGTCTGGGAGTTGGAGATTTCACATGTGTGCATCTGGAAGTTGAAGAGTATGCATGTGTGCGTCTGGGAGTTGGAAAGTGTGCTTGTGTACATCTGGGAGTTGGAGGGTGTGTGTGTGTGTCCGTGTGTATATGTAGGTGTCTGGGAGATGGAGAGAGTGTGTGTGTGTGAGTGTCTGGGAGTTGGAGAGTGTGTGTGTGAGTCTGGGAAATGACGAGTGTGCGTGTGTGTGTGTCTGGGAGTTGAAGAGTGTGCGTGTGTGTGAGTCTGGGAGTTGGAGAGTGTGCGTCTGTGTGACTTTGGGAGTTGGAGAGTGTGCGTGTGTGTGAGTCTGGGAGTTGGGGATTGTGTTTGTGTGTCTGGTAATTGGAGAGTGTGTGTGTGTGCGTCTGGGAGTTTGAGAGTGTGCGTGGGTACATCTGGGAGTTGAAGAGTGTGTGTGTGCGTGTCTGGGAGTTGGAGAGAGTGTGTGTGTGTGTGTGTCAGGGAGTTGGAGAGAGTGGGTGTGTGTTTGTCTGGGAGTTGGAGAGTGTGTGTGTGTGTGTCTGGGAGTTAGAGAGTGTGTGTGTGTGGGTCTGGGAGTAGGAGAGTGTGTGTGTGTCTGGGAGTTGGAGAGTTTATGTGTGTGTGTGTGTGTGTGTGTGTGTTTGCGTGTGTGTGTCTGGGAGTTGGAGAGTGTGTGTGTGTTTGTGTCTGGGATTTGGAGAGTGTGTGTGTGTGTATGGGAGTTGGAGTGTGTGTGTGTGTCTGTGAGTTGAAGAGTGTGCGTGCCTGTGTGTCTGGGAGTTGGAGAGTTTGCGTGTGTGTGTGTCTGGGAGTTGGACTGTGTGCGTGCGTCTGTGTCTCTGAGTTGGAGAGTGTGCGTGTGTGTGTGTCTGGGAGTTGGAGTGTGTGTGTGTGTGTGTGTGTCTGGGAGTTGGAGATTGTGCGTTTGTGTGTGTCTAGGAAATGGACAGCGTGCATGTGTGTGCATCTGGGTGTTGGAGAATGTGTGTGAGTGCGTCTGGGAGTTGGAGAGTGAGCGGATGTGAGCCTCTGGGAGTTGGAGAGTGTGCTGGTGTGTGCGTCTGAGAGTTGCAGAGTGTGCGTGTGTACGTCTGGGAGTTGGAGAGTGTGCGTGTGTGCGTCTTGGAGTTGGAGAGTGTGCGTGTGTGCGTCTGCGAGTTGGATAATGTGCGTGTGTGTGTCTGGGAGTTGGAAAGGGTGCGAGGTTGCGTCTGGGAGTTGAATAGTGTCCGTGTGTGATTCTGGGAGTTAGAGAATGTGTGTGAGTGCGTCTGGGAGTTGGAGATTGTGCGGATGTGTGTGTCTGGGAGTTGGAGAGTGTGCGTTTGTGCGTCCGGGAGTTGGAGAGTGTGTGTGTGTCTGGGAGTTGGAGAGTGTGTGTGTGAGTGTCTGGGAGTTGGACAGTGTTTGTGTGAGTCTGGGAAATGACGAGTGTGCGTGTGTGTGTGTCTGGGAGTTGTAGAGTGTGCGTGTGTGTGAGTCTGGGAGTTGGAGAGTGTGCGTGTGTGTGACTCTGGGAGTTGGAGAGTGTGCATGTGTGTGAGTCTGGGAGTTGGGGATTGTGTTTGTGTGCCTGGGAATTGGAGAGTGTGTGTGTGTGCGTCTGGGAGTTGGAGAGTGTGAGTGTGTGCGTCTGGGAGTTTGAGCGTGTGCGTGGGTACATCTGGGATTTGGAGAGTGTGTGTGTGTGTGTCTGGGAGTTGGAGAGAGTGTGTGTGTGTGTGTGTGTCAGGGAGTTGGAGAGAGTGGGTGTGTGTTTGTTTGGGAGCTGGAGAGTGCGTGTGTGTGCATGTCTGGGATTTGGAGAGTGTATGTGTGTATGTGTGTCTGTGTGTGGGTGTGTGTGCGTTTGTGTGCCTGTGAGTTTAGAGTGTGCGTGTGTGCGTCAGGGAGCTGTAGAGTGTGTGTGTGTGGGTCTGGGAGTTGGAGAGTGTGCGTGTGCACGTCTGGGAGTTGGAGATTTCACATGTGTGCATCTGGAAATTGAAGAGTATGCATGTGTGCGTCTGGGAGTTGGAAAGTGTGCTTGTGTACATCTGGGAGTTGGAGGGTGTGTGTGTGTGTCCGTGTGTATATGTAGGTGTCTGGGAGATGGAGAGAGTGTGTGTGTGTGAGTGTCTGGGAGTTGGAGAGTGTGTGTGTGAGTCTGGGAAATGACGAGTGTGCGTGTGTGTGTGTCTGGGATTTGAAGAGTGTGCGTGTGTGTGAGTCTGGGAGTTGGAGAGTGTGCGTGTGTGTGAGTCTGGGAGTTGGAGAGTGTGCGTGTGTGTGAGTTTGGGAGTTATGGATTGTGTGTGTGTGTCTGGGAATTGGAGAGTGTGTGTGTGTGCATCTGGGAGTTGGAGAGTGTGAGTGTGTGCGTCTGGGAGTTTGAGAGTGTGCGTGGGTACATCTGGGAGTTGAAGAGTGTGTGTGTGTGTGTCTGGGAGTTGGAGAGTGTGTGTGTGTGTGTGTGTGTCAGGGAGTTGGAGAGAGTGGGTGTATGTTTGTCTGGGAGCTGGAGAGTGTGTGTGTGAGTGTCTGGGAGTTGGAGAGTGTGTGTGTGAGTCTGGGAAATGACGAGTGTGCGTGTGTTTGTGTCTGGGAGTTGAAGAGTGTGCGTGTGTGTGAGTCTGGGAGTTGGAGAGTGTGCGTGTGTGTGACTCTGGGAGTTGGAGAGTGTGCGTGTGTGTGAGTCTGGGAGTTGGGGATTGTGTGTGTGTGTCTGGGAATTGGAGAGTGTGTGTGTGTGCGTCTGGGAGTTTGAGAGTGTGCGTGGGTACATCTGGGAGTTGGAGAGTGTGCGTGTGTGTGTCTGGGAGTTGGAGAGAGAGTGTGTGTGTGTGTGTGTCAGGGAGTTGGAGAGAGTGGGTGTGTGTTTGGGAGCTGGAGAGTGTGTGTGTGTGTGTCTGGGAGTTAGAGAGTGTGTTTGTGTGGGTCTGGGAGTAGGAGAGTGTGTGTGTCTGGGAGTTGGAGAGTTTATGTGTGTGTGTGTTTGCGTGTGTGTGTCTGGGAGTTGGGGAGTGTGTGTGTGTTTGTGTCTGGGATTTGGAGAGTGTGTGTGTGTGTATGGGAGTTGGAGTGTGTGTGTGTGTCTGTGAGTTGAAGAGTGTGCGTGCCTGTGTGTCTGGGAGTTGGAGCGTTTGCATGTGTGTGTGTCTGGGAGTTGGACAGTGTGCGTGCGTGTGTGTCTCGGAGTTGGAGAATGTGCGTGTGTGTGTGTCTGGGAGTTGGAGTGTGTGCGTGTGTGTGTGTCTGGGAGTTGGAGAATGTGCGTTTTTGTGTGTCTGGGAGCTGGAGTGTGTGCGTGTGTGTGTTTCTGCGAGTTGGAGATTGTGCATTTGTGTGTGTCTAGGAAATGGACAGCGTGCATGTGTGTGCATCTGGGTGTTGGAGAATGTGTGTGAGTGCTTCTGGGAGTTGGAGAGTGAGCGGATGTGAGCCTCTGGGAGTTGGAGAGTGTGCTGGTGTGTGCGTCTGAGAGTCGGAGAGTGTGCGTGTGTACGTCTGGGAGTTGGAGAGTGTGCGTGTGTGCGTCTTGGAGTTGGAGAGTGTGCATGTGTGTGTCTGGGAGTTGGAGAGTGTGCGTGTGTCCGTCTGCGAGTTGGATAATGTGCGTGTGTGTGTCTGGGAGTTGGAAAGGGTGCGAGGTTGCGTCTGGGAGTTGAATAGTGTCCGTGTGTGTCTCGGAGTTGGAGAGTGTGCGTGTGTGTGTGTCTGGGAGTGGGAGTGTGTCTGTGTGTGCTTCTGGGAGTTAGAGAATGTGTGTGAGTGCGTCTGGGAGTTAGAGACTGTGTGGGTGTGTGTGTCTGGGAGTTGGAGAGTGTGCGTTTGTGCGTCAGGGAGTTGGAGAGTGTGTGTGTGTGTGTCTGGGAGTGGGAGAGTGTGTTTGTGTGTGTCTGGGAATTGGAGTGTGTGTGTGTGTGTGTATTTGTCTGGGAGTTGGAGAGTATGTGTGTGCATGTGTGTGTATGTGTCTGGGAGTTGGAGAGTGTGCGTATGTGTGTCTGGGAGTTGGAGACTGGTCGTGTGCACATCTGGGATTTGGAGAGTTTGCCTGTGTGCATCTGGTAGTTGTGGAGTGTGTGTGTGTGAGTCAGGGAGTTGGAGAGTGTGTGTGTGTGCGTCTGGGAGTTGGAGAGTGTGCGTGTGCATGTGTGCGTATGTGTGTGGGAGTTGGAGAGTGTGTGTGTGCATGTGTGTGTGTCTGGGAGTTGGAGAGTGTGTGTGTGTGTGTCTGGGAGTTGGAGAGTGTATGTGTGTGAGTGTGTGCGTGTGTGTGTCTGGGAGTTGGAGAGCGTGTGCGTGTGTGCGCCTGTGAGTTGGAGAGTGAGCATGTGTGCGTCTGGGAGTTGGAGAGTGTGTGTGTGTCTGGGAGTTGGAGAGTGTGTGTGTGTGTGTGTCTGAGAGTGGAAGAGTGTGTTTGTGTGTGTCTGGGAATTGGAGTGTGTGTGCGTGTGTGTGTGTATGTGTCTGGGAGTTGGAGCGTTTGTGTGTGCATGTGTGTGTATGTGTCTGGGAGTTGGAGAGTGTGTGAGTGCATGTGTGTGTGTCTGGGTGTTGGAGAGTGTGCTTGTGTACATCTGGGAGTAGGAGGGTGTGTGTGTGTGTCTGTGTGTATATGTGGGTGTCTGGGAGATGGAGAGAGTGTGTGTGTGTGAGTGTCTGGGAGTTGGAGAGTGTGTGCGTGAGTCTGGGAGTTGACGAGTGTGTGTGTATGTGTGTCTGGAAGTTGAAGATTGTGCGTTTGTGTGAGTCTGGGATTTGGAAAGCGTGCGTGTGTGTGACTCTGGGAGTTGGAGAGGGTGCGTGTTTGTGAGTCTGGGAGTTGGGGATTGTGTGTGTGAGTGTGTGTCTGGGAGTTGGAGAGTGTGTGTGTGTGCGTCTGGGAGTTGGAGAGTGTGCGTGTGTGCATCTGGGAGTTTGAGAGTGTGCGTGGGTACATCTGGGAGTTGGAGTGTGTGTGTGTATGTGCCTGGGAGCTGGAGAGAGTGTGTGTGTGCGTGTGCCTGGGAGCTGGAGAGTGCGTGTGTGTGCATGTCTGTGATTTGGAGAGTGTATGTGTGTATGTGTGTATGTGTGTGCATTTGTGTGCCTGTGAGTTTAGAGTGTGCGTGTGTGCATCAGGGAGTTGTAGAGTGTGTGTGTGTGAGTCTGGGAGTTGGAGAGTGTGCGTGTGCACGTCTGGGAGTTGGAGATTTCACATGTGTGCATCTGGAAGTTGAAGAGTATGCATGTGTGCGTCTGGGAGTTGGAAAGTGTGCTTGTGTACATCTGGGAGTTGGAGGGTGTGTGTGTGTGTCCGTGTGTATATGTAGGTGTCTGGGAGATGGAGAGAGTGTGTGTGTGTGAGTGTCTGGGAGTTGGAGAGTGTGTGTGTGAGTCTGGGAAATGACGAGTGTGCGTGTGTGTGTGTCTGGGAGTTGAAGAGTGTGCGTGTGTGTGAGTCTGGGAGTTGGAGAGTGTGCGTCTGTGTGACTTTGGGAGTTGGAGAGTGTGCGTGTGTGTGAGTCTGGGAGTTGGGGATTGTGTTTGTGTGTCTGGTAATTGGAGAGTGTGTGTGTGTGCGTCTGGGAGTTTGAGAGTGTGCGTGGGTACATCTGGGAGTTGAAGAGTGTGTGTGTGCGTGTCTGGGAGTTGGAGAGAGTGTGTGTGTGTGTGTGTCAGGGAGTTGGAGAGAGTGGGTGTGTGTTTGTCTGGGAGTTGGAGAGTGTGTGTGTGTGTGTCTGGGAGTTAGAGAGTGTGTGTGTGTGGGTCTGGGAGTAGGAGAGTGTGTGTGTGTCTGGGAGTTGGAGAGTTTATGTGTGTGTGTGTGTGTGTGTGTGTGTGTTTGCGTGTGTGTGTCTGGGAGTTGGAGAGTGTGTGTGTGTTTGTGTCTGGGATTTGGAGAGTGTGTGTGTGTGTATGGGAGTTGGAGTGTGTGTGTGTGTCTGTGAGTTGAAGAGTGTGCGTGCCTGTGTGTCTGGGAGTTGGAGAGTTTGCGTGTGTGTGTGTCTGGGAGTTGGACTGTGTGCGTGCGTCTGTGTCTCTGAGTTGGAGAGTGTGCGTGTGTGTGTGTCTGGGAGTTGGAGTGTGTGTGTGTGTGTGTCTGGGAGTTGGAGATTGTGCGTTTGTGTGTGTCTAGGAAATGGACAGCGTGCATGTGTGTGCATCTGGGTGTTGGAGAATGTGTGTGAGTGCGTCTGGGAGTTGGAGAGTGAGCGGATGTGAGCCTCTGGGAGTTGGAGAGTGTGCTGGTGTGTGCGTCTGAGAGTTGCAGAGTGTGCGTGTGTACGTCTGGGAGTTGGAGAGTGTGCGTGTGTGCGTCTTGGAGTTGGAGAGTGTGCGTGTGTGCGTCTGCGAGTTGGATAATGTGCGTGTGTGTGTCTGGGAGTTGGAAAGGGTGCGAGGTTGCGTCTGGGAGTTGAATAGTGTCCGTGTGTGATTCTGGGAGTTAGAGAATGTGTGTGAGTGCGTCTGGGAGTTGGAGATTGTGCGGATGTGTGTGTCTGGGAGTTGGAGAGTGTGCGTTTGTGCGTCCGGGAGTTGGAGAGTGTGTGTGTGTCTGGGAGTTGGAGAGTGTGTGTGTGAGTGTCTGGGAGTTGGACAGTGTTTGTGTGAGTCTGGGAAATGACGAGTGTGCGTGTGTGTGTGTCTGGGAGTTGTAGAGTGTGCGTGTGTGTGAGTCTGGGAGTTGGAGAGTGTGCGTGTGTGTGACTCTGGGAGTTGGAGAGTGTGCATGTGTGTGAGTCTGGGAGTTGGGGATTGTGTTTGTGTGCCTGGGAATTGGAGAGTGTGTGTGTGTGCGTCTGGGAGTTGGAGAGTGTGAGTGTGTGCGTCTGGGAGTTTGAGCGTGTGCGTGGGTACATCTGGGATTTGGAGAGTGTGTGTGTGTGTGTCTGGGAGTTGGAGAGAGTGTGTGTGTGTGTGTGTGTCAGGGAGTTGGAGAGAGTGGGTGTGTGTTTGTCTGGGTGCTGGAGAGTGTGTGTGTGTGAGTGTGTGCGTGTGTGTGTCTGGGAGATGGAGAGCGTGTGCGTGTGTGCGTCTGTGAGTTGGAGAGTGTGCATGAGTGCGTCTGGGAGTTTGAGAGTGTGCGTGGGTACATCTGGGAGCTGGAGAGTGTGTGTGTGTGTGTATGGGAGTTGGAGTGTGTGTGTGTGTCTGTGAGTTGAAGAGTGTGCGTGCCTGTGTGTCTGGGAGTTGGAGAGTTTGCGTGTGTGTGTGTCTGGGAGTTGGACAGTGTGCGTGCGTGTGTGTCTCTGAGTTGGAGAGTGTGCGTGTGTGTGTGTCTGGGAGTTGGAGTGTGTGCATGTGTGTGTGTCTGGGAGTTGGAGATTGTGCGTTTGTGTGTGTCTCGGAAATGGACAGCGTGCATCTGTGTGCATCTGGGTGTTGGAGAATTTGTGTGAGTGCGTCTGGGAGTTGGAGAGTGAGCGGATGTGAGCCTCTGGGAGTTGGAGAGTGTGCTGGTGTGTGCGTCTGAGAGTTGGAGAGTGTGCGTGTGTACGTCTGGGAGTTGGAGAGTGTGCATGTGTGCGTCTTGGAGTTGGAGAGTGTGCATGTGTGCGTCTGGGAGTTGGAGAGTGTGCGTGTGTGCGTCTGCGAGTTGGATAATGTGCGTGTGTGTGTCTGGGAGTTGGAAAGGGTGCGAGGTTGCGTCTGGGAGTTGAATAGTGTCCGTGTGTGATTCTGGGAGTTAGAGAATGTGTGTGAGTGTGTCTGGGAGTTTGCGAATGTGCGGGTGTGTGCGTCTGGGACTTGGAGAGTGTGGGTGTGTATGTCTGGGAGTTGGAGAGTGTGCGTTTGTGCGTCAGGGTGTTGGAGAGTGTGGGTGTGTCTGGGAGTTGGAGAGTGTGTTTGTGTGTGTGTCTGGGAGTGGGAGAGTGTGTTTGTGTGTGTCTGGGAATTGGAGTGTGTGTGTGTGTGTGTGTATGTGTCTGGGAGTTGGAGAGTATGTGTGTGCATGTGTGTGTATGTGTCTGGGAGTTGGAGAGTGTGCGTATGTGAGTCTGGGAGTTGGAGACTGGTCGTGTGCACATCTGGGAGTTGGAGAGTGTGCCTGTGTGCATCTGGGAGTTGTGGAGTGTGTGTGTGTGAGTCAGGGAGTTGGAGAGTGTGTGTGTGTGCGTCTGGGAGTTGGAGTGTGTGCGTGTGCATGTGTGCGTATGTGTGTGGGAGTTGGAGAGTGTGTGTGTGCATGTGTGTGTGTCTGGGAGTTGGAGAGCATGTGCGTGTGTGTGTCTGTGAGTTGGAGAGTGTGCATGTGTGCGTCTGGGAGTTGGAGTGTGTGTGTGTGTCTGGGAGTTGGAGAGTGTGTGTGTGTGTGTGTGTCTGAAAGTGGAAGAGTGTGTTTGTGTGTGTCTGGGAATTGGAGTGTGTGTGCGTGTGTGTGTGTATGTGTCTGGGAGTTGGAGAGTGTGTGTGTGCATGTGTGTGTATGTGTCTGGGAGTTGGAAATTGTGTGAGTGCATGTGTGTGTGTCTGGGTGTTGGAGAGTGTGCTTGTGTACATCTACGAGTTGGAGGGTGTGTGTGTGTGTGTCCGGGAGTTGGAGAGAGAGTGTGTGTGTGTGTGTCAGGGATTTGGAGAGATTGGGTGTGTGTTTGTCTGGGAGCTGGAGAGTGTGTGTGTGTGTGTCTGGGAGTTAGAGAGTGTGTGTGTGTGGGTCTGGGAGTAGGAGAGTGTGTGTTTCTGGGAGTTGGAGAGTTTATGTTTGTGTGTGTGTGTTTGCGTGTGTGTGTCTGGGAGTTGGAGAGTGTGTGTGTGTTTGTGTCTGGGATTTGGAGAGTGTGTGTGTGTGTATGGGAGTTGGAGTGTGTGTGTGTGTCTGTGAGTTGAAGAGTGTGCGTGCCTGTGTGTCTGGGAGTTGGAGAGTTTGCGTGTGTGTGTGTCTGGGAGTTGGACAGTGTGCGTGCGTGTGTGTCTCGGAGTTGGAGAATGTGCGTGTGTGTGTGTCTGGGAGTTGGAGTGTGTGCGTGTGTGTGTGTCTGGGAGTTGGAGATTGTGCGTTTGTGTGTGTCTAGGAAATGGACAGCGTGCATGTGTGTGCATCTGGGTGTTGGAGAATGTGTGTGAGTGCGTCTGGGAGTTGGAGAGTGAGCGGATGTGAGCCTCTGGGAGTTGGAGAGTGTGCTGGTGTGTGCGTCTGAGAGTTGGAGAGTGTGCGTGTGCATGTGTGCGTATGTGTGTGGGAGTTGGAGAGTGTGTGTGTGCATGTGTGTGTGTGTCTGGGAGTTGGAGAGCGTGTGAGTGTCTGGGAGTTGGAGAGTGTGTGCGTGAGTCTGGGAGTTGACGAGTGTGTGTGTGTGTGTGTCTGGAAGTTGAAGATTGTGTGTGTGTGTCTGGGATTTGGAATGCGTGCGTGTGTGTGACTCTGGGAGTTGGAGAGTGTTTGTGAGTCTGGGAGTTGGGGATTGTGTGTGTGTGTGTGTCTGGGAGTTGGAGAATGTGTGTGTGTGCGTCTGGGAGTTGGAGAGTGTGCGTGTGTGCATCTGGGAGTTTGAGAGTGTGCGTGGGTACATCTGGGAGTTGGAGTGTGTGTGTGTGTGCGTCTGGGAGTGGGAGAGAGTGTGTGTGTGCGTGTGCCTGGGAGCTGGAGAGTGCGTGTGTGTGTGTGTCTGGGATTTGGAGAGTGTGTGTGTGTGTGTGCGTGTCTGGGAGTTGGAGAGTGTGTGAGTGTGTCTGGGAGTTCAGGTGTCTGTTTTTGTGTGTCTGTGAGTGGGAGAGTGTCTGTGTGTGTGTGTCTGGGATTGCAAAAATGCGTGTGTGTTTTTCTGTGAGTAGGGGAGTGCGAGTGTGTGTGTGCGGGTGTGTGTCTGGAAGTTAGAGTGTGCGTGTGTGCATCTCGGAGTTGGAGAGTGTGCGTGGGTGCGTCTGGGAGTTTGAGAGTGTGCGTTTGTGTGCCTGGGAGTTGGAGAGTGTGCGTTTGTGAGTCTGGGAGTTGGAGACTTGTCGTGTGCACGTCTGGGAGTTGGAGAGTGTGCCTGTGTGCATCTGGGATTTGTAGAGTGTGCGTATGTGGGTCAGGGAGTTGGAGAGTGTGCGTGTGCGCGTCTGGAAGTTGCAGAGTGTGAGTGTGTGTGTGTGTCTGGGAGTTGGAGAGGGTGTGCGTGTGTGTCTGGGAGTTGGAGAGTGTATGTGTGTGAGTGTGTGCGTGTGTGTGTCTGGGAGTTGGAGAGGGTGTGCGTGTGTGTGTCTGTGAGTTGGAGAGTGTGCATGTGTGCGTGTGGGAGTTGGAGAGTTTGTGTGTGTCTGGGAGTTGGAGAGTGTGTGTGTGTGTGTGTCTGGGAATTGGAGTGTGTGTGCATGTGTGTGTGTATGTGTCTGGGAGTTGGAGAGTGTGTGTGTGCATGTGTGTCTGTCTGGGTGTTGGAGAGTGTGTGTGTGCATGTCGGGGATTTGGAGAGTGTATGTGTGTGTGTGTGTCTGTGTGTGTGTGTGTGTGTGCGTTAGTGTGCCTGGGAGTTTAGAGTGTGCGTGTGTGCGTCTGGGAGTTGTAGAGTGTGTCTGTGTGAGTCTGGGTGTTGGAGAGTGTGCGTGTGCACGTCTGGGAGTTGGAGATTTCACATGTGTGCGTCTGGAAGTTCAAGAGTATGCATGTGAGCGTCTGGGTGTTGGAAAGTGTGCTTGTGTACATCTGGGAGTTGGAGGGTGTGTCTGTGTGTCCGTGTGTATTTGTGGGTGTCTGGGAGATGGAGAGAGTGTGTGTGTGTGAGTGTCTGGGAGTTGGAGAGTGTGTGTGTGAGTCTGGGAAATGACGAGTGTGCGTGTGTGTGTGTCTGGGATTTGAAGAGTGTGCGTGTGTGTGAGTCTGGGAGTTGGAGAGTGTGCGTGTGTGTGACTCTGGGAGTTGGAGAGTGTGCGTGTGTGTGAGTCTGCGAGTTCAGGATTGTGTGTGTGTGTCTGGGAGTTGGAGAGTGTGTGTGTGTGCATCTGGGAGTTGGAGAGTGTGCGTGTGTGCGTCTGGGAGTTTGAGAGTGTGTGTGGGTACATCTGGGAGTTGGATAGTGTATGTGTGTGTGTCTGGGAGTTGGAGAGAGTGTGTGTGTGTGTGTGTGTCAGGGAGTTGGAGAGAGTTGGTGTGTGTTTGTCTGGGACCTGTAGAGAGTGTGTGTGTGTGTCTGGGAGTTAGAGTGTGTGTGTGTGTGGGTCTGGGAGTAGGAGAGTGTGTGTGTCTGGGAGTTGGAGAGTTTATGTGTGTGTTTGTGTCTGGGATTTGGAGAGTGTGTGTGTGTGTATGGGAGTTGGAGTGTGTGTGTGTGTCTGTGAGTTGAAGAGTGTGTGTGCCTCTGTGTCTGGGAGTTTGAGAGTTTGCGTGCGTGTGTGTCTGGGACTTGGACAGTGTGCGTGCGTGTGTGTCTCGGAGTTGGAGAATGTGCATGTGTGTGTGTCTGGTAGTTGGAGTGTGTGCATGTGTATGTGTCTGGGAGTTGGAGATTGTGCGTTTGTGTGTGTCTAGGAAATGGACAGCGTGCATGTGTGTGCGTCTGGGTGTTGTAGAATGTGTGTGAGTGCGTCTGGGAGTTGGAGAGTGAGCGGATGTGAGCCTCTGGGAGTTGGAGAGTGTGCTGGTGTGTGCGTCTGAGAGTTGGAGAGTGTGCGTGTGTACGTCTGGGAGTTGGAGAGTGTCTGTGTGTGCGTCTTGGGGTTGGAGAGTGTGCATGTGTGCGTCTGGGTGTTGGAGAGTGTGCGTGTGTGCATCTGGGAGTTGGATAATGTGCGTGTGTGTGTCTGGGAGTTGGAAAGGGTGCGAGGTTGCGTCTGGGAGTTTAAGAGTGCTCGTGTGTGCTTCTGGGAGTTACAGAATGTGTGTGAGTGCGTCTGGGAGATGGAGAGTGTGCGGGTGTGTGCGTCTGGGAGTTGGAGAATGTGCGGGCGTGTGCGTCTGGGACTTGGAGAGTGTGGGTGTGTATGTCTGGAAGTTGGAGAGTGTACGTTTGTGCGTCAAGGAGTTGGAGAGTGTGTGTGTGTCTGGGAGTTGGAGAGTGTGTTTGTGTGTGTCTGGGAATTGGAGTGTGTGTGTGTGTGTGTGTATGTGTCTGGGAGTTGGAGAGTATGTGTGTGCATGTGTGTGTATGTGTCTGGGAGTTGGAGAGTGTGTGTGTGCATGTGTGTGTGTCTGGGAGTTGGAGAGTGTGTATGTGCGTGTCTGGAAGTTGGAGAGTGTGTGTGTGCATCTGGGAGTTTGACAGTGTGTGTGGGTGCGTCTGGGAGTTTGAGAGTGTGCGTTTGTGTGCCTGGGAGTTGGAGAGTGTGCGTATGTGAGTCTGGGAGTTGGAGACTGGTCGTGTGCACATCTGGGAGTTGGGGAGTGTGCCTGTGTGCATCTTTGAGTTGTAGAGTGTGTGTGTATGAGTCAGGGAGTTGGAGAGTGTGCGTGTGTGCGTCTGGGAGTTGGAGAGTGTGTGTGTGTGTGTGTCTGGGAGTTGGAGAGTGTGTGTGTGTGTGTGTCTGGGAGCTGGAGAGTGTGTGTGTGTGTGTGTGTCTGGGAGTTTGAGACTGTGCGTTTGTGCGCCTGGGAGTTGGAGAGTGTGCCTATGTGAGTCTGGGAGTTGGAGACTTTTTGTGTGCACGTCTGGGAGTTGGAGAGTGTGCCTGTGTGCATCTGGGAGTTGTAGAGTGCGCGTGTGTGAGTCAGGGAGCTGTACAGTGTGCATATGAGCGTCTGGGAGTTGCAGAGTGTGCATATGTTTTTCTGGGAGTTGGAGAGTGTGCGTGTGTGCGTCTGGGAGTTGGAGAGTGTGCGTGTGTGTGTCTGGGAGTTGGAGAGTGTGTGTGCGCGTCTGTGGGTTGGATAGTGTGTGTGTGCTTCTGTGAGTTTGACAGTGTGCGTGTGTGCATCTGGGAGTTGCACAGTGTGCGTGTGTGCGTTTGGGAGTTGGAGAATGTGTGGGCGCGTCTGGGAGTTGGAGAGTGTGTGTGTTTATCTGGGAGTTTGACAGCGTGCGTGGGTGTGTCTGGGAGTTTGAGAGTGTGCGTTTGTGTGCCTAGGAGTTGGACAGTGTGCGTATGTGAGTCTGGGAGTTCGAGACTGGTCGTGTGCACATCTGGCAGTTGGAGAGTGTGCCTGTGTGCATCTGGGCATTGTACAGTGTGCGTGTGTGAGTCAGGGAGTTGGAGAGTGTGCGTGTGTGCGTCTGGGAGTTGGAGAGTTTCCGTATGTGTGTCTGGGAGTTGGGGAGTGTGCGAGTGTGCGTCTGGGAGATGGAGACTGTGCGTGTGTGCATCAGGGAGCTGGAGAGTGTGCATTTGTACATCTGGGGGTTGGAGGGTGTGTGCTTGTGTGTGTATGTGTGTGTCAGGGAGTTGGAGAGAGTGGGTGTGTGTTTGTCTGGGAGCTGGCGAGTGTGTGTGTGTGTTTCTGGGAGTTAGAGAGTGTGTGTGTGTGGGTCTGGGAATAGGAGAGTGTGTGTGTGTCTGGGAGTTGGAGAGTTTATGTGTGTGTGTGTGTGTGTGTGTTTGCGTGTGTGTGTCTGGGAGTTGGAGAGTGTGTGTGTGTTTGTGTCTGGGATTTGGAGAGTGTTTGTGTGTGTATGGGAGTTGGAGTGTGTGTGTGTGTCTGTGAGTTGAAGAGTGTGTGTGCCTGTGTCTGGGAGTTGGAGAGTTTGCGTGCGTGTGTGTCTGGGAGTTGGACAGTGTGCGTGCGTGTTTGTCTCGGAGTTGGAGAGTGTGCATGTGTGTGTGTCTGGGAGTTGAAGTGTGTGCGTGTGTGTGTGTCTGAGAGTTGGAGATTGTGCGTTTGTGTGTGTCTAGGAAATGGACAGCGTGAATGTGTGTGCATCTGGGTGTTGGAGAATGTGTGTGAGTGCGTCTGGGAGTTGGAGAGTGAGCGGATGCGTGCCTCTGGGAGTTGGAGAGTGTGCTGGTGTGTGCGTCTGGGAGTTGGAGAGTGTGTTTGTGTGCGTCTTGGAGTTGGAGAGTGTGCATGTGTGCGTAGGGAGTTGGAGAGTTTGCGTGTGTGCGTCTGCGAGTTGGATAATGTGCGTGTGTGTGTCTGGGAGTTGGAAAGGGTGCGAGGTTGCCTCTGGCAGTTGGAGAGTGTGCGTGTGTGCTTCTGGGAGTTAGAGAATGTGTGTGAGTGCGTCTGGGAGTTGGAGAGTGTGAGGGTGTGTGTCTGGGAGTTGGAGAATGTGCGGGTGTGTGCGTCTGGGACTTGGACAGTGTGGGTGTGTATGTCTGGGAGTTGGAGAGTGTGCGTTTGTGCGTCAGGGAGTTGGAGAGTGTGTGTGTGTGTCTGGGAGTGGGAGAGTGTGTTTGTGTGTGTCTGGGAATTGGAGTGTGTGTGTGTGTGTATGTGTCTGGGAGTTGGAAAGTATGTGTGTGCATGTGTGTGTATGTGTCTGGGAGTTGGAGAGTGTGTGTGTGCATGTGTGTGTGTCTTGGAGTTGGAGAGTGTGTGTGTGCGTGTCTGGGAGTTGGAGAGTGTGTGTGTGCATCTGGGAGTTTGGCAGTGTGCGTGGGTGCGTCTGGGAGTTTGAGAGTGTGCGTTTGTGTGCCTGGGAGTTGGAGAGTGTGCGTATGTGAGTCTGAGAGTTGGAGACTGGTCGTGTGCACATCTGGGAGTTGGAGAGTGTGCCTGTGTGCATCTTGGAGTTGTAGAGTGTGTGTGTGTGAGTCAGGGAGTTGGAGAGTGTGTGTGTGTGCGTCTGGGAGTTGGAGAGTGTGCGTGTGTGCGTCTGGGAGTTGGAGAGTGTGCGTGTGTGCATCGGGGAGTTTTAGAGTGTGCGTGTGTGTGTCTTGGAGTTGGAGAGTGTGTGTGTGCGTCTGGGAGTTGGACAGTGTGTGTATGAGCATCTGGAATTTGGAGAGTGAGCGTGTGTGCGTTTGGGTGTTGGAGAGTGTGCGTGTGTGCGTTAGGGAGTTGGAGAGTGTGCGTTTGTACATCTGGGAGTTGGAGGGTTTGTGCATGTCTGTATATGTGTGTGTCTCGGAGTTGGAGAATGTGTGTGTGTGTGTGTCAGGGAGTTATAGAGTGTGTGTGTGTGTGGTTCTGGGAGTTTGAGAGTGTGCGTGGGTACATCTGGGAGTTGGAGAGTGTGTGTGTGTGTGTCTGGGAGTTGGAGAGAGTGTGTGTGTGTGTGTGTGTCTGGGAGCTGGAGAGTGTGTGTGTGTGTGTCTGGGATTTGGAGAGTGTGTGTGTGTGTGTGTCTGGGAGTTGGAGAGTGTGTGAGTGTGTCTGGGGGTTCAGGAGTCTGTTTTTGTGTGTCTGGGAGTGGGAGAGTGTCTGTGTGTGTGTGTCTGGGATTGGAAATGTGCGTGTGTGTTTTTCTGGGAGTTGGGGAGTGCGAGTGTGTGTGTGCGGGTTTGCGTCAGGAGTTAGAGTGTGCGTGTGTGCATCATGGAGTTGGAGAGTGTGCGTGTGCACGTCTGGCAGTTGGAGAGTGTGCCTGTGTGCATCTGGGAGTTGTAGAGTGTGCGTGTGTGAGTCAGGGAGTTGGAGAGTGTGCGTATGAGCGTCTGGGAGTTGGAGAGTGTGCGTGTGTGTGTCTGGGAGTTGGAGAGTGTGCGTGTGTGTGTCTGGGAGTTGGAAAGTGTGTGTGCGCGTCTGTGGGTTGGATAGAGTGTGTGTGCTTCTGTGAGTTTGACAGTGTGCCTGTGTGCATCTGGGAGTTGCACAGTGTGCGTGTGTGCGTCTGGGATTTGGAGAGTGTGTTGGCGCGTCTGGGAGTTGGAGAGTGTGTGTGTGCATCTGGGAGTTTGACAGTGTGCGTGGGTGTGTCTGGGAGTTTGAGAGTGTGCGTTTGTGTGCCTGGGAGTTGGAGAGTGTGCGTATGTGAGTCTGGGAGTTGGAGACTGGTCGTGTGCACATCTGGGAGTTGGGGAGTGTGCCTGTGTGCATTTGGGAGTTGTACAGTGTGCGTGTGTGAGTCAGGGAGTTGGAGAGTGTGCGTGTGTGCGTCTGGGAGTTGGAGAGTTTCCGTATGTGTGTCTGGGAGTTGGGGATTGTGCGAGTGTGCGTCTGGGAGTTGGAGACTGTGCGTGTGTGCGTCAGGAAGTTGGAGAGTGTGCGTTTGTACATCTGGGAGTTGGAGGGTGTGTGCGTGTTTGTGTATGTGTGTGTCAGGGAGTTGGAGAGAGTGGTTGTGTGTTTGTCTGGGAGCTGGAGAGTGTGTGTGTGTGTTTTTGGGAGTTAGTGTGTGTGTGTGTGTGGGTCTGGGAGTAGGAGAGTGTGTGTGTGTCTGGGAGTTGGAGAGTTTATGTGTGTGTGTGTGTGTGTGTTTGCGTGTGTGTGTCTGGGAGTTGGAGAGTGTGTGTGTGTTTGTGTCTGGGATTTTGAGAGTGTGTGTGTGTGTATGGGAGTTGGAGTGTGTGTGTGTGTCTGTGAGTTTAAGAGTGTGCGTGCCTGTGTGTCTGGGAGTTGGAGAGTTTGCGTGCGTGTGTGTCTGGGAGTTGGACAGTTTGCGTGCGTGTGTGTATCGGAATTTGAGATTGTGCGTGTGTGTGTGTCTGGGAGTTGGAGTGTGTGCGTGTGTGTGTGTCTGGGAGTTGGAGATTGTGCGTTTGTGTGTGTCTAGGAAATGGACAGCTTGCATGTGTGTGCATCTGGGTGTTGGAGAATGTGTGTGAGTGCATCTGGGAGTTGGAGAGTGAGCGGATGTGTGCCTCTGGGAGTTGGAGAGTGTGCTGGTGTGTGCGTCTGAGAGTTGGAGAGTGTGCGTGTGTGCGTCTTGGAGTTGGAGAGTGTGCATGTGTGCGTCTGGGTGTTGGAGAGTGTGCGTGTGTGCGTCTGGGAGTTGGATAATGTGCGTGTGTGTGTCTGGGAGTTGGAAAGGGTGCGAGGTTGCGTCTGGGAGTTGGAGAGTGTGCGTGTGTGCTTCTGGGAGTTAGAGAATGTGTGTGAGTGCGTCTGGGAGTTGGAGAGTGTGCGGGTGTGTGTGTCTGGGAGTTGGAGAATGTGCGGGTGTGTGCGTCTGGGACTTGGAGAGTGTGGGTGTGTATGTCTGGGAATTGGAGAGTGTGCGTTTGTGCGTCAGGGAGTTGGAGAGTGTGTGTGTGTCTGGGAGTTGGAGAGTGTGTGTGTGTGTGTTTCTGGGAGTGGGAGAGTATGTTTGTGTGTATCTGGGAATTGGAGTGTGTTTGTGTATGTGTGTGTGTGTATGTGTCTGGGAGTTGGAGAGTATGTGTGTGCATGTGTGTGTATGTGTCTGGGAGTTGGAGAGTGTGTGTGTGCATGTGTGTGTGTCTGGGGGTTGGAGAGTGTGTGTGTGCGTGTCTGGGAGTTGGAGAGTGTGTGTGTGCATCTGGGAGTTTGACAATGTGCGTGGGTGCATCTGGGAGTTTGAGAGTGTGCGTTTGTGTGCCTGGGAGTTGGAGAGTGTGCCTGTGTGTGAGTCAGGGAGTTGAAGAGTGTGTGTGTGTGCGTCTGGGAGTTGGAGAGTGTGCGTGTGTGCGTCTGGTTGTTGGAGAGTGTGCGTGCGTGCATCGGGGAGTTTTAGAGTGTGCGTGTGTGTGTCTGGGATTTGGAGAGTGTGTGTGTGTGTCTGGGAGTTGTAGAGTGTGTGTGTGCATCTGGGAGTTTGACAGTGTGCGTGTGTGCATCTGGGAGTTGGACAGTGTGCGTGTGAGCATCTGGAAGTTGGAGAGTGAGCGTGTGTGCGTTTGGGAGTTGGAGATTGTGCGTGTGTGCGTCAGGGATTTGGAGAGTGTGCGTTTGTGCATCTGGGAGTTGGAAGTTGTGTGCGTGTGTGTGTATGTGTGTGTCTGGGAGTTGGAGAGAGTTTGTGTATGTTTGTCTGGGAGCTGGAGAGTGTGTGTGTGTGTGTGTGTGTCTGTGAGTTATAGAGTGTGTGTGTGTGGGTCTGGGAGTTTGAGAGTGTGCGTGGGTACATCTGGGAGTTGGAGAGTGTGTGTGTGTGTGTCTGGGTGTTGGAGAGAGTGTGTGTGTGTGTGTGTCTGGGAGCTGGAGAGTGTGTGTGTGTGTGTGTGTATCTGGGAGTTGGAGAGTGTGTGAGTGTGTCTGTGAGTTCAGGAGTCTGTTTTTGTGTGTCTGGGAGTGGGAGAGTGTCTGTGTGTGTGTGTCTGGGATTGGAAAAGTGCGTGTGTGTTTTTCTGGGACTTGGGGAGTGCGAGTGTGTGTGTGCGGTTTTGCGTCCGGGAGTTAGAGTGTGCGTGTGTGCATCGTGGAGTTGGAGAGTGTGCGTGGGTGCGTCTGGGAGTTTGAGAGTGTGCGTTTGTGTGCCTGGGAGTTGGAGAGTGTGCGTATGTGTGTCTGGGAGTTGGAGACTGGTTGTGTGCACGTCTGTTGGTTGGAGAGTGTGCCTGTGTGCATCTGGGAGTTGTAGAGTGTGCGTGTGTGAGTCAGGGAGTTGGAGAGTGTGTGTGTGTGCGTCTGGTAGTTGGAGAGTGTGTGTGTGTGCATCAGGGAGTTTGAGAGTTTGCGTTTGTGTGCCTGGGAGTTGGAGAGTGTGCGTATGTGTGTCTGGGAGTTGGAGACTGGTTGTGTGCACGTCTGTTGGTTGGAGAGTGTGCCTGTGTGCATCTGGGAGTTGTAGAGTGTGCGTGTGTGAGTCAGGGAGTTGGAGAGTGTGTGTGTGTGCGTCTGGGAGTTGGAGAGTGTGCGTGTGTGCGTCTGGTAGTTGGAGAGTGTGTGTGTGTGCATCGGGGAGTTTTAGAGTGTGCGTGTGTGTGTCTGGGAGTTGGAGAGTGTGTGTGTGAGTCTGGGAGTTGTAGAGTGTGTGTGTGCATCTGGGAGTTTGACAGTGTGCGTGTGTGCATCTGGGAGTTGGACAGTGTGCGTGTGAGCATCTGGAAGTTGGAGAGTGAGCGCGTGTGCGTTTGGAAGTTGGACAGTGTGCGTGTGTGCGTCAGGGAGTTGGAGAGTGTGCGTTTTTGCATCTGGGAGTTGGAGGGTGTGTGTGTGTGTGTGTATGTGCGTGTCTGGGAGTTGGAGAGAGTGTGTGTACGTTTGTCTGGGAGCTGGAGAGTGTGTGTGTGTGTGTGTCTGTGAGTTATAGAGTGTGTGTGTGTGGGTCTGGGAGTTTGAGAGTGTGCGTTGGTACATCTGGGAGTTGGAGAGTGTGTGTGTGTGTGTCTGGGTGTTGGAGAGAGTGTGTGTGTGTGTGTGTATGGGAGCTGGAGAGTGTGTGTGTGTGTGTGTCTGGGATTTGGAGAGTGTGTGTGTGTGTGTGTCTGTGAGTTGGAGAGTGTGTGAGTGTTTCTGTGAGTTCAGGAGTCTGTCTTTGTGTGTCTGGGAGTGGGAGAGTGTCTGTGTGTGTGTGTCTGGGATTGGAAAAGTGCGTGTGTGTTTTTCTGGGAGTTGGGGAGTGCGAGTGTGTGTGTGCGGGTTTGCGACTGGGAGTTAGAGTGTGCGTGTATGCATCGTGGAGTTGGAGAGTGTGCGTGGGTGCGTCTGGGAGTTTGAGAGTGTGCGTTTGTGTGCCTGGGAGTTGGAGAGTGTGCGTATGTGTGTCTGGGAGTTGGAGACTGGTTGTGTGCACGTCTGTTAGTTGGAGAGTGTGCCTGCGTGCATCTGGGTGTTGGAGAGTGTGCGTGTGTGATTCAGGGATTTGGAGAGTGTGCGTATGAGCGTCTGGGAGTTGCAGAGTGTGCATATGTTTTTCTGGGAGTTGGAGAGTGTGCGTGTGTGCGTCTGGGAGTTGGAAAGTGTGCGTGTGTGTGTCTGGGAGTTGGAGAGTGTGTGTGCGCGTCTGTGGGTTGGATAGTGTGTGTGTGCTTCTGTGAGTTTGACAGTGTGCGTGTGTGCATCTGGGAGTTGCACAGTGTGCGTGTGTGCGTCTGGGAGGTGGAGAGTGTGCGTGTGTGCATCGGGGAATTGGAGAGTGTGCGTGTGTGTGTCTGGGAGTTGGAGAGTGTGTGGGCGCGTCTGGGAGTTGGAGAGTGTGTGTGTGCATCTGGGAGTTTGACAGTGTGCGTGGGTGTGTCTGGGAGTTTGAGAGTGTGCGTTTGTGTGCCTGGGAGTTGGAGAGTGTGCGTATGTGAGTCTGGGAGTTGGAGACTGGTCGTGTGCACATCTGGGAGTTGGAGAGTGTGCCTGTGTGCATCTGGGAGTTGTACAGTGTGTGTGTGTGAGTCAGGGAGTTGGAGAGTGTGCGTGTGTGCGTCTGGGAGTTGGAGAGATTCCGTATGTGTGTCTGGGAGTTGGGGAGTGTGCGAGTGTGCCTCTGGGAGTTGGAGACTCTGCGTGTGTGCGTCAGGGTGTTGGAGAGTGTGTGTTTGTACATCTGGGAGTTGGAGGGTGTGTGCGTGTGTGGGTATGTATGTGTCAGGGAGTTGGAGAGAGTGGGTATGTGTTTGTCTCGGTGCTGGAGTGTGTGTGTGTGTGTTTCTGGGAGTTAGAGAGTGTGTGTGTGTGGGTCTGGGAGTAGGAGATTGTGTGTGTGTCTGGGAGTTGGAGAGTTTATGTGTGTGTGTGTGTTTGTGTTTGCGTGTGTGTGTCTGGGAGTTGGAGAGTCTGTTTGTGTTTGTGTCTGGGATTTGGAGAGTGTGTGATTGTGTATGGGAGTTGGAGAGTGTGTGTGTGTCTGTGAGTTTAAGAGTGTGCGTGCCTGTGTGTCTGGGAGTTGGAGAGTTTGCGTGCGTGTGTGTCTGGGAGTTGGACAGTGTGCGTGTGTGTGCTTCTGGGAGTTAGAGAATGTGTGTGAGTGCGTCTGGGAGTTGGAGAGTGTGCGGGTGTGTGTGTCTGGGTGTTGGAGAATGTGCAGGTGTGTGCGTCTGGGACTTGGAGTGTGTGGGTGTGTATGTCTGGAATTTGGAGAGTGTGCGTTTGTGCATCAGGGAGTTGGAGAGTGTGTGTGTGTCTGGGAGTTGGAGAGTGTGTCTGTGTGTGTTTCTGGGAGTGGGAGAGTGTGTTTGTGTGTGTCTGGGAATTGGAGTGTGTGTGTGTGTGTATGTATGTGTCTGGAAGTTGGAGAGTATGTGTGTGCATGTGTGTATGTTTCTGGGAGTTGGAGAGTGTGTGTGTGCATGTGTGTGTGTCTGGGAGTTGGAGAGTGTGTGTGTACGTGTCTGGGAGTTGGTGAGTGTCTGTGTGCATCTGGGAGTTTGACAGTGTGCGTGGGTGCGTCTGGGAGTTTGAGAGTGTGCGTTTGTGTGCCTGGGAGTTGGAGAGTGTGCGTATGTGAGTCTGGGAGTTGGAGACTGGTCATGTGCACATCTGGGAGTTGGAGAGTGTGCCTGTGTGCATCTGGGAGTTGTAGAGTGTGTGTGTGTGAGTCAGGGAGTTGGAGAGTGTGTGTGTGTGCGTCTGGGAGTTGGAGAGTGTGCGTGTGTGCGTCTGGGAGTTGGAGAGCGTGTGTGTGCATCTGGGAGTTGTAGAGTGTGTGTGTGCATCTGGGAGTTTGACAGTGTGCGTGTGTGCATCTGGGAGTTGGACAGTGTGCGTGTGAGCATCTGGAATTTGGAGAGTGAGCGTGTGTGCGTCAGGGAGTTGGAGAGTTTGCGTTTGTACATCTGGGAGTTGGAGGGTGTGTGCGTGTTTGTGTATGTGTATGTCTGGGAGTTGGAGAGAGTGTGTGTGTGTTTGTCTGGGAGCTGGAGCGTGTGTGTCTGTTTCTGGGAGTTATAGAGTGTGTGTGTGTGGGTCTGGGAGTAGGATAGTGTGTGTGTGTCTGGGAGTTGGTGAGTTTATGTGTGTGTGTGTGTGTGTGTTTGCGTGTGTGTGTCTGTGATTTGGAGAGTGTGTGTGTGTATGGGAGTTGGAGTGTGTTTGTGTGTCTGGGAGTTGAAGAGTGTGCATGCCTGTGTGTCTGGGAGTTGGAGAGTTTGCGTGCGTCTGTGTCTGGGAGTTGGACAGTGTGCTTGCGTGTGTGTCTTGGAGTTGGAGAGTGTGCTTGTGTGTGTGTCTGGGAGTTGGAGTGTGTGCGTGTGTGTGTGTCTGAGAGATGGAGATTGTGCGTTTGTGTGTGTCTTGGAAATGGACAGTGTGCATGTGTGTGCATCTGGGTGTTGGAGAATGTGTGTGAGTACATTTGGGAGTTGGAGAGTGAGCAGATGTGTGCCTCTGGCAGTTGGAGAGTGTGCGGGTGTGTGCGTCTGGGAGTTGGAGAGTGTGCCTGTGTGCATCTGGGAGTTGTAGAGTGTGCGTGTGTGAGTCAGGGAGTTGGAGAGTGTGCGTGTGTGCGTCTGGGCATTGGAGAGTGTGCGTATGTGTGTCTGGGAGTTGGAGAGTGTGCGTGTGTGCTTTGTTGAGTTTTAGAGTGTGCGTGTGTGTGTCTGGGATTGGGAGAGTGTGCCTGTGTGCATCTGGGAGTTGTAGAGTGTGCGTGTGTGAGTCAGGGAGTTGGAGCGTGTGCGTGTGTGCGTCTGGGAATTGGAGAGTGTGCGTATGTGTGTCTGGGATTTGGAGAGTGTGCGTGTGTGCGTCTGGGAGTTGTAGAGTGTGCGTGTGTGCTTCGGGGAGTTTTAGAGTGTGCGTGTGTGCATCAGGAATTTGGAGAGTGTGCGTTTGTACATCTGGGAGTTGGAGGGTGTGTGCGTGTGTGTGTATGTGTGTGTCTGGGAGTTGGAGAGAGTGTGTTTGTGTTTGTCTGGGAGCTGGAGAGTGTGTGTGTGTATGTCTGGGAGTTAGAGAGTGTGTGTGTGTGGGTCTGGGATTAGGATAGTGTGTTTTTGTCTAGGAGTTGAAGAGTCTATGTGTGTGTGTGTGTGTGTGTGTGTGTGTGTGTGTTTGCGCGTGTGTGTCTGGGAGTTGGAGAGTTTGTGTGTATTTGTGTCTGTGGTTTGGAGAGTGTGTGTGTGTTTATGGGAGTTGGAGTGTGTGTGTGTGTCTGGGAGTTGAAGAGTGTGCGTGCCTGTGTGGCTGGGAGTTGGAGAGTTTGCGTGTGTGTGTGTTTGGGAGTTGGACAGTGTGCGTGCGTGTGTGTCTCGGAGTTGGAGAGCGTGCGAGTGTGTGTCTGGGAGCTGGAGTGTGCGTGTGTGTGTGTGTCTTGGAGTTGGAGATTGTGCATTTGTGTGTGTCTAGGAAATGGACAGTGTGCATGTGTGTGCATCTGGGTGTTGGAGGAAGTGTGTGAGTGCGTCTGGGAGTTGGAGATTGAGCGGATGTGTGCCTCTCGGAGTTGGAGTGTGCGCGTGTGTGTGTGTCTGGGAGTTGGAGAGTGTGCGTGTGTGTGAGTCTGGGAGTTGGGGAGAATGTGTGTGTGTCTGGGAGTTGGAGAGTGTGTGTGTGTGCGTCTGGGAGTTGGAGAGTCTGCGTGTGTGCGTCTGGGAGTTTGGGAGTGTGCGTGGGTACATCTGGCAGTTGGAGAGTGTGTGTGTCTGTGTCTGGGAGTTGGATAGAGTGTGTGTGTGAGTGTGTCTGGGAGTTGAAGAGTGTGTGAGTGTGTCTGGGAGTTCAGGAGTCTGTTTTCATGTGTCTGGGAGTGGGAGAGTGTCTGTGTGTGTGTGTCTGGGATTGGAAAAGTGCGTGTGTGTTTTTCTGGGAGTAGGGGAGTGCGAGTGTGTGTGTGCGGGTTTGCGTCTGGGAGTTAGACTGTACGTGTGTGCATCTCAGAGTTGACGAGTGTGCGTGGGTGCGTCTGGGAGTTGGAGAGTGTGCGTATGTGAGTCTGGGAGTGGGAGACTTGTCGTGTGCACGTCTGGGAGTTGGAGAGTGTGCCTGAGTGCATCTCGGAGTTGTAGAGTGTGCGTGTGTGAGTCAGGGAGTTGGAGAGTGTGCGTGTGCGCGTCTCGGAGTTGCAGAGTGTGTGTGTGTGTGTCTGGGAGTTGGAGAGTGTATGTGTGTGAGTGTTTGCGTGTGTGTGTCTGGGAGTTGGAGACGGTGTGCGTGTGTGTCTGGGAGTTGGAGAGTGTATGTGTGTGAGTGTGTGCGTGTGTGTGTCTGGGAGTTGGAGAGGGTGTGCGTGTGTGCATCTGTGAGTTGGAGAGTGTGCATGTGTGTGTCTGGGAGTTGGAGAGTGTGTGTGTCTTGGAGTTGGAGTGTGTGTGTGTGTGTGTCATGGAGTGGGAGAGTGTGTTTGTGAGTTTCTGGGAATTGGAGTGTGTGTGCATGTGTGTGCGTATGGGTCTGGGAGTTGGAGAGTGTGTGTGTGCATGTGTGTGTATGTGTCTGGGAGTTGGAGAGTGTGTGTGTGCATGTGTGTGTATCTGGGTGTTAGAGAGTGTGTGTGTGCATGTCTGGGAGTTGGAGAGTGTATGAGTGTGTGTATGTGTGTGTGTGTGTGTATGTGTGTGTGTGCGTTTGTTTGCCTGGGAGTTTAGAGTGTGCTTGTGTACGTCTGGGAGTTGTAGAGTGTGTGTGTGTGAGTCTGGGAATTGGAGACTGTGCGTGTGCACGTCTGGGAGTTGGAGATTTCACATGTGTGCGTCTGGAAGTTAAAGAGTATGCATGTGTGCGTCTTGGAGTTGAAAAGTGTGCTTGTGTACATCTGGGAGTTGGAGGGTGTGTGTGTGTGTCCGTGTGTATATTTGGGTGTCTGGGAGATGGAGAGAGTGTGTGTGTGTGAGTGTCTGGGATTTGGAGAGTGTGTGTGTGAGTCTGGGAGTTGACGATTGTGCGTGTGAGTGTGTCTGGGAGTTGAAGAGTGTGCGTGTGTGTGAGTCTGGGAGTTGGAGAGCGTGCGTGTGTGTGACTCTGGGAGTTGGAGAGTGTGCGTGTGTGTGAGTCTGGGAGTTGGGGATTGTTGTGTGTGTGTCTGGGAGTTGGAGAGTGTGTGTGTGTGCATCTGGGAGTTGGAGAGTGTGTGTGTGTGTGTCTGGGAGTTGGAGAGTGTGTGTGTGTGTGTGTTTCTGGGAGCTGGAGAGTGTGTGTGTGTGTCTGGTATTTGGAGAGCGTGTGTGTGTGTGTGTGTCTGGGAGTTGGAGAGTGTGTGAGAGTGTCTGGGAGTTCAGGAGTCTGTTTTTGTGTGTCTGGGAGTGGGAGAGTGTCTGTGTGTGTGTCCGGGATTGGAAAAGTGCGTGTGTGTTTTTCTGGGAGTTGGGGAGTGCGAGTGTGTGTGCAGTTTTGCCTCTGGGAGTTACAGTGTGCGTGTGTGCATCTCGGAGTTGGAGAGTGTGCGTGGGTGCGTCTGGGAGTTTGAGAGTGTGCGTTTGTGCGCCTGGGAGTTGGAGAGTGTGCGTATGTGAGTCTGGGAGTTGGAGACTGGTTGTGTGCACGTCTGGGAATTGGAGAGTGTGCCTGTGTGCATCTGGGAGTTGCAGAGTGTGCATTTGTTTTTCTGGGAGTTGGAAAGTGTGCGTGTGTGTGTCTGGGAGTGGGAAAGTGTACGTGTGTGTCTCTGGGAGTTGGAGAGTGTGTGTGTGCGTCTGGGGGTTGGAGAGTGTGTGTGTGCATCTGTGAGTTTGACAGTGTGCGTGTGTGCATCTGGGAGTTGGACAGTGTGCGTGTGAGCATCTGGAAGTTGGAGAGTGATTGTGTGTGTGTTTGGGAGTTGGGGAGTGTGCGTGTGTGCGTCACGGAGTTGGAGAGATTGCGTTTGTACATCTGGGAGTTGGAGGGTGTGTGCGTGTGTGTGTATGTGTGTGTCTGGGAGTTGGAGAGAGTGTGTGTGTGTGGGTCTGGCAGTTTGAGACTGTGCGTGTGTACATCTGGGAGTTGGAGAGTGTGTGTGTGTGTGTGTCTGGGAGTTGGAGAGAGTGTGTGTGTGTGTGTCTCTGGGAGCTGGAGAGTGTGTGTGTGTGTGTGTCTGGGATTTGGAGAGTGTGTGTTTGTGTGTGTCTGGGAGTTGGAGAGTGTGTGAGTGTGTCTCGGAGTTCAGGAGTCTGTTTTTGTGTGTCTGGGAGTGGGAGAGTGTCTGTGTGTGTGTGTCTGGGATTGGAAAAGTGCGTGTGTGTTTTTCTGGGAGTTGGGAAGTGCGAGTGTGTGTGTGCGGGTTTGCGTCTGGGAGTTAGAGTGTGCGTGTGTGCATCTGGGAGTTGGAGAGTGTGCGTGGGTGCGTCTGGGAGTTTGAGAGTGTGCGTATGTGAATTTGGGAGTTGGAGACTTGTCGTGTGCACGTCTGGGAGTTGGAGAGTGTGGCTGAGTGCATCTAGGAGTTGTAGAGTGTGCGTGTGTGAGTCGGGGAGTTGGAGAGTGTGCGTGTGCGCGTCTGGGAGTTGCAGAGTGTGTGTGTGTGTGTCTGGGAATTGGAGAGTGTATGTGTGTGAGTGTTTGCGTGTGTGTGTCTGGGAGTTGGATTGGGTCTGCGTGTGTTTCTGGGAGTTGGAGTGTGTATGTGTGTGAGTGTGTGCGTGTGTGTGTCTGGGAGTTGGAGAGGGTGTGCGTGTGTGCGTCTGTGAGTTGGAGAGTGTGCATGTGTGTGTCTGGGAGTTGGAGAGTGTGTGTGTCTTGGAGTTGGAGTGTGTGTGTGTGTGTGTCATGGAGTGGGAGAGTGTGTTTGTGTGTGTCTGGGAATTGGAGTGCGTGTGCATGTGTGTGTGTGTCTCTGGGAGTTGGAGAGAGATATTGTGTGTGTGTGTCTGGGAGCTGGAGAGTTTGTGTGTGTGTGTGTCTGGGATTTGGAGAGTGTGTGTTTGTGTGTGTCTGGGATTTGGAGAGTGTGTGAGTGTGTCTGGGAGTTCAGGAGTCTGTTTTCGTGTGTCTGTGAGTGGGAGAGTGTCTGTGTGTGTGTGTCTGGGATTGGAAAAGTGCGTGTGTGTTTTTCTGGGAGTTGGGGAGTGTGGGTGTGTGTGTGCGGGTTTGCGTCTGGGAGTTAGAGTGTGCGTGTGTGCATCTGGGAGTTGGAGAGTGTGCGTGGGTGCGTCTGGGAGTTTGAGAGTGTGCGTATGTGAATCTGGGAGTTGGAGACTTGTCGTGTGCACGTCTGGGAGTTGGAGAGTGTGCCTGAGTGCATCTCGGAGTTGTAGAGTGTGCGTGTGTGAGTCAGGGAGTTGGAGAGTGTGCGTGTGCGCGTCTGGGATTTGCAGAGTGTGTGTGTTTGTGTCTGGGAGTTGGAGAGTGTATGTGTGTGAGTGTGTGCGTGTGTGTGTCTTGGAGTTGGAGAGGGTGTGCGTGTGTGCGTCTGTGAGTTGGAGAGTGTGCATGTGTGTGTCTGGGAGTTGGAGAGTGTGTGTGTCTTGGAGTTGGAGTGTGTGTGTGTGTGTGTCATGGAGTGGGAGAGTGTGGTTGTCTGTGTCTGGGAATTGGAGTGTGCGTGCATGTGTGTGTGTATGTGTCTGGGAGTTGGAGAGTGTGTGTGTGCATGTTTGTGTATGTGTCTGGGAGTTGGAGAGTGTGTGTGTGCATGTCTGGGAGTTGGAGAGTGTTTGTGTGTGTGTGTGTGTGTGTGTGTGTGTGTGTGTGTGTGTGTGTGTGTGTGTGTCCGTTTGTTTGCCTGGGAGTTTAGAGTGTGCGTGTGTACGTCTGGGAGTTGTAGAGCGTGTGTGTGTGAGTCTGGGAATTGGAGACTGTGTGTGTGCATGTCTGGGAGTTGGAGATTTCATATGTGTGCGTCTGGAAGTTGAAGAGTATGCATGTGTACGTCTGGGAGTTGGAAAGTGTGCTTGTGTACATCTGGGAGTTGGAGGGTGTGTGTGTGTGTCCGTGTGTTTTTGTGTGTGTCTGGGAGATGGAGAGAGTGTTTGTGTGTGAGTGTCTGGGAGTTGGAGAACGTGTGTGTGAGTCTGGGAGTTGACGATTGTGCGTGTGTGTGTGTCTGGAATTTGAAGAGTGTGCGTGTGTGTGAGTCTGGGAGTTGGAGAGCGTGCGTGTGTGTGACTCTGGGAGTTGGAGAGTGTGCGTGTGTGTGTGTCTGGGTGTTGGGGATTGTTGTGTGTGTGTCTGGGAGTTGGAGAGTGTGTGTGTGTGCATCTGGGAGTTGGAGTGTGTGTGTGTGTGTGTCTGGGAGTTGGAGAGAGTGTGTGTGTTTGTGTTTCTGGGAGCTGGAGAGTGTGTGTGTGTGTGTGTCTGGGATTTGGAGAGCGTGTGTGTGTGTGTGTGTCTGGGAGTTGGAGAGTGTGTGAGAGTGTCTGGGAGTTCAGGAGTCCGTTTTTGTGTGACTGGGATTGGAAAAGTGCGTGTGTGTTTTTCTGGTAGTTGGGGAGTGCGAGTGTGTGTGTGCGGGTTTGCGTCTGGGAGTTAGAGTGTGCGTGTGTGCATCTCGGAGTTGGAGAGTGTGCGTGGGTGCGTCTGGGAGTTTGAGAGTGTGCGTTTGTGCGCCAGAGAGTTGGAGAGTGTGCGTATGTGAGTCTGGGAGTTGGAGACTGGTTGTGTGCACGTCTGGGAATTGGAGAGTGTGCCTGTGTGCATCTGGGAGTTGTACAGTGTGCGTGTGTGAGTCAGGGAGTTGGAGAGTGTGCGTGTTTGCGTCTGGGAGTTGCAGAGTGTGCATATGTTTTTCTGGGAGTTGGAGAGTGTGCGTGTGTGCGTCTGGGAGTTGGAAAGTGTACGTGTGTGTGTCTGGGAGTTGGAGAGTGTGTGTGTGCGTCTGGGGGTTGGAGAGTGTGTGTGTGCATCTGGGGGTTGGAGAGTGTGTGTGTGCATCTGTGAGTTTGAGAGTGTGCGTGTGTGCATCTGGGAGTTGGACAGTGTGCGTTTGTGCGTCTGGGAGTTGGAGAGTGTGCGTGTGTGCATCGGGGAATTGGAGAGTGGGCGCATGTGTGTCTGGGAGTTGGAGATTGTGTGTGCGCGTCTGGGAGTTGGACAGTGTCCGTGTGCATCTGGGAGTTTGACAGTGTGCGTGTGTGAGTCAGGGAGTTGGAGAGTGTGCGTGTGTGCGTCTGGGAGTTGGAGAGTGTACATATGTGTGTCTGGGAGTTGGAGAGTGTGCGAGTGTGCGTCTGGGAGTTGGAGACTGTGCGTGTGTGCATCGGGGGTTTGGAGAGTGTGCATTTTTGTGTCTGGGAGTTGGAGAGTGTGTGTGTGTGTCTGGGAGTTGGAGAGTATGTGTGTGCATCTAGGAGTTTGACAGTGTGCGTGTGTGCATCTGGGAGTTGGACAGTGTGCGTGTGAGCATCTGGAAGTTGGAGAGTGAGCGTGTGTGCGTTTGGGAGTTGGAGAGTGTGCGTGTGTGCGTCAGGGAGTTGGAGAGTGTGCGTTTGTACATCTGGGAGTTGGAGGGTGTGTGCGTGTGTGTGTACGTGTGTGTCTGGGAGTTGGAGAGAGTGTGTGTGTGTTTGTCTGGGAGCTGGAGAGTGTGTGTGTGTGTGTCTGGGAGTTATAGAGTGTGTGTGTGTGGGTCTGGGAGTTTGAGACTGTGCGTGGGTACATCTGGGAGTTGGAGAGTGTGTGTGTGTGTGTCTGGGAGTTGGAGAGAGTGTGTGTGTGTGTGTCTGGGAGCTGGAGAGTGTGTGTGTGTGTGTGTCTGCGATTTGGAGAGTGTGTGTTTGTGTGTGTCTGGGATTTGGAGAGTGTGTGAGTGTGTCTCGGAGTTCAGGAGTCTGTTTTTGTGGGTCTGGGAGTGAGAGATTGTCTGTGTGTGTGTGTCCGGGATTGTAAAAGTGCGTGTGTGTTTTTCTGGGAGTTGGGGAGTGCGAGTGTGTGTGTGCGGTTTGCGTCTGGCAGTTAGAGTGTGCCTGTGTGCATCTGGGAGTTGCAGAGTGTGCGTGGGTGCGTCTGGGAGTTGGAGAGTGTGGGTATGTGAATCTGGGAGTTGGAGACTTTTCGTGTGCACGTCTGGGTGTTGGAGAGTGCGCCTGAGTGCATCTCGGAGTTGTAGATTGTGCGTGTGTGAGTCGGGGAGTTGGAGAGTGTGCGTGTGCACGTCTGGGAGTTGCAGAGTGTGTGTGTGTGTGTGTGTCTGGGAGTTGGAGAGTTTATGTGTGTGAGTGTTTGCGTGTGTGTGTCTGGGAGTTGGATTGGGTGTGCGTGTGTGTCTGGGAGTTGGAGAGTGTATGTGTGTGAGTGTGTGCGTGTGTGTGTATGGGAGTTGGAGAGGGTGTGCGTGTGTGCATCTGTGAGTTGGAGAGTGTGCATGTGTGTGTCTGGGAGTTGGGGTGTGTGTGTGTCATGGAGCGGGAGAGTGTGTTTGTGTGTGTCTGGGAATTGGAGTGTGTGTGCATGTGTGTGTGTATGTGTCTGGGAGTTGGAGAGTGTGTGTGTGCATGTGTGTGTATGTGTCTGGGAGTTGGAGAATGTGTGTGTGCATGTGTGTGTGTCTGGGTGTTGGAGAGTGTGTGTGTGCATATCTGGGAGTTGGAGAGTGTATGTGTGTGTGTGTTTGTGTGTGTGTGTCCGTTTGTTTGCCTGGGAGTTTAGAGTGTGCGTGTGTACGTCTGGGAGTTGTAGAGTGTGTATGTGAGTCTGGGAATTGGAGACTGTGTGTGTGCACGTCTGGGAGTTGGAGATTTCACATGTGTGCGTCTGGAAGTTAAAGAGTATGCATGTGTGCGTCTTGGAGTTGAAAAGTGTGCTTGTGTACATCTGGGAGTTGGAGGGTGTGTGTGGGTGTCCGTGTGTATATTTGGGTGTCTGGGAGATGGAGAGAGTGTGTGTGTGTGAGTGTCTGGGATTTGGAGAGTGTGTGTGTGAGTCTGGGAGTTGACGAGTGTGCGTGTGTGTGTGTCTGGGAGTTGAAGAGTGTGCGTGTGTGTGAGTCTGGGAGTTGGAGAGTGTGCGTGTGTGAGAGTCTGGGAGTTGGAGAGTGTGCGTGTGTGTGAGTCTGGGAGTTGGGGATTGTTGTGTGTGTGTCTGGGAGTTGGAGAGTGTGTGTGTGTGCATCTGGGAGTTGGAGAGTGTGTGTGTGTGTGTCTGGGAGTTGGAGAGTGTGTGTGTGTGTGTGTTTCTGGGAGCTGGAGAGTGTGTGTGTGTGTCTGGTATTTGGAGAGCGTGTGTGTGTGTGTGTGTCTGGGAGTTGGAGAGTGTGTGAGAGTGTCTGGGAGTTCAGGAGTCTGTTTTTGTGTGTCTGGGAGTGGGAGAGTGTCTGTGTGTGTGTCCGGGATTGGAAAAGTGCGTGTGTGTTTTTCTGGGAGTTGGGGAGTGCGAGTGTGTGTGCAGTTTTGCCTCTGGGAGTTACAGTGTGCGTGTGTGCATCTCGGAGTTGGAGAGTGTGCGTGGGTGCGTCTGGGAGTTTGAGAGTGTGCGTTTGTGCGCCTGGGAGTTGGAGAGTGTGCGTATGTGAGTCTGGGAGTTGGAGACTGGTTGTGTGCACGTCTGGGAATTGGAGAGTGTGCCTGTGTGCATCTGGGAGTTGCAGAGTGTGCATTTGTTTTTCTGGGAGTTGGAAAGTGTGCGTGTGTGTGTCTGGGAGTGGGAAAGTGTACGTGTGTGTCTCTGGGAGTTGGAGAGTGTGTGTGTGCGTCTGGGGGTTGGAGAGTGTGTGTGTGCATCTGTGAGTTTGACAGTGTGCGTGTGTGCATCTGGGAGTTGGACAGTGTGCGTGTGAGCATCTGGAAGTTGGAGAGTGATTGTGTGTGTGTTTGGGAGTTGGGGAGTGTGCGTGTGTGCGTCACGGAGTTGGAGAGATTGCGTTTGTACATCTGGGAGTTGGAGGGTGTGTGCGTGTGTGTGTATGTGTGTGTCTGGGAGTTGGAGAGAGTGTGTGTGTGTGGGTCTGGCAGTTTGAGACTGTGCGTGTGTACATCTGGGAGTTGGAGAGTGTGTTTGTGTGTGTCTGGGAGTTGGAGAGAGTGTGTGTGTGTGTGTGTCTCTGGGAGCTGGAGAGTGTGTGTGTGTGTGTGTCTGGGATTTGGAGAGTGTGTGTTTGTGTGTGTCTGGGAGTTGGAGAGTGTGTGTGTGTCTCGGAGTTCAGGAGTCTGTTTTTGTGTGTCTGGGAGTGGGAGAGTGTCTGTGTGTGTGTGTCTGGGATTGGAAAAGTGCGTGTGTGTTTTTCTGGGAGTTGGGAAGTGCGAGTGTGTGTGTGCGGGTTTGCGTCTGGGAGTTAGAGTGTGCGTGTGTGCATCTGGGAGTTGGAGAGTGTGCGTGGGTGCGTCTGGGAGTTTGAGAGTGTGCGTATGTGAATTTGGGAGTTGGAGACTTGTCGTGTGCACGTCTGGGAGTTGGAGAGTGTGGCTGAGTGCATCTAGGAGTTGTAGAGTGTGCGTGTGTGAGTCAGGGAGTTGGAGCGTGTGCGTGTGTGCGTCTGGGAATTGGAGAGTGTGCGTATGTGTGTCTGGGATTTGGAGAGTGTGCGTGTGTGCGTCTGGGAGTTGTAGAGTGTGCGTGTGTGCTTCGGGGAGTTTTAGAGTGTGCGTGTGTGCATCAGGAATTTGGAGAGTGTGCGTTTGTACATCTGGGAGTTGGAGGGTGTGTGCGTGTGTGTGTATGTGTGTGTCTGGGAGTTGGAGAGAGTGTGTTTGTGTTTGTCTGGGAGCTGGAGAGTGTGTGTGTGTATGTCTGGGAGTTAGAGAGTGTGTGTGTGTGGGTCTGGGATTAGGATAGTGTGTTTTTGTCTAGGAGTTGAAGAGTCTATGTGTGTGTGTGTGTGTGTGTGTGTGTGTGTGTTTGCGCGTGTGTGTCTGGGAGTTGGAGAGTTTGTGTGTATTTGTGTCTGTGGTTTGGAGAGTGTGTGTGTGTTTATGGGAGTTGGAGTGTGTGTGTGTGTCTGGGAGTTGAAGAGTGTGCGTGCCTGTGTGGCTGGGAGTTGGAGAGTTTGCGTGTGTGTGTGTTTGGGAGTTGGACAGTGTGCGTGCGTGTGTGTCTCGGAGTTGGAGAGCGTGCGAGTGTGTGTCTGGGAGCTGGAGTGTGCGTGTGTGTGTGTGTCTTGGAGTTGGAGATTGTGCATTTGTGTGTGTCTAGGAAATGGACAGTGTGCATGTGTGTGCATCTGGGTGTTGGAGGAAGTGTGTGAGTGCGTCTGGGAGTTGGAGATTGAGCGGATGTGTGCCTCTCGGAGTTGGAGTGTGCGCGTGTGTGTGTGTCTGGGAGTTGGAGAGTGTGCGTGTGTGTGAGTCTGGGAGTTGGGGAGAATGTGTGTGTGTCTGGGAGTTGGAGAGTGTGTGTGTGTGCGTCTGGGAGTTGGAGAGTCTGCGTGTGTGCGTCTGGGAGTTTGGGAGTGTGCGTGGGTACATCTGGCAGTTGGAGAGTGTGTGTGTCTGTGTCTGGGAGTTGGATAGAGTGTGTGTGTGAGTGTGTCTGGGAGTTGAAGAGTGTGTGAGTGTGTCTGGGAGTTCAGGAGTCTGTTTTCATGTGTCTGGGAGTGGGAGAGTGTCTGTGTGTGTGTGTCTGGGATTGGAAAAGTGCGTGTGTGTTTTTCTGGGAGTAGGGGAGTGCGAGTGTGTGTGTGCGGGTTTGCGTCTGGGAGTTAGACTGTACGTGTGTGCATCTCAGAGTTGACGAGTGTGCGTGGGTGCGTCTGGGAGTTGGAGAGTGTGCGTATGTGAGTCTGGGAGTGGGAGACTTGTCGTGTGCACGTCTGGGAGTTGGAGAGTGTGCCTGAGTGCATCTCGGAGTTGTAGAGTGTGCGTGTGTGAGTCAGGGAGTTGGAGAGTGTGCGTGTGCGCGTCTCGGAGTTGCAGAGTGTGTGTGTGTGTGTCTGGGAGTTGGAGAGTGTATGTGTGTGAGTGTTTGCGTGTGTGTGTCTGGGAGTTGGAGACGGTGTGCGTGTGTGTCTGGGAGTTGGAGAGTGTATGTGTGTGAGTGTGTGCGTGTGTGTGTCTGGGAGTTGGAGAGGGTGTGCGTGTGTGCATCTGTGAGTTGGAGAGTGTGCATGTGTGTGTCTGGGAGTTGGAGAGTGTGTGTGTCTTGGAGTTGGAGTGTGTGTGTGTGTGTGTCATGGAGTGGGAGAGTGTGTTTGTGAGTTTCTGGGAATTGGAGTGTGTGTGCATGTGTGTGCGTATGGGTCTGGGAGTTGGAGAGTGTGTGTGTGCATGTGTGTGTATGTGTCTGGGAGTTGGAGAGTGTGTGTGTGCATGTGTGTGTATCTGGGTGTTAGAGAGTGTGTGTGTGCATGTCTGGGAGTTGGAGAGTGTATGAGTGTGTGTATGTGTGTGTGTGTGTGTATGTGTGTGTGTGCGTTTGTTTGCCTGGGAGTTTAGAGTGTGCTTGTGTACGTCTGGGAGTTGTAGAGTGTGTGTGTGTGAGTCTGGGAATTGGAGACTGTGCGTGTGCACGTCTGGGAGTTGGAGATTTCACATGTGTGCGTCTGGAAGTTAAAGAGTATGCATGTGTGCGTCTTGGAGTTGAAAAGTGTGCTTGTGTACATCTGGGAGTTGGAGGGTGTGTGTGTGTGTCCGTGTGTATATTTGGGTGTCTGGGAGATGGAGAGAGTGTGTGTGTGTGAGTGTCTGGGATTTGGAGAGTGTGTGTGTGAGTCTGGGAGTTGACGATTGTGCGTGTGAGTGTGTCTGGGAGTTGAAGAGTGTGCGTGTGTGTGAGTCTGGGAGTTGGAGAGCGTGCGTGTGTGTGACTCTGGGAGTTGGAGAGTGTGCGTGTGTGTGAGTCTGGGAGTTGGGGATTGTTGTGTGTGTGTCTGGGAGTTGGAGAGTGTGTGTGTGTGCATCTGGGAGTTGGAGAGTGTGTGTGTGTGTGTCTGGGAGTTGGAGAGTGTGTGTGTGTGTGTGTTTCTGGGAGCTGGAGAGTGTGTGTGTGTGTCTGGTATTTGGAGAGCGTGTGTGTGTGTGTGTGTCTGGGAGTTGGAGAGTGTGTGAGAGTGTCTGGGAGTTCAGGAGTCTGTTTTTGTGTGTCTGGGAGTGGGAGAGTGTCTGTGTGTGTGTCCGGGATTGGAAAAGTGCGTGTGTGTTTTTCTGGGAGTTGGGGAGTGCGAGTGTGTGTGCAGTTTTGCCTCTGGGAGTTACAGTGTGCGTGTGTGCATCTCGGAGTTGGAGAGTGTGCGTGGGTGCGTCTGGGAGTTTAAGAGTGTGCGTTTGTGCGCCTGGGAGTTGGAGAGTGTGCGTATGTGAGTCTGGGAGTTGGAGACTGGTTGTGTGCACGTCTGGGAATTGGAGAGTGTGCCTGTGTGCATCTGGGAGTTGCAGAGTGTGCATTTGTTTTTCTGGGAGTTGGAAAGTGTGCGTGTGTGTGTCTGGGAGTGGGAAAGTGTACGTGTGTGTCTCTGGGAGTTGGAGAGTGTGTGTGTGCGTCTGGGGGTTGGAGAGTGTGTGTGTGCATCTGTGAGTTTGACAGTGTGCGTGTGTGCATCTGGGAGTTGGACAGTGTGCGTGTGAGCATCTGGAAGTTGGAGAGTGATTGTGTGTGTGTTTGGGAGTTGGGGAGTGTGCGTGTGTGCGTCACGGAGTTGGAGAGATTGCGTTTGTACATCTGGGAGTTGGAGGGTGTGTGCGTGTGTGTGTATGTGTGTGTCTGGGAGTTGGAGAGAGTGTGTGTGTGTGGGTCTGGCAGTTTGAGACTGTGCGTGTGTACATCTGGGAGTTGGAGAGTGTGTGTGTGTGTGTCTGGGAGTTGGAGAGAGTGTGTGTGTGTGTGTCTCTGGGAGCTGGAGAGTGTGTGTGTGTGTGTGTCTGGGATTTGGAGAGTGTGTGTTTGTGTGTGTCTGGGAGTTGGAGAGTGTGTGAGTGTGTCTCGGAGTTCAGGAGTCTGTTTTTGTGTGTCTGGGAGTGGGAGAGTGTCTGTGTGTGTGTGTCTGGGATTGGAAAAGTGCGTGTGTGTTTTTCTGGGAGTTGGGAAGTGCGAGTGTGTGTGTGCGGGTTTGCGTCTGGGAGTTAGAGTGTGCGTGTGTGCATCTGGGAGTTGGAGAGTGTGCGTGGGTGCGTCTGGGAGTTTGAGAGTGTGCGTATGTGAATTTGGGAGTTGGAGACTTGTCGTGTGCACGTCTGGGAGTTGGAGAGTGTGGCTGAGTGCATCTAGGAGTTGTAGAGTGTGCGTGTGTGAGTCGGGGAGTTGGAGAGTGTGCGTGTGCGCGTCTGGGAGTTGCAGAGTGTGTGTGTGTGTGTCTGGGAATTGGAGAGTGTATGTGTGTGAGTGTTTGCGTGTGTGTGTCTGGGAGTTGGATTGGGTCTGCGTGTGTTTCTGGGAGTTGGAGTGTGTATGTGTGTGAGTGTGTGCGTGTGTGTGTCTGGGAGTTGGAGAGGGTGTGCGTGTGTGCGTCTGTGAGTTGGAGAGTGTGCATGTGTGTGTCTGGGAGTTGGAGAGTGTGTGTGTCTTGGAGTTGGAGTGTGTGTGTGTGTGTGTCATGGAGTGGGAGAGTGTGTTTGTGTGTGTCTGGGAATTGGAGTGCGTGTGCATGTGTGTGTGTGTCTCTGGGAGTTGGAGAGAGATATTGTGTGTGTGTGTCTGGGAGCTGGAGAGTTTGTGTGTGTGTGTGTCTGGGATTTGGAGAGTGTGTGTTTGTGTGTGTCTGGGATTTGGAGAGTGTGTGAGTGTGTCTGGGAGTTCAGGAGTCTGTTTTCGTGTGTCTGTGAGTGGGAGAGTGTCTGTGTGTGTGTGTCTGGGATTGGAAAAGTGCGTGTGTGTTTTTCTGGGAGTTGGGGAGTGTGGGTGTGTGTGTGCGGGTTTGCGTCTGGGAGTTAGAGTGTGCGTGTGTGCATCTGGGAGTTGGAGAGTGTGCGTGGGTGCGTCTGGGAGTTTGAGAGTGTGCGTATGTGAATCTGGGAGTTGGAGACTTGTCGTGTGCACGTCTGGGAGTTGGAGAGTGTGCCTGAGTGCATCTCGGAGTTGTAGAGTGTGCGTGTGTGAGTCAGGGAGTTGGAGAGTGTGCGTGTGCGCGTCTGGGATTTGCAGAGTGTGTGTGTTTGTGTCTGGGAGTTGGAGAGTGTATGTGTGTGAGTGTGTGCGTGTGTGTGTCTTGGAGTTGGAGAGGGTGTGCGTGTGTGCGTCTGTGAGTTGGAGAGTGTGCATGTGTGTGTCTGGGAGTTGGAGAGTGTGTGTGTCTTGGAGTTGGAGTGTGTGTGTGTGTGTGTCATGGAGTGGGAGAGTGTGGTTGTCTGTGTCTGGGAATTGGAGTGTGCGTGCATGTGTGTGTGTATGTGTCTGGGAGTTGGAGAGTGTGTGTGTGCATGTTTGTGTATGTGTCTGGGAGTTGGAGAGTGTGTGTGTGCATGTCTGGGAGTTGGAGAGTGTTTGTGTGTGTGTGTGTGTGTGTGTGTGTGTGTGTGTGTGTGTGTGTGTGTGTGTGTGTCCGTTTGTTTGCCTGGGAGTTTAGAGTGTGCGTGTGTACGTCTGGGAGTTGTAGAGCGTGTGTGTGTGAGTCTGGGAATTGGAGACTGTGTGTGTGCATGTCTGGGAGTTGGAGATTTCATATGTGTGCGTCTGGAAGTTGAAGAGTATGCATGTGTACGTCTGGGAGTTGGAAAGTGTGCTTGTGTACATCTGGGAGTTGGAGGGTGTGTGTGTGTGTCCGTGTGTTTTTGTGTGTGTCTGGGAGATGGAGAGAGTGTTTGTGTGTGAGTGTCTGGGAGTTGGAGAACGTGTGTGTGAGTCTGGGAGTTGACGATTGTGCGTGTGTGTGTGTCTGGAATTTGAAGAGTGTGCGTGTGTGTGAGTCTGGGAGTTGGAGAGCGTGCGTGTGTGTGACTCTGGGAGTTGGAGAGTGTGCGTGTGTGTGTGTCTGGGAGTTGGGGATTGTTGTGTGTGTGTCTGGGAGTTGGAGAGTGTGTGTGTGTGCATCTGGGAGTTGGAGTGTGTGTGTGTGTGTGTGTCTGGGAGTTGGAGAGAGTGTGTGTGTTTGTGTTTCTGGGAGCTGGAGAGTGTGTGTGTGTGTGTGTCTGGGATTTGGAGAGCGTGTGTGTGTGTGTGTGTCTGGGAGTTGGAGAGTGTGTGAGAGTGTCTGGGAGTTCAGGAGTCCGTTTTTGTGTGACTGGGATTGGAAAAGTGCGTGTGTGTTTTTCTGGTAGTTGGGGAGTGCGAGTGTGTGTGTGCGGGTTTGCGTCTGGGAGTTAGAGTGTGCGTGTGTGCATCTCGGAGTTGGAGAGTGTGTGTGGGTGCGTCTGGGAGTTTGAGAGTGTGCGTTTGTGCGCCAGAGAGTTGGAGAGTGTGCGTATGTGAGTCTGGGAGTTGGAGACTGGTTGTGTGCACGTCTGGGAATTGGAGAGTGTGCCTGTGTGCATCTGGGAGTTGTACAGTGTGCGTGTGTGAGTCAGGGAGTTGGAGAGTGTGCGTGTTTGCGTCTGGGAGTTGCAGAGTGTGCATATGTTTTTCTGGGAGTTGGAGAGTGTGCGTGTGTGCGTCTGGGAGTTGGAAAGTGTACGTGTGTGTGTCTGGGAGTTGGAGAGTGTGTGTGTGCGTCTGGGGGTTGGAGAGTGTGTGTGTGCATCTGGGGGTTGGAGAGTGTGTGTGTGCATCTGTGAGTTTGACAGTGTGCGTGTGTGCATCTGGGAGTTGGACAGTGTGCGTTTGTGCGTCTGGGAGTTGGAGAGTGTGCGTGTGTGCATCGGGGAATTGGAGAGTGGGCGCATGTGTGTCTGGGAGTTGGAGATTGTGTGTGCGCGTCTGGGAGTTGGACAGTGTCCGTGTGCATCTGGGAGTTTGACAGTGTGCGTGTGTGAGTCAGGGAGTTGGAGAGTGTGCGTGTGTGCGTCTGGGAGTTGGAGAGTGTTCATATGTGTGTCTGGGAGTTGGAGAGTGTGCGAGTGTGCGTCTGGGAGTTGGAGACTGTGCGTGTGTGCATCGGGGGTTTGGAGAGTGTGCATTTTTGTGTCTGGGAGTTGGAGAGTGTGTGTGTGTGTCTGGGAGTTGGAGAGTATGTGTGTGCATCTAGGAGTTTGACAGTGTGCGTGTGTGCATCTGGGAGTTGGACAGTGTGCGTGTGAGCATCTGGAAGTTGGAGAGTGAGCGTGTGTGCGTTTGGGAGTTGGAGAGTGTGCGTGTGTGCGTCAGGGAGTTGGAGAGTGTGCGTTTGTACATCTGGGAGTTGGAGGGTGTGTGCGTGTGTGTGTACGTGTGTGTCTGGGAGTTGGAGAGAGTGTGTGTGTGTTTGTCTGGGAGCTGGAGAGTGTGTGTGTGTGTGTCTGGGAGTTATAGAGTGTGTGTGTGTGGGTCTGGGAGTTTGAGACTGTGCGTGGGTACATCTGGGAGTTGGAGAGTGTGTGTGTGTGTGTCTGGGAGTTGGAGAGAGTGTGTGTGTGTGTGTCTGGGAGCTGGAGAGTGTGTGTGTGTGTGTGTCTGCGATTTGGAGAGTGTGTGTTTGTGTGTGTCTGGGATTTGGAGAGTGTGTGAGTGTGTCTCGGAGTTCAGGAGTCTGTTTTTGTGGGTCTGGGAGTGAGAGATTGTCTGTGTGTGTGTGTCCGGGATTGGAAAAGTGCGTGTGTGTTTTTCTGGGAGTTGGGGAGTGCGAGTGTGTGTGTGCGGTTTGCGTCTGGCAGTTAGAGTGTGCCTGTGTGCATCTGGGAGTTGCAGAGTGTGCGTGGGTGCGTCTGGGAGTTGGAGAGTGTGGGTATGTGAATCTGGGAGTTGGAGACTTTTCGTGTGCACGTCTGGGTGTTGGAGAGTGCGCCTGAGTGCATCTCGGAGTTGTAGATTGTGCGTGTGTGAGTCGGGGAGTTGGAGAGTGTGCGTGTGCACGTCTGGGAGTTGCAGAGTGTGTGTGTGTGTGTGTGTCTGGGAGTTGGAGAGTTTATGTGTGTGAGTGTTTGCGTGTGTGTGTCTGGGAGTTGGATTGGGTGTGCGTGTGTGTCTGGGAGTTGGAGAGTGTATGTGTGTGAGTGTGTGCGTGTGTGTGTATGGGAGTTGGAGAGGGTGTGCGTGTGTGCATCTGTGAGTTGGAGAGTGTGCATGTGTGTGTCTGGGAGTTGGGGTGTGTGTGTGTCATGGAGCGGGAGAGTGTGTTTGTGTGTGTCTGGGAATTGGAGTGTGTGTGCATGTGTGTGTGTATGTGTCTGGGAGTTGGAGAGTGTGTGTGTGCATGTGTGTGTATGTGTCTGGGAGTTGGAGAATGTGTGTGTGCATGTGTGTGTGTCTGGGTGTTGGAGAGTGTGTGTGTGCATATCTGGGAGTTGGAGAGTGTATGTGTGTGTGTGTTTGTGTGTGTGTGTCCGTTTGTTTGCCTGGGAGTTTAGAGTGTGCGTGTGTACGTCTGGGAGTTGTAGAGTGTGTATGTGAGTCTGGGAATTGGAGACTGTGTGTGTGCACGTCTGGGAGTTGGAGATTTCACATGTGTGCGTCTGGAAGTTAAAGAGTATGCATGTGTGCGTCTTGGAGTTGAAAAGTGTGCTTGTGTACATCTGGGAGTTGGAGGGTGTGTGTGGGTGTCCGTGTGTATATTTGGGTGTCTGGGAGATGGAGAGAGTGTGTGTGTGTGAGTGTCTGGGATTTGGAGAGTGTGTGTGTGAGTCTGGGAGTTGACGATTGTGCGTGTGTGTGTGTCTGGGAGTTGAAGAGTGTGCGTGTGTGTGAGTCTGGGAGTTGGAGAGCGTGCGTGTGTGTGACTCTGGGAGTTGGAGAGTGTGCGTGTGTGTGAGTCTGGGAGTTGGGGATTGTTGTGTGTGTGTCTGGGAGTTGGAGAGTGTGTGTGTGTGCATCTGGGAGTTGGAGAGTGTGTGTGTGTGTGTCTGGGAGTTGGAGAGTGTGTGTGTGTGTGTGTGTTTCTGGGAGCTGGAGAGTGTGTGTGTGTGTCTGGTATTTGGAGAGCGTGTGTGTGTGTGTTGTCTGGGAGTTGGAGAGTGTGTGAGAGTGTCTGGGAGTTCAGGAGTCTGTTTTTGTGTGTCTGGGAGTGGGAGAGTGTCTGTGTGTGTGTCCGGGATTGGAAAAGTGCGTGTGTGTTTTTCTGGGAGTTGGGGAGTGCGAGTGTGTGTGCAGTTTTGCCTCTGGGAGTTACAGTGTGCGTGTGTGCATCTCGGAGCTGGAGAGTGTGCGTGGGTGCGTCTGGGAGTTTGAGAGTGTGCGTTTGTGCGCCTGGGAGTTGGAGAGTGTGCGTATGTGAGTCTGGGAGTTGGAGACTGGTTGTGTGCACGTCTGGGAATTGGAGAGTGTGCCTGTGTGCATCTGGGAGTTGCAGAGTGTGCATTTGTTTTTCTGGGAGTTGGAAAGTGTGCGTGTGTGTGTCTGGGAGTGGGAAAGTGTACGTGTGTGTGTCTGGGAGTTGGAGAGTGTGTGTGTGCGTCTGGGGGTTGGAGAGTGTGTGTGTGCATCTGTGAGTTTGACAGTTTGCGTGTGTGCATCTGGGAGTTGGACAGTGTGCGTGTGAGCATCTGGAAGTTGGAGAGTGATTGTGTGTGTGTTTGGGAGTTGGGGAGTGTGCGTGTGTGCGTCACGGAGTTGGAGAGATTGCGTTTGTACATCTGGGAGTTGGAGGGTGTGTGCGTGTGTGTGTATGTGTGTGTCTGGGAGTTGGAGAGAGTGTGTGTGTGTGGGTCTGGCAGTTTGAGACTGTGCGTGTGTACATCTGGGAGTTGGAGAGTGTGTTTGTGTGTGTCTGGGAGTTGGAGAGAGTGTGTGTGTGTGTGTGTCTCTGGGAGCTGGAGAGTGTGTGTGTGTGTGTGTCTGGGATTTGGAGAGTGTGTGTTTGTGTGTGTCTGGGAGTTGGAGAGTGTGTGAGTGTGTCTCGGAGTTCAGGAGTCTGTTTTTGTGTGTCTGGGAGTGGGAGAGTGTCTGTGTGTGTGTGTCTGGGATTGGAAAAGTGCGTGTGTGTTTTTCTGGGAGTTGGGAAGTGCGAGTGTGTGTGTGCGGGTTTGCGTCTGGGAGTTAGAGTGTGCGTGTGTGCATCTGGGAGTTGGAGAGTGTGCGTGGGTGCGTCTGGGAGTTTGAGAGTGTGCGTATGTGAATTTGGGAGTTGGAGACTTGTCGTGTGCACGTCTGGGAGTTGGAGAGTGTGGCTGAGTGCATCTAGGAGTTGTAGAGTGTGCGTGTGTGAGTCGGGGAGTTGGAGAGTGTGCGTGTGCGCGTCTGGGAGTTGCAGAGTGTGTGTGTGTGTGTCTGGGAATTGGAGAGTGTATGTGTGTGAGTGTTTGCGTGTGTGTGTCTGGGAGTTGGATTGGGTCTGCGTGTGTTTCTGGGAGTTGGAGTGTGTATGTGTGTGAGTGTGTGCGTGTGTGTGTCTGGGAGTTGGAGAGGGTGTGCGTGTGTGCGTCTGTGAGTTGGAGAGTGTGCATGTGTGTGTCTGGGAGTTGGAGAGTGTGTGTGTCTTGGAGTTGGAGTGTGTGTGTGTGTGTGTCATGGAGTGGGAGAGTGTGTTTGTGTGTGTCTGGGAATTGGAGTGCGTGTGCATGTGTGTGTGTGTCTCTGGGAGTTGGAGAGAGTTTTTGTGTGTGTGTGTCTGGGAGCTGGAGAGTTTGTGTGTGTGTGTGTCTGGGATTTGGAGAGTGTGTGTTTGTGTGTGTCTGGGATTTGGAGAGTGTGTGAGTGTGTCTGGGAGTTCAGGAGTCTGTTTTCATGTGTCTGGGAGTGGGAGAGTGTCTGTGTGTGTGTGTCTGGGATTGGAAAAGTGCGTGTGTGTTTTTCTGGGAGTTGGGGAGTGTGGGTGTGTGTGTGCGGGTTGCGTCTGGGAGTTAGAGTGTGCGTGTGTGCATCTGGGAGTTGGAGAGTGTGCGTGGGTGCGTCTGGGAGTTTGAGAGTGTGCGTATGTGAATCTGGGAGTTGGAGACTTGTCGTGTGCACGTCTGGGAGTTGGAGAGTGTGCCTGAGTGCATCTCGGAGTTGTAGAGTGTGCGTGTGTGAGTCAGGGAGTTGGAGAGTGTGCGTGTGCGCGTCTGGGATTTGCAGAGTGTGTGTGTTTGTGTCTGGGAGTTGGAGAGTGTATGTGTGTGAGTGTGTGCGTGTGTGTGTCTTGGAGTTGGAGAGGGTGTGCGTGTGTGCGTCTGTGAGTTGGAGAGTGTGCATGTGTGTGTCTGGGAGTTGGAGAGTGTGTGTGTCTTGGAGTTGGAGTGTGTGTGTGTGTGTGTCATGGAGTGGGAGAGTGTGTTTGTCTGTGTCTGGGAATTGGAGTGTGTGTGCATGTGTGTGTGTATGTGTCTGGGAGTTGGAGAGTGTGTGTGTGCATGTTTGTGTATGTGTCTGGGAGTTGGAGAGTGTGTGTGTGCATGTGTGTGTGTCTGGGTGTTGGAGAGAGTGTGTGTGCATGTCTGGGAGTTGGAGAGTGTTTGTGTGTGTGTGTGTGTGTGTGTGTGTGTGTGTGTGTGTGTGTGTGTGTGTGTCCGTTTGTTTGCCTGGGAGTTTAGAGTGTGCGTGTGTACGTCTGGGAGTTGTAGAGCGTGTGTGTGTGAGTCTGGGAATTGGAGACTGTGTGTGTGCATGTCTGGGAGTTGGAGATTTCATATGTGTGCGTCTGGAAGTTGAAGTGTATGCATGTGTACGTCTGGGAGTTGGAAAGTGTGCTTGTGTACATCTGGGAGTTGGAGGGTGTGTGTGTGTGTCCGTGTGTTTTTGTGTGTGTCTGGGAGATGGAGAGAGTGTTTGTGTGTGAGTGTCTGGGAGTTGGAGAGTGTGTGTGTGAGTCTGGGAGTTGACGATTGTGCGTGTGTGTGTGTCTGGAATTTGAAGAGTGTGCGTGTGTGTGAGTCTGGGAGTTGGAGAGCGTGCGTGTGTGTGACTCTGGGAGTTGGAGAGTGTGCGTGTGTGTGTGTCTGGGAGTTGGGGATTGTTGTGTGTGTGTCTGGGAGTTGGAGAGTGTGTGTGTGTGCATCTGGGAGTTGGAGTGTGTGTGTGTGTGTGTCTGGGAGTTGGAGAGAGTGTGTGTGTTTGTGTTTCTGGGAGCTGGAGAGTGTGTGTGTGTGTGTGTCTGGGATTTGGAGAGTGTGTGTGTGTGTGTGTGTCTGGGAGTTGGAGAGTGTGTGAGAGTGTCTGGGAGTTCAGGAGTCCGTTTTTGTGTGTCTGGGAGTGGGAGAGTGTCTGTGTGTGTGTCTGGGATTGGAAAAGTGCGTGTGTGTTTTTCTGGTAGTTGGGGAGTGCGAGTGTGTGTGTGCGGGTTTGCGTCTGGGAGTTAGAGTGTGCGTGTGTGCATCTCGGAGTTGGAGAGTGTGCGTGGGTGCGTCTGGGAGTTTGAGAGTGTGCGTTTGTGCGCCAGAGAGTTGGAGAGTGTGCGTATGTGAGTCTGGGAGTTGGAGACTGGTTGTGTGCACGTCTGGGAATTGGAGAGTGTGCCTGTGTGCATCTGGGAGTTGTACAGTGTGCGTGTGTGAGTCAGGGAGTTGGAGAGTGTGCGTGTTTGCGTCTGGGAGTTGCAGAGTGTGCATATGTTTTTCTGGGAGTTGGAGAGTGTGCGTGTGTGCGTCTGGGAGTTGGAAAGTGTACGTGTGTGTGTCTGGGAGTTGGAGAGTGTGTGTGTGCGTCTGGGTGTTGGAGAGTGTGTGTGTGCATCTGGGGGTTGGAGAGTGTGTGTGTGCATCTCTGAGTTTGACAGTGTGCGTGTGTGCAACTGGGAGTTGGACAGTGTGCGTTTGTGCATCTGGGAGTTGGAGAGTGTGCGTGTGTGCATCGGGGAATTGGAGAGTGTGCGCATGTGTGTCTGGGAGTTGGAGATTGTGTGTGCGCGTCTGGGAGTTGGACAGTGTCCGTGTGCATCTGGGAGTTTGACAGTGTGCGTGGGTGCGCCTGGGAGTTTGTGATTGTGCTTTTGTGTGCCTGGGAGTTGGAGAGTGTGCGTATGTGTGTCTGGGATTTGGAGACTGGTCGTGTGCACATCTGGGAGTTGGAGAGTGTGCCTCTGTGCATCTGGGAGTTATACAGTGTGCGTGTGTGAGTCAGGGAGTTGGAGAGTGTGCGTGTGTGCGTCTGGGAGTTGGAGAGTGTACATATGTGTGTCTGGGAGTTGGAGAGTGTGCGAGTGTGCGTCTGGGAGTTGGAGACTGTGCGTGTGTGCATCGGGGGGTTGGAGAGTGTGCATTTTTGTGTCTGGGAGTTGGAGAGTGTGTGTGTGTGTCTGGGAGTTGGAGAGTATGTGTGTGCATCTAGGAGTTTGACAGTGTGCGTGTGTGCATCTGGGAGTTGGACAGTGTGCGTGTGAGCATCTGGAAGTTGGAGAGTGAGCGTGTGTGCGTTTGGGAGTTGGAGAGTGTGCGTGTGTGCGTCAGGGAGTTGGAGAGTGTGCGTTTGTACATCTGGGAGTTGGAGGGTGTGTGCGTGTGTGTGTACGTGTGTGTCTGGGAGTTGGATAGAGTGTGTGTGTGTTTGTCTGGGAGCTGGAGAGTGTGTGTGTGTGTGTCTGGGAGTTATAGAGTGTGTGTGTGTGGGTCTGGGAGTTTGAGACTGTGCGTGGGTACATCTGGGAGTTGGAGAGTGTGTGTGTGTGTGTCTGGGAGTTGGAGAGAGTGTGTGTGTGTGTGTCTGGGAGCTGGAGAGTGTGTGTGTGTGTGTGTCTGCGATTTGGAGAGTGTGTGTTTGTGTGTGTCTGGGATTTGGAGAGTGTGTGAGTGTGTCTCGGAGTTCAGGAGTCTGTTTTTGTGGGTCTGGGAGTGAGAGATTGTCTGTGTGTGTGTGTCCGGTATTGTAAAAGTGCGTGTGTGTTTTTCTGGGAGTTGGGGAGTGCGAGTGTGTGTGTGCGGTTTGCGTCTGGCAGTTAGAGTGTGCCTGTGTGCATCTGGGAGTTGCAGAGTGTGGGTATGTGAATCTGGGAGTTGGAGACTTTTCGTGTGCACGTCTGGGTGTTGGAGAGTGCGCCTGAGTGCATCTCGGAGTTGTAGATTGTGCGTGTGTGAGTCGGGGAGTTGGAGAGTGTGCGTGTGCACGTCTGGGAGTTGCAGTGTGTGTGTGTGTGTGTGTGTCTGGGAGTTGGAGAGTTTATGTGTGTGAGTGTTTGCGTGTGTGTGTCTGGGAGTTGGATTGGGTGTGCGTGTGTGTCTGGGAGTTGGAGAGTGTATGTGTGTGAGTGTGTGCGTGTGTGTGTATGGGAGTTGGAGAGGGTGTGCGTGTGTGCATCTGTGAGTTGGAGAGTGTGCATGTGTGTGTCTGGGAGTTGGGGAGTGTGTGTGTCTTGGAGTTGGAGTGTGTGTGTGTGTGTGTCATGGAGCGGGAGAGTGTGTTTGTGTGTGTCTGGGAATTGGAGTGTGTGTGCATGTGTGTGTGTATGTGTCTGGGAGTTGGAGAGTGTGTGTGTGCATGTGTGTGTATGTGTCTGGGAGTTGGAGAATGTGTGTGTGCATGTGTGTGTGTCTGGGTGTTGGAGAGTGTGTGTGTGCATATCTGGGAGTTGGAGAGTGTATGTGTGTGTGTGTTTGTGTGTGTGTGTCCGTTTGTTTGCCTGGGAGTTTAGAGTGTGCGTGTGTACGTCTGGGAGTTGTAGAGTGTGTATGTGAGTCTGGGAATTGGAGACTGTGTGTGTGCACGTCTGGGAGTTGGAGATTTCACATGTGTGCGTCTGGAAATTGAAGAGTATGCATGTGTGCGTCTGGGAGTTGGAAAGTGTGCTTGTGTACATCTGGGAGTTGGAGGGTGTGTGTGTGTGTCCGTGTGTATATGTGGGTGTCTGGGAGATGGAGAGAGTGTGTGTGTGTGAGTGTCTGGGATTTGGAGAGTGTGTGTGTGAGTCTGGGAGTTGACGAGTGTACGTGTGTGTGTGTCTGGGAGTTGAAGAGTGTGCGTGTGCGTGAGTCTGGGAGTTGGGGATTGTCTGTATGTGTGTCTGGGAGTTGGAGAGTGTGTGTGTGTGCATCTGGGGGTTGGAGAGTGTGTGTGTGTGTGTCTGGGATTTGGAGAGAGAGTGTGTGTGTGTCTGGGAGTTGGAGAGTGTGTGTGTGTGTGTCTGGGAGTTGGAGGGTGTGTGTGTGTGTCCGTGTGTATATATGTGTGTCTGGGAGATGGGGAGAGTGTGTGTGTGTGTGTCTGGGAGTTGGAGAGAGTGTGTGTGAGTCTGGGAGTTGACGAGTGTGCGTGTGTGTGTGTCTGGGAGTTGAAGAGTGTGCGTGTGTGTGAGTCTGGGAGTTGGGGATTGTGTGTGTGTGTGTCTGGGAGTTGGAGAGTGTGTGTGTGTGCATCTGCTAGTTGGAGAGTGTGTGTGTGTGTGTCTGGGAGTTGGTGAGAGTGTGTGTGTGTGTGTTTCTGGGAGCTGGAGAGTGTGTGTGTGTGTGTCTGGGAGTTGGAGAGTGTGTGTGAGTGTCTGGGAGTTCAGGAGTCTGTTTTTGTGTGTCTGGGAGTGGGAGAGTGTCTGTGTGTGTGTGTCTGGGATTGGAAAAGTGCGTGTGTGTTTTTCTGGGAGTTGGGGAGTGCGAGTGTGTGTGTGCGGGTTTGCGTCTGGGAGTTAGGGTGTGCGTGTGTGCATGTCGGAGTTGGAGAGTGTGCGTGGGTGCGTCTGGGAGTTTGAGAGTGTGCATTTGTGCGCCTGGGAGTTGGAGAGTGTGCGTATGTGAGTCTGGGAGTTGGAGACTGGTTGTGTGCACGTCTGGGAGTTGGAGAGTGTGCCTGTGTGCATCTGGGAGTTGTATAGTGTGCGTGTGTGAGTCAGGGATTTGGAGAGTGTGCGTGTGTGTGTCTGGGAGTTGCAGAGTGTGCATATGTTTTTCTGGGATTTGGAGAGGGTGCATGTATGCGTCTGGGAGTTGGAAAGTGTGCGTGTGTGTGTCTGGGAGTTGGAGAGTGTATGTGTGCGTCTGGGGGTTGGAGAATGTGTGTGTGCATCTGTGAGTTTGACAGTGTGCGTTTGTGCATCTGGGAATTGGACAGTGTGCGTGTGTGCGTCTGGGAGTTGGAGAGTGTGCGTGTGTGCATCAGGGAATTGGAGAGTGTGCGTATGTGTGTCTGGGAGTTGGAGAGTGTGTGTGCGCGTTTGGAAGTTGGAGAGAGTCCGTGTGCATCTGGGAGTTTGACAGTGTGCGTGGGTGCGTCTGGGAGTTTGAGATTGTGCTTTTGTGTCCCTGGGAGTTGGAGAGTGTGCGTATGTGAGTCTGGGAGTTGGTGACTGGTCGTGTGCACATGTGGGAGTTGGAGAGTGTACATGTGTGCGTCAGGGAGTTGGAGAGTGTGTGTTTGTACTTCTGGGAGTTGGAGGGTGTGTGCGTGTGTGTGTATGTGTGTGTCTGGGAGTTGGAGAGAGTGTGTGTGTGTTTGTCTGGGAGCTGGAGAGTGTGTGTGTGTGTGTGTCTGGGAGTTATAGAGTGTGTGTGTGTGCGTCTGGGAGTTTGAGACTGTGCATGGGTACATCTGGGAGTTGGAGAGTGTGTGTGTGTGCATCTGGGAGTTGGAGAGAGTGTGTGTGTTCGTCTGGGTGTTGGATAATGTGCGTGTGTGTGTCTGGGAGTTGGAAAGGGTGCGAGGTTGCGTCTGGGAGTTGGATAGTGTGCGTGTGTGCTTCTGGGAATTAGAGAATGTGTGAGAGTGCGTCTGGGAGTTGGAGAGTGTGCGGGTGTGTGTGTCTGGGTGTTGGAGAATGTGCGGGTGTGTGCATCTGGGACTTGTAGAGTGTGGGTGTGTATGTTTGGGAGTTGGAGAGTGTGCTTTTGTGCATCAGGGAGTTGGAGAGTGTGTGTGTGTCTGGGAGTTGGAGAGTGTGTTTGTGTGTGTGTCTGGGAGTGGGAGAGTGTGTTTGTGTGTGTTCCGGAATTGGAGTGTGTGTGTGTGTGTGTGTATGTGTCTGGGAGTTGGAGAGTATGTGTGTGCATGTGTGTATGTGTCTGGGAGTTGGAGAGTGTGTGTGTGCATGTGTGTGTGTCTGGGAGTTGGAGAGTGTGTGTGTACGTGTCTGGGAGTTGGAGAGTGTGTGTGTGCATCTGGGAGTTTAACAGTGTTCGTGGGTGCGTCTGGGAGTTTGAGAGTGTGCGTTTGTGTGCCTGGGAGTTGGAGAGTGTGCGTATGTGAGTCTGGGAGTTGGAGACTGGTCGTGTGCACATCTGGGAGTTGGAGAGTGTGCCTGTGTGCATCTGGGAGTTGTAGAGTGTGTGTGTGTGAGTCAGGGAGTTGGAGAATGTGTGTGTGTGCGTCTGGGAGTTGGAGAGTGTGCGTGTGTCGGTCTGGGAGTTGCAGAGTGTGCGTGTGTGCATCGGGGAGTTTTAGAGTGTGCGTGTGTGTGTCTGGGAGTTGGAGAGTGTGTGTGTGCGTCTGGGAGTTGTAGAGTGTGTGTGTGCATCTGGAAGTTTGACATTGTGCATGTGTGCATCTGGGAGTTGGACAGTGTGCGTGTGAGTATCTGGAAGTTGGAGAGTGAGCGTTTGTGCGTTTTGGAGTTGGAGAGTGTGCGTGTGTGCGTCTGGGAGTTGGAGAGTGTACATATGTGTGTCTGGGAGTTGGAGAGTTTGCGAGTGTGCGTCTGGGAGTTGGAGACTGTGCGTGTGTGCATCGGGGAGTTGGAGAGTGTGCGTTTGTGTGTCTGGTAGTTGGAGATTGTGTGTGTGCGTCTGGGAGTTGGAGAGTATGTGTGTGCATCTGGGAGTTTGACAGTGTGCGTGTGTGCATCTGGGAGTTGGACAGTGTGCGTGTGAGCATCTGGAAGTTGGAGAGTAAGAGTGTGCGCGTTTGGGAGTTGGAGAGTGTGCGTGTGTGCGTCAGGGAGTTGGAGAGTGTGCGTTTGTACATCTGGGAGTTGGAGGGTGTGTGCGTGTGTGTGTATGTGTGTGTCTGGGAGTTGGAGAGAGTGTGCGTGTGTTTGTCTGGGAGCTGGAGAGTGTGTGTGTGTGTGTGTCTGGGAGTTATAGAGTGTGTGTGTGTGGGTCTGGGAGTTTGAGAGTGTGCGTGGGTACATCTGGGAGTTGGAGAGTGTGTGTGTGTGCATCTCGGAGTTGGAGAGAGTGTGTGTGTGCGTCTGGGAGTTGGATAATGCGCGTGTGTATGTCTGGGAGTTGGAAAGGCTGCGAGGTTGCGTCTGGGAGTTGGAGAGTGTGCGTGTGTGCTTCTGGGAGTTAGGGAATGTGTGAGAGTGCGTCTGGGAGTTGGATAGTGTGCGGGTGTGTGTGTCTGGGTGTTGGAGAATGTGCGGGTTTGTGCGTCTGGGACTTGGAGAGTGTGGGTGTGTATGTCTGGGAGTTGGAGAGTGTGAGTTTGTGCATCAGTGATTTGGAGAGTCTGTGTGTGTCTGGGAGTTGGAGAGTGTGTGTGAGTGTGTGTCTGGGAGTGGGAGAGTGTGTTTGTGTGTTTCTGGGAATTGGAGTGTGTGTGTGTGTGTATGTGTCTGGGAGTTGGAGAGTATGTGTGTGCATGTGTGTATGTGTCTGGGAGTTGGAGAGTGTGTGTGTGCATGTGTGTTTGTCTGGGTGTTGGAGAGTGTGTGTGTACGTGTCTGGTAGTTGGAGAGTGTGTGTGTGCATCTGGGAGTTTGACAGTGTGCGTGGGTGCGTCTGGGAGTTTGAGAGTGTGCGTTTGTGTGCCTGGGAGTTGGAGAGTGTGCGTATGTGAGTCTGGGAGTTGGAGATTGGTCGTGTGCACATCTGGGAGTTGGAGAGTGTGCCTGTGTGCATCTGGGAGTTGTAGAGTGTGTGTGTGTGAGTCAGGGAGTTGGAGAGTGTGCGTGTGTGCGTCTGGGAGTTGGAGAGTGTGCGTGTGTGCATCTTGGAGTTGGGGAGTGTGCGTCTGTGCATCGGGGAGTTTTAGAGTGTGCGTGTGTGTGTCTGGGAGTTGGAGAGCATGTGTGTGCGTCTGGGAGTTGTAGAGTGTGTGTGTGCTTCTGGGAGTTTGACATTGTGCATGTGTGCATCTGGGAGTTGGACAGTGTGCGTGTGAGCATCTGGAAGTTGGAGAGTGAGCGTGTGTGCGTTTTGGATTTGGAGAGTGTGCGTGTGTGCGTCAGGGATTTGGAGAGTGTGCGTTTGTACATCTGGGAGTTGGAGGGTGTGTGCGTGTGTGTGTATGTGTGTGTCTGGGAGTTGGAGAGAGTGTGTGTGTGTTTGTCGGGGAGCTGGAGAGTGTGTGTGTGTGGGTCTGGGAGTAGGATAGTGTGTGTGTGTCTGGGAGTTGGAGAGTTTATGTGTGTGTGTGTGTGTGTGTTTGCGTGTGTGTGTCTGGGATTTGGAGAGAGTGTGTGTGTGTATGGGAGTTGGAGTGTGTTTGTGTGTCTGGGAGTTGAAAAGTGTGCGTGCCTGTGTGTCTGGGAGTTGGAGAGTTTGCGTGCGTGTGTGTCTGGGAGTTGGAGATTTTGTGTGTGCGTCTGGGAGTTGGAGAGTGTGCATGTGCATCTGGGAGTTTGACAGTGTGCGTGTCTGCATCTGGGAGTTGGACAGTGTGCGTGTGTGCATCTGGAAGTTGGAGAGTGAGCGTGTGTGCGTTTGGGACTTGTAGAGTGTGCGTGTGTGCATCAGGGATTTGGAGAGTGTGCGTTTGTACATCTGGGAGTTGGAGGGTGTGTGCGTGTGTGTGTATGTGTGTGTCTGGGAGTTGGAGAGAGTGTGTGTGTGTTTGTCTGGGAGCTGGAGAGTGTGTGTGTGTGTCTGGGAGTTAGAGAGTGTGTGTGTGTGGGTCTGGGAGTAGGATATTGTGTGTGTGTGCATCTGGGAGTTGGACAGTGTGCGTGCGAGCATCTGCGAGTTGGAGAGCGATTGTGTGTGCGTTTGGGAGTTGGAGAGTGTTTTCGTTTGTGCGTCAGGGAGTTGGAGAGTGTGTGTTTGTACATCTGGGTGTTGGAGGGTGTGTGCGTGTGTGTGTATGTGTGTGTCTGGGAGTTGGAGAGAGTGTGTGTGTGTTTGTCTGGGAGCTGGAGAGTGTGTGTGTGTGTGTGTCTGGGAGTTATAGCGTGTGTGTGTGTGGGTCTGGGAGTTTGAGAGTGTGCGTGGGTACATCTGGGAGTTGGAGAGTGTGTGTGTGTGCATCTGGGAGTTGGAGAGAGTGTGTGTGTGCGTCTGGGTGTTGGATAATGTGCGTGTGTGTGTCTGGGAGTTGGAAAGGGTGCGAGGTTGCGTCTGGGAGTTGGAGAGTGTGCGTGTGTGCTTCTGGGAATTAGAGAATGTGTGAGAGTGCGTCTGGGAGTTGGAGAGTGTGCGGGTGTGTGTGTCTGGGTGTTGGAGAATTTGCGGGTGTGTGCATCTGGGACTTGTAGAGTGTGGGTGTGTATGTTTGGGAGTTGGAGAGTGTGCGTTTGTGCAACAGGGAGTTGGAGAGTGTGTGTGTGTCTGGGAGTTGGAGAGTGTGTGTGTGTGTGTGTTTGGTAGTGGGAGAGTGTGTTTGTGTGTGTTCCGGAATTGGAGTGTGTGTGTGTGTGTGTGTATGTGTCTGGGAGTTGGAGAGTATGTGTGTGCATGTGTGTATGTGTCTGGGAGTTGGAGAGTGTGTGTGTGCATGTGTGTGTGTCTGGGAATTGAAGAGTGTGTGTGTACGTGTCTGGGAGTTGGAGAGTGTGTGTGTGCATCTGGGAGTTTGACAGTGTGCGTGGGTGCGTCTGGGAGTTTGAGAGTGTGCGTTTGTGTGCCTGGGAGTTGGAGAGTGTGCGTATGTGAGTCTGGGAGTTGGAGACTGGTCGTGTGCACATCTGGGAGTTGGAGAGTGTGCCTGTGTGCATCTGGGAGTTGTAAAGTGTGTGTGTGTGAGTCAGGGAGTTGGAGAGTGTGTGTGTGTGCGTCTGGGAGTTGGAGAGTGTGCGTGTGTCGGTCTGGGAGTTGCAGAGTGTGCGTGTGTGCATCGGGGAGTTTTAGAGTGTGCGTGTGTGTGTCTGGGAGTTGGAGAGTGTGTGTGTGCGTCTGGGAGTTGTAGAGTGTGTGTGTGCATCTGGGAGTTTGACATTGTGCATGTGTGCATCTGGGAGTTGGACAGTGTGTGTGTGAGCATCTGGAAGTTGGAGAGTGAGCGTGTGTGCGTTTTGGAGTTGGAGAGTGTGCGTGTGTGCGTCTGGGAGTTGGAGAGTGTACATATGTGTGTCTGGGAGTTGGAGAGTGTGCAAGTGTGCGTCTGGGAGTTGGAGACTGTGCGTGTGTGCATCGGGGAGTTGGAGAGTGTGCGTTTGTGTGTCTGGTAGTTGGAGAGCGTGTGTGTGCGTCTGGGAGTTGGAGAGTATGTGTGTGCATCTGGGAGTTGGATAGTGTGCGGGTGTGTGTGTCTGGGTGTTGGAGAATGTGCTGGTGTGTGCGTCTGGGACTTGGAGAGTGTGGGTGTGTATGTCTGGGAGTTGGAGAGTGTTTGTTTGTGCATCAGTGATTTGGAGAGTGTGTGTGTGTCTGGGAGTTGGAGATTGTGTGTGAGTGTGTGTCTGGGAGTGGGAGAGTGTGTTTGTGTGTTTCTGGGAATTGGAGTGTGTGTGTGTGTGTGTGTATGTGTCTGGGAGTTGGAGAGTATGTGTGTGCATGTGTGTATGTGTCTGGGAGTTGGAGAGTGTGTGTGTGCATGTGTGTTTGTCTGGGAGTTGGAGAGTGTGTGTGTACGTGTCTGGGAGTTCGAGAGTGTGCGTTTGTGTGCCTGGGAGTTGGAGAGTGTGCGTATGTAAGTCTGGGAGTTGGAGACTGGTCGTGTGCACATCTGGGAGTTGGAGAGTGTGCCTGTGTGCATTTGGGAGTTGTAGAGTGTGTGTGTGTGAGTCAGGGAGTTGGAGAGTGTGTGTGTGTGCGTCTGGGAGTTGGAGAGTGTGTGTGTGTGCATCTTGGAGTTGGGGAGTGGGCGTCTGTGCATCAGGGAGTTTTAGAGTGTGCGTGTGTGTGTCTGGGAGTTGGAGAGCATGTGTGTGCGTCTGGGAGTTGTAGAGTGTGTGTGTGCTTCTGGGAGTTTGACATTGTGCATGTGTGCATCTGGGAGTTGGACAGTGTGCGTGTGAGCATCTGGAAGTTGGAGAGTGAGCGTGTGTGCGTTTTGGAGTTGGAGAGTGTGCGTGTGTGCGTCAGGGATTTGGAGAGTGTGCGTTTGTACATCTGGGAGTTGGAGGGTGTGTGCGTGTGTGTGTATGTGTGTGTCTGGGAGTTGGAGAGAGTGTGTGTGTGTTTGTCGGGGAGCTGGAGAGTGTGTGTGTGTGTGTGTGTGTGTGTCTGGGAGTTATAGAGTGTGTGTGTGTGGGTCTGGGAGTAGGATAGTGTGTGTGTGTCTGGGAGTTGGAGAGTTTATGTCTGTGTGTGTGTGTGTTTGCGTGTGTGTGTCTGGGATTTGGAGAGAGTGTGTGTGTGTATGGGAGTTGGAGTGTGTTTGTGTGTCTGGGAGTTGAAAAGTGTGCGTGCCTGTGTGTCTGGGAGTTGGAGAGTTTGCGTGCGTGTGTGTCTGGGAGTTGTCAGTGTGTATGCGTGTGTGTCTTGGAGTTGGAGAGTGTGCCTGTGTGCATCTGGGAGTTGTAGAGTGTGCGTGTGTGAGTCAGGGAGTTGGAGAGTGTGCGTGTGTGCGTCTGGGAGTTGGAGAGTGTGCGTATGAGTGTCTGGGAGTTGGAGAGTGTGCGTGTGTGCTTCGGGGAGTTTTAGAGTGTGCGTGTGTGTGTCTGGGATTTGGAGAGTGTGCCTGTTTGCATCTGGGAGTTGTAGAGTGTGCATGTGTGAGTCAGGCAGTTGGAGAGTGTGCGTGTGTGCGTCTGGGATTTGGACAGTGTGCGTATGTGTGTCTGGGATTTGGAGAGTGTGCGTGTGTGCGTCTGGGAGTTGCAGAGTGTGCGTGTGTGCTTCGGGGAGTTTTAGAGTGTGCGTGTGTGTGTCTGGGAGTTGGAGATTTTGTGTGTGCGTCTGGGAGTTGGAGAGTGTGCATGTGCATCTGGGAGTTTGACAGTGTGCGTGTCTGCATCTGGGAGTTGGACAGTGTGCGTGTGTGCATCTGGAAGTTGGAGAGTGAGCGTGTGTGTGTTTGGGACTTGTAGAGTGTGCGTGTGTGCATCAGGGATTTGGAGAGTGTGCGTTTGTACATCTGGGAGTTGGAGGGTGTGTGCGTGTGTGTGTATGTGTGTGTCTGGGAGTTGGAGAGAGTATGTGTGTGTTTGTATGGGAGCTGGAGAGTGTGTGTGTGTGTCTGGGAGTTAGAGAGTGTGTGTGTGTGGGTCTGGGAGTAGGATAGTGTGTGTGTGTCTAGGAGTTGGAGAGTTTATGTGTGTGTGTGTGTTTTTGCGCGTGTGTGTCTGGGAGTTGGAGAGTGTGTGTGTGTTTGTGTCTGTGGTTTGGAGAGATTGTGTGTATATGGCAGTTGGAGTGTGTGTGTGTGTCTGGGAGTGGAAGAGTGTGCATGCCTGTGTGTCTGGGAGTTGGAGAGTTTGCGTGCGTGTGTGTCTGGGAGTTGGACAGTGTGCCTGCGTGTGTGTCTCGGAGTTGGAGAGCGTGCATGTGTGTGTCTGGGAGCTGGAGTGTGCACGTGTGTGTGTGTCTGGGAGTTGGAGATTGTGCGTTGGTGTGTGTCTTGGAAATGGACTTTGTGCATGTGTCTGCATCTGGGTGTTGGAGAATGTGTGTGAGTGCGTCTGGGAGTTGGAGATTGAGTGGATGTGTGCAACTGGGAGTTGGAGTGTGCGCGTGTGTGTGTGTCTGGGAGTTGGAGAGTGTGCGTGTGTGTGAGTCTGGGAGTTGGGGATTGTGTGTGTGTGTCTGGAAGTTGGAGAGTGTGTGTGTGTGCGTCTGGGAGTTGGAGAGTGTGCGTGTGTGCGTCTGGGAGTTTGGGAGTGTGCGTGGGTACATCTGGCAGTTGGAGAGTGTGTGTGTGTGCATCTGGGAGTTGTACAGTGTGCGTGTGTGAGTCAGGGAAATGGAGATTGTGCGTGTGTGCGTTTGGGAGTTGGAGAGTGTACATATGTGTATCTGGGAGTTGGAGAGTGTGCGAGTGTGCGTCTGGGAGTTGGAGACTGTGCGTTTGTGCATCGGGTAGTTGGAGAGTGTGCGTTTGTGTGTCTGGGAGTTGGAGAGTGTGTGTGTGCGTCTGGGAGTTGGAGAGTATGTGTGTGCATCTGGGAGTTTGACAGTGTGCGTGTGTGCATCTGGGAGTTGGACAGTGTGCGTGTGAGCATCTGGAAGTTGGAGAGTGAGCGTGTGTGCGTCAGGCAGTTGGATAGTGTGTGTGTGTGCGTCTGGGAGTTGGAGAGTGTGCGTGTGTGCGTCAGGAAGTTGGAGAGTGTGCGTTTGTACATCTGGGAGTTGGAGGGTGTGTGCGTGTGTGTGTATGTGTGTGTCTGGGAGTTGGAGAGAGTGTGTATGTGTTTGTCTGGGAGCTGGAGAGTGTGTGTGTGTGAGTGTCTGGGAGTTATAGAGTGTGTGTGTGTGGGTCTGGGAGTTTGAGTGTGTGCGTGGGTACATCTGGGAGTTGGAGAGTGTGTGTGTGTGCATCTGGGAGTTGGAGAGTGTGCGTATGTGAGTCTGGGAGTTGGAGACTTGTCGTGTGCACGTCTGGGAGTTGGAGAGTGTGTGTGTGTGCATCTGGGAGTTGGAGAGTGTGCGTATGTGAGTCTGGGATTTGGATAATGTGTGTGTGTGTGTCTGGGAGTTGGAAAGGGTGCGAGGTTGCGTCTGGGAGTTGGAGAGTGTGTGTGTGTGCTTCTGGGAGTTAGAGAATGTGTGTGAGTGCCTCTGGGAGTTGGAGAGTGTGCAGGTGTGTTTGTCTGGGTGTTGGAGAATGTGCTGGTGTGTGCGTCTGGGACTTGGAGAGTGTGTTTGTGTATGTCTGGGAGTTGGAGAGTGTGCGTTTGTGCATCAGGGAGTTGGAGTGTGTGTGTGTGTGTGTCTGGGAGTGGGAGAGTGTGTTTGTGTGTGTCTGGGAATTGGAGTGTGTGTGTGTGTGTGTGTGTATGTGTCTGGAAGTTGGAGAGTATGTGTGTGCATGTGTGTAGGTGTCTGGGAGTTGGAGAGTGTGTGTGTGCATGTGTGTGTGTCTGGGAGTTGGAGAGTGAGTGTGTACGTGTCTGGGAGTTGGAGAGTGTGTGTGTGCATCTGGGAGTTTGACAGTGTGCGTGGGTGCGTCTGGGAGTTTGAGAGTGTGCGTTTGTGTGCCTGGGAGTTGGAGAGTGTGCGTATGTGAGTCTGGGAGTTGGAGACTGGTCGTGTGCACATCTGGGAGTTGGAGAGTGTGCCTGTGTGCATCTGGGAGTTGTAGAGTGTGTGTGTGTGAGTCAGGGAGTTGGAGAGTGTGCGTGTGTGCATCAGGGAGTTTTAGAGTGCGCGTGTGTGTGTCTGGGAGTTGGAGAGCGTGTGTGTGCGTCTGGGAGTTGTAGAGTATGTGTGTGCATCTGGGAGATTGACATTGTGCATGTGTGCATCTGGGAGTTGGACAGTGTGCGTGTGAGCATCTGGAAGTTGGAGAGTGAGCGTGTGTGTGTTTTGGAGTTGGAGAGTGTGCGTGTGTGCGTCAGGGAGTTGGAGAGTGTGCGTTTGTAAATCTGGGCGTTGGAGGGTGTGTGCGTGTGTGTGTATTTGTGTGTCTGGGAGTTGGAGAGAGTGTGTGTGTGTTTGTCTGGGAGCTGGAGAGTGTGTGTGTGTGTGTGTGTGTGTCTGGGAGTTATAGAGTGTGTGTGTGTGTGGGTCTGGGAGTAGGATAGTGTGTGTGTGTCTGGGAGTTGGTGAGTTTATGTGTGTGTGTGTGTGTGTGTGTGTGTGTGTGTTTGCGTGTGTGTGTGTCTGGGATTTGGAGAGAGAGTGTGTGTGTGTCTGGGAGTTGGAGTGTGTTTGTGTGTCTGGGAGTTGAAGAGTGTGCGTGCCTGTGTGTCTGTTAGTTGGAGAGTTTGTGTGCGTGTGTGTCTGGGAGTTGGACAGTGTGCGTGCGTGTGTGTCTTGGAGTTGGAGAGTGTGCTTGTGTGTGTGTCTGGGAGTTGGAGTGTGTGCGTGTGTTTGTGTCTGGGAGATGGAGATTGTGCGTTTGTGTGTGTCTTGGAAATGGACAGTGTGCACGTGCGTGCGTCTGGGTGTTGGAGAATGTGTGTGAGTACATTTGGGAGTTGGAGAGTGTGCGTGTGTACGTCTGGGAGTTGGAGTTTGTGCCTGTGTGCATCTGGGAGTTGTAGAGTGTGCGTGTGTGAGTCAGGGAGTTGGAGAGTGTGCGTGTGTGCGTCTGGGAGTTGGAGAGTGTGCGTGTGTGTGTCTGGGATTTGGAGAGTGTGCATGTGTGCGTCTGGGAGTTGCAGAGTGTGCTTGTGTGCTTCGGGGAGTTTTAGAGTGTGCGTGTGTGTGTCTGGGAGTTGGAGAGTTTGCGTGCCTATGTGTCTGGGAGTTGGACAGTGTGCGTGCGTGTGTGTCTTGGAGTTGGAGAGTGTGCTTGTGTGTGTGTCTGGGAGTTGGAGTGTGTGCGTGTGTGTGTGTCTGGGAGATGGAGATTGTGCTTTTGTGTGTGTCTTGGAAATGGACAGTGTGCATGTGCGTGCGTCTGGGTGTTGGAGAATGTGTGTGAGTACATTTGGGAGTTGGAGAGTGAGCGGATGTGTGCCTCTGGCAGTTGGAGAATGTGCACGTGTGTGCATCTGGGAGTTGGAGAGTGTGCTTGTGTGAGTCAGGGAGTTGGAGAGTGTGCGTGTGTGCTTCGGGGAGTTTTAGAGTGTGCGTGTGTGTGTCTGGGATTTGGAGAGTGTGCCTGTGTGCATCTGGGAGTTGTAGAGTGTGCGTGTGTGAGTCAGGGAGTTGGAGAGTGTGCGAGTGTGCGTCTGGGATTTGGACAGTGTGCGTATGTGTGTCTGGGATTTGGAGAGTGTGCGTGTGTGCGTCTGGGAGTTGCAGAGTGTGCGTGTGTGCTTCGGGGAGTTTTAGAGTGTGCGTGTGTGTGTCTGGGAGTTGGAGATTTTGTGTGTGCGTCTGGGAGTTGGAGAGTGTGCGTGTGCATCTGGGAGTTTGACAGTGTGCGTGCGTGCATCTGGGAATTGGACAGTGTGCGTGTGTGCATCTGGAAGTTGGAGAGTGAGCGTGTGTGCGTTTGGGACTTGTAGAGTGTGCGTGTGTGCATCAGGGATTTGGAGAGTGTGCGTTTGTACATCTGGGAGTTGGAGGGTGTGTGCGTGTATGTGTATGTGTGTGTCTGGGAGTTTGAGAGAGTGTGTGTGTGTTTGTCTGGGAGCTGGGGAGTGTGTGTGTGAGTGTGTGTGTCTGGGAGTTAGAGAGTGTGTGTGTGTGGGTCTGGGAGTAGGATAGTGTGTGTGTGTCTAGGAGTTGGAGAGTTTATGTGTGTGTGTGTGTTTGCGCGTGTGCGTCTGGGAGTTGGAGAGTGTGTGTGTGTTTGTGTCTGTGGTTTGGAGAGTTTGTGTGTGTGTATGGGAGTTGGAGTGTGTGTGTGTGTCTGGTAGTTGAAGAGTGTGCGTGCCTGTGTGTCTGGGAGTTGGAGAGTTTGCGTGCGTTTGTGTCTGGGAGTTGGACAGTGTGCGTGCGTGTGTGTCTCGGAGTTGGAGAGCGTGTGTGTGTGTGTCTGGGAGCTGGAGTGTGCGCGTGTGTGTGTGTTTGGGAGTTGGAGATTGTGCGTTGGTGTGTGTCTAGGAAATGGACAGTGTGCATGTGTATGCATCTGGGTGTTGGAGAATGTGTGTGAGTGCGTCTGGGAGTTGGAGATTGAGCGGATGTGTGCCTCTGGGAGTTGGAGTGTGCTGCTGTGTGTGTGTCTGGGAGTTGGAGAGTGTGCGTGTGTGTGAGTCTGGGAGTTGGGGATTGTGTGTGTGTGTCTGGGAGTTGGAGAGTGTGTGTGTGTGCGTCTGGGAGTTGGAGAGTGTGCGTGTGTGCGTCTGGGAGTTTGGGAGTGTGCGTGGGTACATCTGGCAGTTGGAGAGTGTGTGTGTGTGTGTCTGGGAGTTGGATAGAGTGTGTGTGTGAGTGTGTCTGGGAGTTGAAGAATGTGTGAGTGTGTCTGGGAGTTCAGGAGTCTGTTTTCATGTGTCTGCGAGTGGGAGAGTGTCTGTGTGTGTGTGTCTGGGATTGGAAAAGTGCGTGTGTGTTTTTCTGGGAGTAGGGGAGTGCGAGTGTGTGTGTGCGGGTTTGCGTCTGGGAGTTAGAGTGTGCGTGTGTGCATCGTGGAGTTGGAGAGTGTGCGTGGGTGCGTCTGGGAGTTTGAGAGTGTGCGTTTGTGCGCCTGGGAGTTGGAGAGTGTGCGTATGTGAGTCTGGGAGTTGGAGACTTGTCGTGTGCACGTCTGGGAGTTGGAGAGTGTGCCTGAGTGCATCTCGGAGTTGTAGAGAGTGCGTGTGTGAGTCAGGGAGTTGGAGAGTGTGCGTGTGCGCGTCTGGGAGTTGCAGAGTGTGTGTATGTGTGTCTGGGAGTTGGAGAGTGTATGTGTGTGAGTGTTTGCGTGTGTGTGTCTGGGAGTTGGAGAGGTTGTGCGTGTGTGTCTGGGAGTTGGAGAGTGTATGTGTGTGAGTGTGTGCGTGTGTGTGTCTGGGAGTTGGAGAGGGTGTGCGTGTGTGCGTCTGTGAGTTGGAGAGTGTGCATGTGTGTGTCTGGGAGTTGGAGAGTGTGTGTGTCTTGGAGTTGGAGTGTGTGTGTGTGTGCGTCATGGAGCGGGAGAGTGTGTTTGTGTGTGTCTGGGAATTGGAGTGTCTGTGCATGTGTGTGTGTATGTGTCTGGGAGTTGGAGAGTGTGTGTGTGCATGTGTGTGTATGTGTCTGGGAGTTGGAGAGTATGTGTGTGCATGTGTGTGTGTCTGGGTGTTGGAGAGTGTGTGTGTGCATGTCTGGGAGCTGGAGAGTGTATGAGTGTGTGTGTGTGTTTTTGTGTGTGTGTGTGTGTGTGTGTGTGTGTGTGTGTGTGTGTGTCCGTTTGTTTGCCTGGGAGTTTAGAGAGTGCGTGTGTATGTCTGGGAGTTGTAGAGTGTGTGTCTGTGTGTGTGAGTCTGGGAATTGGAGACTGTGCGTGCGCACGTCTGTGAGTTGGAGATTTCACATGTGTGCGTCTGGAAGTTCAAGAGTATGCATGTGTGCGTCTGGGAGTTGGAAAGTGTACTTGTGTACATCTGGGAGTTGGAGGGTTTGTGCGTGTGTCCATGTGTATATGTGGGTGTCTGGGAGATTGAGAGAGTGTGTATGTGTGAGTGTCTGGGAGTTGGAGAGTGTGTGTGTGAGTCTGGGAGTTGACGATTGTGCGTGTGTGTGTGTCTGGGAGTTGAAGAGTGTGCGTGTGTGTGAGTCTGGGAGTTGGAGAGCGTGCGTGTGTGTGACTCTGGGAGTTGGAGAGTGTGCGTGTGTGTGAGTCTGGGAGTTGGGGATTGTTGTGTGTGTGTCTGGGAGTTGGAGAGTGTGTGTGTATGCATCTGGGAGTTGGAGCGTGTGTGTGTGTCTGGGAGTTGGAGAGAGTATGTGTGTGTGTGTTTCTGGGAGCTGGAGAGTGTGTGTGTGTGTGTGTCTGGGATTTGGAGAGCGTGTGTGTGTGTGTGTGTCTGGGAGTTGGAGAGTGTGTGAGAGTGTCTGGGAGTTCAGGAGTCTGTTGTTGTGTGTCTGGGAGTGGGAGAGTGTCTGTGTGTGTGTCTGGGATTGGAAAAGTGCGTGTGTGCTTTTCTGGTAGTTGGGGAGTGCGAGTGTGTGTGTGCGGCTTTGCGTCTGGGAGTTAGAGTGTGCGTGTGTGCGTATGGGAGTTGGAGAGTGTGCGTGGGTGCATCTGTGATTTGGAGCGTGCGCGTTTGTGCACCTGGGATTTGGAGAGTGTGCGTATGTGAGTCTGGGAGTTGGAGACTGGTTGTGTGTATGTGTCTGGGAGTTGGATAGTGTGCGTGTGTCCATCTGGGAGTTTTAGAGTGTGCGTGTGTGAGTCTGGGAGTTGCAGAGTGTGTGTGAGTGTGTCTGGGAGTTGGAGAGTGTATGTGTGTGAGTGTTTGCGTGTGTGTGTCTGGGAGTTGGATTGGGTGTGCGTGTGTTTCTGGGAGTTGGAGAGTGTATTTGTTTGAGTGTGTGCGTGTGTGTGTCTGGGAGTTGGAGAGGGTGTGCGTCTTGGAGTTGGAGTGTGTGTGTGTGTGTGTCATGGAGTGGGAGAGTGTGTTTGTATGTGTCTGGGAATTGGAGTGTGTGTGCATGTGTGTGTGTATGTGTCTGGGAGTTGGAGAGTGTGCGTGTGTGCTTCGGGGAGTTTTAGAGTGTGCGTGTGTGTGTCTGGGATTTGGAGAGTGTGCCTGTGTGCATCTGGGAGTTGTAGAGTGTGCGTGTGTGAGTCAGGGAGTTGGAGAGTGTGCGTGTGTGCGTCTGGGATTTGGACAGTGTGCGTATGTGTGTCTGGGATTTGGAGAGTGTGCGTGTGTGCGTCTGGGAGTTGGAGAGTGTGCGTGTGCATCTGGGAGTTTGACAGTGTGCGTGCGTGCATCTGGGAATTGGACAGTGTGCGTGTGTGCATCTGGAAGTTGGAGATTGAGCGTGTGTGCGTTTGGGACTTGTAGAGTGTGCGTGTGTGCATCAGGGATTTGGAGAGTGCGTTTGTACATCTGGGAGTTGGAGGGTGTGTGCGTGTGTGTGTATGTGTGTGTCTGGGAGTTTGAGAGAGTGTGTGTGTGTTTGTCTGGGAGCTGGGGAGTGTGTGTGTGTGTGTGTGTGTCTGGGAGTTAGAGAGTGTGTGTGTGTGGGTCTGGGAGTAGGATAGTGTGTGTGTGTCTAGGAGTTGGAGAGTTTATGTGCGTGTGTGTGTTTGCGCGTGTGCGTCTGGGAGTTGGAGAGTGTGTGTGTGTTTGTGTCTGTGGTTTGGAGAGTTTGTGTGTGTGTATGGGAGTTGGAGTGTGTGTGTGTGTCTGGTAGTTGAAGAGTGTGCGTGCCTGTGTGTCTGGGAGTTGGAGAGTTTGCGTGCGTGTGTGTCTGGGAGTTGGACAGTGTGCGTGCGTGCGTGTCTCGGAGTTGGAGAGCATGTGTGTGTGTGTCTGGGAGCTGGAGTGTGCGCGTGTGTGTGTGTTTGGGAGTTGGAGATTGTGCGTTGGTGTGTGTCTAGGAAATGGACAGTGTGCATGTGTGTGCATCTGGGTGTTGGAGAATGTGTGTGAGTGCATCTGGGAGTTGGAGATTGAGCGGATGTGTGCCTCTGGGAGTTGGAGTGTGCTGGTGTGTGTGTGTCTGGGATTTGGAGAGTGTGCGTGTGGGTGAGTCTGGGAGTTGGGGATTGTGTGTGTGTGTCTGGGAGTTGGAGAGTTTGTGTGTGTGCGTCTGGGAGTTGGAGAGTGTGTGTGTGTGCGTCTGGGAGTTGTAGAGTGTGTGTCTGTGTGTGTGTGTCTGGGAATTGGAGATTGTGCGTGCGCTCGTCTGTGAGTTGGAGATTTCACATGTGTGCGTCTGGAAGTTCAAGAGTATGCATGTGTGCGTCTGGGAGTTGGAAAGTGTGCTTGTGTACATCTGGGTGTTGGAGGGTGTGTGCGTGTGTCCATGTGTATATGTGGGTGTCTGGGAGATTGAGAGAGTGTGTATGTGTGAGTGTCTGGGAGTTGGAGAGTGTGTGTGTGAGTCTGGGAGTTGACGATTGTGCGTGTGTGTGTGTCTGGGAGTTGAAGAGTGTGCGTGTGTGTGAGTCTGGGAGTTGGAGAGCGTGCGTGTGTGTGACTCTGGGAGTTGGAGAGTGTGCGTGTGTGTGAGTCTGGGAGTTGGGGATTGATGTGTGTGTGTCTGGGAGTTGGAGAGTGTGTGTGTGTGCATCTGGGAGTTGGAGCGTGTGTGTGTGTCTGGGAGTTGGAGAGTGTGAGAGTGTCTGGGAGTTCAGGAGTCTGTTTTTGTGTGTCTGGGAGTGGGAGAGTGTCTGTGTGTGTGTCTGGGATTGGAAAAGTGCGTGTGTGTTTTTCTGGTAGTTGGGGAGTGCGAGTGTGTGTGTGCGGCTTTGCGTCTGGGAGTTAGAGTGTGCGTGTGTGCATCTGGGAGTTGGGGAGTGTGCGTGGGTGCGTCTGGGAGTTTGAGAGTGTGCGTTTGTGCGCCTGGGAGTTGGAGAGTGTGCGTATGTGAGTCTGGGAGTTGGAGACTGGTTGTGTGCAAGTCTGGGAGTTGGAGAGTGTGCCTGTGCCCATCTGGGAGTTGTAGAGTGTGCGTGTGTGAGTCGGGGAGTTGGAGAGTGTGCGTGTGCGCGTCTGGGAGTTGCAGAGTGTGTGTGAGTGTGTCTGGGAGTTGGAGAGTGTATGTGTGTGAGTGTTTGCGTGTGTGTGTCTGGGAGTTGGATTGGGTGTGCGTGTGTTTCTGGGAGTTGGAGAGTGTATGTGTGTGAGTGTGTGCATGTGTGTGTCTGGGAGTTGGAGAGGGTGTGCGTCTTGGAGTTGGAGTGTGTGTGTGTGTGTGTCATGGAGTGGGAGAGTGTGTTTGTGTGTGTCTGGGAATTGGAGTGTGTGTGCATGTGTGTGTGTATGTGTCTGGGAGTTGGAGAGTGTGCGTGTGTGCTTCGGGGAGTTTTAGAGTGTGCGTGTGTGTGTCTGGGATTTGGAGAGTGTGCCTGTGTGCATCTGGGAGTTGTAGAGTGTGCGTGTGTGAGTCAGGGAGTTGGAGAGTGCGCGTGTGTGCGTCTGGGATTTGGACAGTGTGCGTATGTGTGTCTGGGATTTGGAGAGTGTGCGTGTGTGCGTCTGGGAGTTGCAGAGTGTGCGTGTGTGCTTCGGGGAGTTTTAGAGTGTGCGTGTGTGTGTCTGGGAGTTGGAGATTTTGTGTGTGCGTCTGGGAGTTGGAGAGTTGCGTGTGCATCTGGGAGTTTGACAGTGTGCGTGTGTGCATCTGGAAGTTGGAGAGTGAGCGTGTGTGCGTTTGGGACTTGTAGAGTGTGCGTGTGTGCATCAGGGATTTGGAGAGTGTGTGTTTGTACATCTGGGAGTTGGAGGGTGTGTGCGTGTGTTTGTATGTGTGTGTCTGGGAGTTTGAGAGAGTGTGTGTGTGTTTGTCTGGGAGCTGGGGAGTGTGTGTGTGTGTGTGTCTGGGAGTTAGAGAGTGTTTGTGTGTGGGTCTGGGAGTAGGATAGTGTGTGTGTGTCTAGGAGTTGGAGAGTTTATGTGTGTGTGTGTGTTTGCGCGTGTGCGTCTGGGAGTTGGAGAGTGTGTGTGTGTTTGTGTCTGTGGTTTGGAGAGTTTGTGTGTGTGTATGGGAGTTGGAGTGTGTGTGTGTGTCTGGTAGTTGAAGAGTGTGCATGCCTGTGTGTCTGGGAGTTGGAGAGTTTGCATGCGTGTGTGTCTGGGAGTTGGACAGTGTGCGTGCGTGTGTGTCTCGGAGTTGGAGAGCATGTGTGTGTGTGTCTGGGAGCTGGAGTGTGCGCGTGTGTGTGTGTTTGGGAGTTGGAGATTGTGCGTTGGTGTGTGTCTAGGAAATGGACAGTGTGCATGTGTGTGCATCTGGGTGTTGGAGATTGAGCGGATGTGTGCCTCTGGGAGTTGGAGTGTGCTGGTGTGTGTGTGTCTGGGATTTGGAGAGTGTGCGTGTGTGTGAGTCTGGGAGTTGGGGATTGTGTGTGTGTGTCTGGGAGTTGGAGAGTGTGTGTGTGTGCGTCTGGGAGTTGGATAGTGTGCGTGTGTGCGTCTGGGAGTTTGGGAGTGTGCGTGGGTACATCTGGCAGTTGGAGAGTGTGTGTGTGTGTGTCTGGGAGTTGGATAGAGTGTGTGTGTGAGTGTGTCTGGGAGTTGAAGAGTGTGTGAGTGTGTCTGGGAGTTCAGGAGTCTGTTTTCATGTGTCTGGGAGTGGGAGAGTGTCTGTGTGTGTGTGTGTCTGTGATTTTAAAAGTGCGTGTGTGTTTTTCTGGGAGTAGGGGAGTGCGAGTGTGTGTGTGCGGGTTTGCGTCTGGGAGTTAGAGTGTGCGTGTGTGCATCGTGGAGTTGGAGAGTGTGCGTGGGTGCGTCTGGGAGTTTGAGAGTGTGCGTTTGTGCGCCTGGGAGTTGGAGAGTGTGCGTATGTGAGTCTGGGAGTTGGAGACTTGTCGTGTGCACGTCTGGGAGTTGGAGAGTGTGCCTGAGTGCATCTCGGAGTTGTAGAGAGTGCGTGTGTGAGTCAGGGAGTTGGAGAGTGTGCGTGTGCGTGTCTGGGAGTTGCAGAGTGTTAGTATGTGTGTCTGGGAGTTGGAGAGTGTATGTGTGTGAGTGTTTGCTTGTGTGTGTCTGGGAGTTGGAGAGGGTGTGCGTGTGTGTCTGGGAGTTGGAGAGTGTATGTGTGTGAGTGTGTGCGTGTGTGTGTCTGGGAGTTGGAGAGGGTGTGCGTGTGTGCGTCTGTGAGTTGGAGAGTGTGCATGTGTGTGTCTGGGAGTTGGAGAGTGTGTGTGTCTTGGAGTTAGAGTGTGTGTGTGTGTGTGTCATGGAGCGGGAGAGTGTGTTTGTGTGTTTCTGGGAATTGGAGTGTGTGTGCATGTGTGTGTGTATGTGTCTGGGAGTTGGAGAGTGTGTGTGTGCATGTGTGTGTTTCTGGGTGTTGGAGAGTGTGTGTGTGTGCATGTCTGGGAGTTGGAGAGTATATGAGTGTGTGTGTGTGTTTTTGTGTGTGTGTTTGTGTGTGTGTGTGTGTGTGTCCGTTTGTTTGCCTGGGAGTTTAGAGAGTGCGTGTGTACGTCTGGGAGTTGTAGAGTGAGTGTCTGTGTGTGTGAGTCTGGGAATTGGAGACTGTGCGTGCGCATGTCTGTGAGTTGGAGATTTCACATGTGTGCGTCTGGAAGTTCAAGAGTATGCATGTGTGCGTCTGGGAGTTGGAAAGTGTGCTTGTGTACATCTGGGAGTTGGAGGGTGTGTGCGTGTGTCCATGTGTATATGTGGGTGTCTGGGAGATTGAGAGAGTGTGTATGTGTGAGTGTCTGGGAGTTGGAGAGTGTGTGTGTGAGTCTGGGAGTTGAAGATTGTGCGTGTGTGTGTGTCTGGGAGTTGAAGAGTGTACGTGTGTGTTATTCTGGGAGTTGGAGAGCGTGCGTGTGTGTGACTCTGGGAGTTGGACAGTGTGCGTGTGTGTGAGTCTGGGAGTTGGGGGTTGTTGTGTGTGTGTCTGGGAGTTGGAGAGTGTGTGTGTGTGCATCTGGGAGTTGGAGCGTGTGTGTGTGTCTGGGAGTTGGAGAGAGTGTGTGTGTGTGTGTTTCTGGGAGCTGGAGAGTGTGTGTGTGTGTGTGTCTGGGATTTGGAGAGCGTGTGTGTGTGTGTGTGTCTGGGAGTTGGAGAGTGTGTGAGAGTGTCTGGGAGTTCAGGAGTCTGTTGTTGTGTGTCTGGGAGTGGGAGAGTGTCTGTGTGTGTGTCTGGGATTGGAAAAGTGCGTGTGTGTTTTTCTGGTAGTTGGGGAGTGCGAGTGTGTGTGTGCGGATTTGCGTCTGGGAGTTAGAGAGTGCGTGTGTGCATCTGGGAGTTGGAGATTGTGCGTGGGTGCGTCTGGGAGTTTGAGAGTGTGCGTTTGTGCGCCTGGGAGTTGGAGAGTGTGCCTATCTGTGTCTGGGAGTTGGAGACTGGTTGTGTGCACGTCTGGGACTTGGAGAGTGTGCCTGTGTCCATCTGGGAGTTGTAGAGTGTGCGTGTGTGAGTCGGGGAGTTGGAGAGTGTGCGTGTGCGCGTCTGGGAGTTGCAGAGTGTGTGTGTGTGTGTCTGGGAGTTGGAGAGTGTATGTGTGTGAGTGTTTGCGTGTGTGTGTCTGGGAGTTGGATTGGGTGTGCGTGTGTTTCTGGGAGTTGGAGAGTGTATGTGTGTGAGTGTGCGCGTGTGTGTGTCTGGGAGTTGGAGAGGGTGTGCGTCTTGGAGTTGGAGTGTGTGTGTGTGTGTGTCATGGAGTGGGAGAGTGTGTTTGTGTGTGTCTGGGAATTGGAGTGTGTGTGCATGTGTGTGTGTATGTGTCTGGGAGTTGGAGAGTGTGTGTGTGCATGTGTGTGTATGTGTCTGGGAGTTGGAGAGTGTGTGTGTGCATGTGTGTGTGTCTGGGTGTTGGAGAGTGTGTGTGTGCATGTCTGGGAGTTGGAGAGTGTATGTGTGTGTTTGTGTGTTTGTGTGTTTGTGTGTGTGTGTGTGTGTGTGTGTGTGTGTGTGTGTCCGTTTGTTTGCCTGGGAGTTTAGAGTGTGTGTGTGTACATCTGGGAGTTGTAGAGTGTATGTGTGTGAGTCTGGGAATTGGAGACTGTGCGTGTGCATGTCTGGGAGTTGGAGATTTCACATGTGTGCGTCTGGAAGTTGGAGTATGCATGTGTACGTCTGGGAGTTGGAAAGTGTGCTTGTGTACATCTGGGAGTTGGAGGGTGTGTGTGTGTGTCCGTGTGTATATGTGTGTGTCTGGGAGATGGAGAGAGTGTGTGTGTGTGAGTGTCTGGGAGTTGGAGAGTGTGTGTGTTAGTCTGGGAGTTGACGAGTGTGCGTGTGTGTGTGTCTGGGAGTTGAAGAGTGTGTGTGTGTGTGAGTCTGGGAGTTGGGGATTGTGTGTGTGTTTGTCTGGGTGTTGGAGAGTGTGTGTGTGTGCATCTGGGAGTTGGAGAGTGTGTGTGTGTCTGGGAGTTGGAGAGAGAGTGTGTGTGTGTGTTTCTGGGAGCTGGAGATTGTGTGTGTGTGTGTGTCTGGGAGTTGGAGACCGTGTGTTTGTGTGTGTGTGTCTGGGAGTTGGAGAGTGTGTGTGAGTGTCTGGGAGTTCAGCAGTCTGTTTTTGTGTGTCTGGGAGTGGGAGAGTGGCTGTGTGTGTCTGGGATTGGAAAAGTGCGTGTGTGTTTTTCTGGGAGTTGGGGAGTGCGAGTGTGTGTGTGCGGGTTTGCGTCTGGGAGTTAGGGTGTGCGTGTGTGCATCTCGGAGTTGGAGAGTGTGCGTGGGTGCGTCTGGGAGTTTGAGAGTGTGCGTTTGTGTGCCTGGGAGTTGGAGAGTGTGCGTATGTGAGTCTGGGAGTTGGAGACTGGTTGTGTGCACGTCTGGGAGTTGGAGAGTGTGCCTGTGTGCATCTGGGAGTTGTATAGTGTGCGTGTGTGAGTCAGGGAGTTGGAGAGTGTGTGTGTGTGCGTCTGGGAGTTGCAGAGTGTGCATATGTTTTTCTGGGAGTTGGAGAGGGTGCGTGTGTGCGTCTGGGAGTTGGAACGTGTGCGTGTGTGTGTCTGGGAGTTGGAGAGTGTGTGTGTGCGTCTGGGGGTTGGAGAGTGTGTGTGTGCATCTGTGAGTTTGACAGTGTGCGTGTGTGCATCTGGGAGTTGGACAGTGTGTTTGTGTGCGTCTGGGAGTTGGAGAGTGTGCGTGTGTGCATCAGGGAATTGGAGAGTGTGCGTATGTGTGTATGGGAATTGGAGAGTGTGTGTGCGCGTCTGGAAGTTGGAGAGTCTCCGTGTGCATCTGGGAGTTTGACAGTGTTCGTGGGTGCGTCTGGGTGTTCGAGATTGTGCTTTTGTGTCCCTGGGAGTTGGAGAGTGTGCATATGTGAGTCTGGGAGTTGGAGACTGGTCGTGTGCACAACTGGGAGTTGGAGAGTGTGCCTGTGTGCATCTGGGAGTTGTACAGTGTGCGTGTGTGAGTCAGGGAGTTGGAGAGTGTGCGTGTGTGCGTCTGGGAGTTGGAGAGTGTACATATGTGTGTCTGGGAGTTGGAGAGTGTGTGAGTGTGCATCTGGGAGTTGGAGACTGTGCGGATGTGCATCGGGGAGTTGGAGAGTGTGCGTTTGTGTGTCTGGGAGTTGGAGAGTGTGTGTGTGCGTCTGGGAGTTGGAGAGTATGTGTGTGCATCTGGGAGTTTGACAGTGTGCGTGTGTGCATCTGGGAGTTGGACAGTGTGCGTGTGAGCATCTGGAAGTTGGAGACTGAGCGTGTGTGCGTTTGGGAGTTGGAGAGTGTGCGTGTGTGTGTCAGGGAGATGGAGAGTGTGCGTTTGTACATCTGGGAGTTGGAGGGTGTGTGCGTGTGTGTGTATGTGGGTGTCTGGGAGTTGGAGAGAGTGTGTGTGTGTTTGTCTGGGAGCTGGAGAGTGTGTGTGTGTGTGTGTCTGGGAGTTATAGAGTGTGTGTGTGTGGGTCTGGGAGTTTGAGAGTGTGCGTGGGTACATCTGGGACTTGGAGAGTGTGTGTGTGTGCATCTGGGAGTTGGAGAGTGTGCGTATTTGAGTCTGGGAGTTGGAGACTTGTCGTGTGCACGTCTGGGAGTTGGAGAGTGTGCCTGAGTGCATCTCGGAGTTGTAGAGTGTGTGTGTGTGAGTCAGGGAGTTGGAGAGTGTGCGTGTGCATGTGTGTGTGTCTGGGTGTTGGAGAGTGTGTGTGTGCATGTTTGGGAGTTGGAGAGTGTATGTGTGTGTGTGTGTGTGTCTGGGAGTTGGAGACTGTGCGTGTGTGCATCGGGGAGTTTGAGAGTGTGTGTGTGCGTCTGGGAGTTTGAGAGTATGTGTGTGCATCTGGGAGTTTGACAGTGTGAGTGTGTGCATCTGGGAGTTGGACAGTGTGCGTGTGAGCATCTGGAAGTTGGAGAGTGAGCGTGTGTGCGTTTGGGATTTGGAGAGTGTGCGTGTGTGCGTCAGGGAGTTGGAGAGTGTGCGTTTGTACATCTGGGAGTTGGAGGATGTGTGCATGTGTGTGTATGTGTGTGTCTGGGAGTTGGAGAGAGTGTGTGTGTGTTTATCTGGGAGCTGGAGAGTGTGTGTGTGTGTGTGTCTGGGAGTTATAGAGTGTGTGTGTGTGGGTCTGGGAGTTTGAGAGTGTGCGTGGGTACAACTGGGAGTTGGAGAGTGTGTGTGTGTGCATCTGGGAGTTGGAGAGTGTGCGTATTTGAGTCTGGGAGTTGGAGACTTGTCGGGTGCACGTCTGAGAGTTGGAGAGTGTGCCTGAGTGCATCTCGGAGTTGTAGAGTGTGTGTGTGTGAGTCAGGGAGTTGGAGAGTGTGCGTGTGCGCGTCTGGGAGTTGCAGAGTGTGTGTGTGCATGTCTGGGAGTTGGAGAGTGTATGTGTGTGAGTTTTTGCGTGTGTGTGTCTGGGAGTTGGAGAGGGTGTGCATGTGTGTGTCTGGGAGTTGGAGAGTGTGTGTGTCTTGGAGTTGGAGTGTGTGTGTGTGTGTGTCATGGAGCGGGAGAGTGTGTTTGTGTGTGTCTGGGAATTGGAGTGTGTGTGCATGTGTGTGTGTATGTGTCTGGGAGTTGGAGAGTGTGTGTGTGCATGTGTGTGTATGTGTCTGGGAGTTGGAGAGTGTGTGTGTGCATGTGTGTGTGTCTGGGTGTTGGAGAGTGTGTGTGTGCATGTCTGGAAGTTGGAGAGTGTATGTGTGTGTGTGTGTGTGTGTGTGTGTTTTTGTCCGTTTGTTTGCCGGGGAATTTAGAGTGTGCGTGTGTATGTCTGGGAGTTGTAGAGTGTGTGTGTGTGAGTCTGGGAATTGGAGAGCGTGTGTGTGTCTGTGTGTCTGGGATTTGAAGAGTGTGCGTGTGTGTGAGTCTGGGAGTTGGAGAGCGTGAGTGTGTGTGACTCTGGTAGTTGTAGAGTGTGCGTGTGTGAGTCTGGGAGTTGGGGATTGTGTGTGTGTGTGTCTGGGAGTTGGAGAGTGTCTGTGTGTGCATCTGGGAGTTGGAGAGTGTGTGTGTGCATGTGTGTGTATGTGTCTGGGAGTTGGAGAGTGTGTGTGTGCATGTGTGTGTGTCTGGGTGTTGGAGAGTGTGTGTGTGCATGTCTGGGAGTTGGAGAGTGTATGTGTGTGTGTGTGTGTTTGTGTGTTTGTGTGTGTGTGTGTGTGTGTGTGTGTGTGTGTGTGTGTGTGTGTGTCCGTTTGTTTGCCTGGGAGTTTAGAGTGTGTGTGTGTACATCTGGGAGTTGTAGAGTGTATGTGTGTGAGTCTGGGAATTGGAGACTGTGCGTGTGCATGTCTGGGAGTTGGAGATTTCACATGTGTGCGTCTGGAAGTTGGAGTATGCATGTGTACGTCTGGGAGTTGGAAAGTGTGCTTGTGTACATCTGGGAGTTGGAGGGTGTGTGTGTGTGTCCGTGTGTATATGTGTGTGTCTGGGAGATGGAGAGAGTGTGTGTGTGTGAGTGTCTGGGAGTTGGAGAGTGTGTGTGTTAGTCTGGGAGTTGACGAGTGTGCGTGTGTGTGTGTCTGGGAGTTGAAGAGTGTGTGTGTGTGTGAGTCTGGGAGTTGGGGATTGTGTGTGTGTTTGTCTGGGTGTTGGAGAGTGTGTGTGTGTGCATCTGGGAGTTGGAGAGTGTGTGTGTGTCTGGGAGTTGGAGAGAGAGTGTGTGTGTGTGTTTCTGGGAGCTGGAGATTGTGTGTGTGTGTGTGTCTGGGAGTTGGAGACCGTGTGTTTGTGTGTGTGTGTCTGGGAGTTGGAGAGTGTGTGTGAGTGTCTGGGAGTTCAGCAGTCTGTTTTTGTGTGTCTGGGAGTGGGAGAGTGGCTGTTTGTGTGTGTCTGGGATTGGAAAAGTGCGTGTGTGTTTTTCTGGGAGTTGGGGAGTGCGAGTGTGTGTGTGCGGGTTTGCGTCTGGGAGTTAGGGTGTGCGTGTGTGCATCTCGGAGTTGGAGAGTGTGCGTGGGTGCGTCTGGGAGTTTGAGAGTGTGCGTTTGTGTGCCTGGGAGTTGGAGAGTGTGCGTATGTGAGTCTGGGAGTTGGAGACTGGTTGTGTGCACGTCTGGGAGTTGGAGAGTGTGCCTGTGTGCATCTGGGAGTTGTATAGTGTGCGTGTGTGAGTCAGGGAGTTGGAGAGTGTGTGTGTGTGCGTCTGGGAGTTGCAGAGTGTGCATATGTTTTTCTGGGAGTTGGAGAGGGTGCGTGTGTGCGTCTGGGAGTTGGAACGTGTGCGTGTGTGTGTCTGGGAGTTGGAGAGTGTGTGTGTGCGTCTGGGGGTTGGAGAGTGTGTGTGTGCATCTGTGAGTTTGACAGTGTGCGTGTGTGCATCTGGGAGTTGGACAGTGTGTTTGTGTGCGTCTGGGAGTTGGAGAGTGTGCGTGTGTGCATCAGGGAATTGGAGAGTGTGCGTATGTGTGTATGGGAATTGGAGAGTGTGTGTGCGCGTCTGGAAGTTGGAGAGTCTCCGTGTGCATCTGGGAGTTTGACAGTGTTCGTGGGTGCGTCTGGGTGTTCGAGATTGTGCTTTTGTGTCCCTGGGAGTTGGAGAGTGTGCATATGTGAGTCTGGGAGTTGGAGACTGGTCGTGTGCACAACTGGGAGTTGGAGAGTGTGCCTGTGTGCATCTGGGAGTTGTACAGTGTGCGTGTGTGAGTCAGGGAGTTGGAGAGTGTGCGTGTGTGCGTCTGGGAGTTGGAGAGTGTACATATGTGTGTCTGGGAGTTGGAGAGTGTGTGAGTGTGCATCTGGGAGTTGGAGACTGTGCGGATGTGCATCGGGGAGTTGGAGAGTGTGCGTTTGTGTGTCTGGGAGTTGGAGAGTGTGTGTGTGCGTCTGGGAGTTGGAGAGTATGTGTGTGCATCTGGGAGTTTGACAGTGTGCGTGTGTGCATCTGGGAGTTGGACAGTGTGCGTGTGAGCATCTGGAAGTTGGAGACTGAGCGTGTGTGCGTTTGGGAGTTGGAGAGTGTGCGTGTGTGTGTCAGGGAGATGGAGAGTGTGCGTTTGTACATCTGGGAGTTGGAGGGTGTGTGCGTGTGTGTGTATGTGGGTGTCTGGGAGTTGGAGAGAGTGTGTGTGTGTTTGTCTGGGAGCTGGAGAGTGTGTGTGTGTGTGTGTCTGGGAGTTATAGAGTGTGTGTGTGTGGGTCTGGGAGTTTGAGAGTGTGCGTGGGTACATCTGGGACTTGGAGAGTGTGTGTGTGTGCATCTGGGAGTTGGAGAGTGTGCGTATTTGAGTCTGGGAGTTGGAGACTTGTCGTGTGCACGTCTGGGAGTTGGAGAGTGTGCCTGAGTGCATCTCGGAGTTGTAGAGTGTGTGTGTGTGAGTCAGGGAGTTGGAGAGTGTGCGTGTGCGCGTCTGGGAGTTGCAGAGTGTGTGTGTGCATGTCTGGGAGTTGGAGAGTGTATGTGTGTGAGTTTTTGCGTGTGTGTGTCTGGGAGTTGGAGAGGGTGTGCATGTGTGTGTCTGGGAGTTGGAGAGTGTGTGTGTCTTGGAGTTGGAGTGTGTGTGTGTGTGTGTCATGGAGCGGGAGAGTGTGTTTGTGTGTGTCTGGGAATTGGAGTGTGTGTGCATGTGTGTGTGTATGTGTCTGGGAGTTGGAGAGTGTGTGTGTGCATGTGTGTGTATGTGTCTGGGAGTTGGAGAGTGTGTGTGTGCATGTGTGTGTGTCTGGGTGTTGGAGAGTGTGTGTGTGCATGTCTGGAAGTTGGAGAGTGTATGTGTGTGTGTGTGTGTGTGTGTGTGTTTTTGTCCGTTTGTTTGCCGGGGAATTTAGAGTGTGCGTGTGTATGTCTGGGAGTTGTAGAGTGTGTGTGTGTGAGTCTGGGAATTGGAGAGCGTGTGTGTGTCTGTGTGTCTGGGATTTGAAGAGTGTGCGTGTGTGTGAGTCTGGGAGTTGGAGAGCGTGAGTGTGTGTGACTCTGGTAGTTGTAGAGTGTGCGTGTGTGAGTCTGGGAGTTGGGGATTGTGTGTGTGTGTGTCTGGGAGTTGGAGAGTGTCTGTGTGTGCATCTGGGAGTTGGAGAGTGTGTGTGTGTGTGTCTGGGAGTTGGAGAGAGTGTGTGTGTGTGTTTCTGGGAGCTGGAGAGCGTGTGTGTGTGTGTGTGTGTGTCTGGGATTTGGAGAGCGTGTGTGTGTGTGTCTGGGAGTTGGGGAGTGTGCGTATGTGAGTCTGGGAGTTGGAGACTGGTCGTGTGCACATCTGGGAGTTGGAGAGTGTGCCTGTGTGCATCTGGGAGTTGTACATTGTGCATTTGTGAGTCAGGGATGTGGAAAGTTTGCGTGTGTGCGTCTGGGAGTTGGAGAGTTTACATATGTGTGTCTGGGAGTTGGGGAATGTGCGAGTGTGCGTCTGGGAGTTGGAGACTGTGCATGTGTGCGTCAGGGAGTTGGAGAGTGTGCGTTTGTACATCTGGGAGTTGGAGGGTGTGTGCGTGTGTGTGTATGTGTGTGTCAGGGAGTTGGTGAGAGTGGGTGTGTGTTTGTCTGGGTGCTGGAGAGTGTGTGTGTGTGTTTCTGGGAGTTAGAGAGTGTGTGTGTGTGGGTCTGGGAGTAGGAGATTGTGTGTGTGTCTGGGAGATGGAGAGTTTATGTGTGTGTGTATGTGTGTGTGTTTGCGTGTGTGTGTCTGGGAGTTGGAGAGTGTGAGTGTGTTTGTGTCTGGGAGCTGGAGAGTGTGTTTGTGTGTGTCTGGGAGTTGGAGAGAGTGTGTGTGTGTGTTTCCGGGAGCTGGAGAGTGTGTGTGTGTGTGTGTGTCTGGGATTTGGAGAGTGTGTGTGTGTGTGTGTGTGTGTGTCTGGGAGTTGGAGAGTGTGTGAGAGTGTCTGGGAGTTCAGGAGTCTGTTTATGTGTGTCTGGGAGTGGGAGAGTGTCTGTGTGTGTGTGTCTGGGATTGGAAAAGTGCGTGTGTGTTTTTCTGCGAGTTGGGGAGTGCGAGTGTGTGTGTGCGGGTTTGCGTCTGGGAGTTAGAGTGTGCATGTGTGCATCTCGGAGTTGGAGAGTGTGCGTGGGTGCGTCTGGGAGTTTGAGAGTGTGCGTTTGTGCGCCTGGGAGTTGGAGAGTGTGCGTATGTGAGTCTGGGAGTTGGAGACTCGTCGTGTGCACGTCTGGGAGTTGGAGAGTGTGCCTGTGTGCATCTGGGAGTTGTAGAGTGTGCGTGTGTGTGTCTGGGAGTTGGAGAGTGTGCGTGTGTGCGTCTGGGAGTTGGAGAGTGTGCGTGTGTGTGTCTGGGAGTTGGAGAGTGTGTGTGCGCGTCTGTGGGTTGGATAGTGTGTGTGTGCTTCTGTGAGTTTGACAGTGTGCGTTTGTGCATCTGGGAGTTGCACATTGTGCGTGTGTGCGTCTGGGATTTGGAGAGTGTGCGTGTGTGTGTCTGGGAGTTGGAGAGTGTGTGGGCGCGTCTGGGAGTTGGAGAGTGTGTGTGTGCATCTGGGAGTTTGACAGTGTGCATGGGTGTGTCTGGGAGTTTGAGATTGTGCGTTTATGTGCCTGCGAGTTGAGGGTGTGCGTATGTGAGTCTGGGAGTTGGAGACTGGTCGTGTGCACATCTGGAAGTTGGAGAGTGTGCCTGTGTGCATCTGGGAGTTGTACAGTGTGTGTGTGTGAGTCAGGGAGTTGGAGAGTGTGCGTGTGTGAGTCGGGGAGTTGGAGAGTGTACATATGTGTGTCTGGGAGTTGGAGAGTGTGCGAGTGTGCGTCTGCGCTTTGGGGAATGTGCAAGTGTGCGTCTGGGAGTTGGAGACTGTGCATGTGTGCGTCAGGGAGTTGGAGAGTGTGCGTTTGTACATCTGGGAATTGGAGGGTGTGTGCGTATGTGTGTATGTGTGTGTCAGGGTGTTGGAGAGAGTGGGTGTGTGTTTGTCTGGGAGCTGGAGAGTGTGTGTGTGTGTTTCTGGGAGTTAGAGAGTGTTTGTGTGTGGGTCTGGGAGTAGGAGAGTGTGTGTGTGTCTGGGAGGTGGAGAGTTTATGTGTGTGTGTGTGTGTGTTTGCGTGTGTGTGTCTGGGAGTTGGAGAGTGTGTGTATGTTTGTGTCTGGGATTTGGAGAGTGTGTGTGTGTGTATGGGAGTGTGTGTTTGTGTCTGTGAGTTGAAGAGTGTGCATGCCTGTGTGTCTGGGAGTTGGAGAGTTTGCATGCGTGTGTGTTTCGGAGTTGGAGAGTGTGCGTGTGTGTGTGTCTTGGAGTTGGAGTGTGTGTGTGTGAGTGTGTCTGGGAGTTGGAGATTGTGCGTTTATGTGTGTCTAGGAAATGGACAGCGTGCATGTGTGTGCATCTGTGTGTTGGAGAATGTGTGTGAGTGCGTCTGGGAGTTGGAGAGTGAGCGGATGTGTGCCTCTGGGAGTTAGTGAGTGTGCTGGTGTGTGCGTCTGAGAGTTGGAGAGTGTGCGTGTGTATGTCTGGTTGTTGGTGAGTGTGCGTGTGTGCGTCTTGGAGTTGGAGAGTGTGCGTGTGTGCGTCTGGGAGTTGGATAATGTGCGTGTGTGTGTCTGGGAGTTGGAAAGGGTGCGGGGTTGCTTCTGGGTGTTGGAGAGTGTGCGTGTGTGCTTCTGGGAGTTAGAGAATGTGTGTGAGTGCGTCTGGGAGTTGGAGAGTGTGCGTGTGTGTATCTGGAAGTTGGAGAGTGAGCGTGTGTGCGTTTGGGACTTGGTGAGTGAGCGTGTGTGCGTCAGGGATTTGGAGAGTGCGCGTTTGTACATCTGGGAGTTGGAGGGTGTGTGCGTGTGTGTGTATGTGTGTGTCTGGGTGTTGGAGAGCGTGTGTGTGTGTTTGTCTGGGAGCTGGAGAGTGTGTGTGTGTGTGTCTGGGAGTTATAGAGTGTGTGTGTGTGTGGGTCTGGGAGTAGGATAGTGTGTGTGTGTCTGGGAGTTAGAGAGTTTATGTGTGTGTGTGTGTGTGTGTGTGTGTTTGCGCGTGTGTGTCTGGGAGTTGGAGAGTGTGTGTGTGTTTGTGTCTGTGATTTGGAGAGTGTGTGTGTGTGTATGGGAGTTGGAGTGTGTGTGTGTGTCTGGGAGTTGAAGAGTGTGCGTGCCTGTGTGTCTGGGAGTTGGAGAGTTTGCGTGCGTGTGTGTCTGGGATTTGGGCAGTGTGCGTGCGTGTGTGTCTCGGAGTTTGAGAGTGTGTGTGTGTGTGTGTCTGGGAGTTGAAGTGTGTGCGTGTGTGTGTGTCTGGGAGTAGGAGATTGTGCGTTTGTGTGTGTCTAGGAAATGGACAGCGTGCATGTGTGTGCATCTGGGTGTTGGAGAATGTGTGTGAGTGCGTCTGGGAGTTGGAGACTGAGCGGATGTGTTCCTCTGGGATTTGGACAGTGTGCTGGTGTGTGCGTCTGAGAGTTGGAGAGTGTGCATGTGTGCGTCAGGGAGTTGGAGAGTGTGCGTTTGTACATCTGGGAGTTGGAGGGTGTGTGCGTGTGTGTGTATGTGTGTATCTGGGAGTTGGAGAGAGTGTGTGTGTGTTTGTCTGGGAGCTGGAGAGTGTGTGTGTGTGTGTGTGTGTCTGTGAGTTATAGAGTGTGTGTGTGTGGGTCTGGGAGTTTGAGAGTGTGCGTGGGTACATCTGGGAGTTGGAGAGTGTGTGTGTGTGCATCTGGGAGTTGGAGAGTGTGCGTATTTGAGTCTGGGAGTTGGGGACTTGTCGGGTGCACGTCTTTGAGTTGGAGAGTGTCCCTGAGTGCATCTCGGAGTTGTAGAGTGTGTGTGTGTGAGTCAGGGAGTTGGAGAGTGTGCGTGTGCACGTCTGGGATTTGCAGAGTGTGTGTGTGTGTGTCTGGGAGTTGGAGAGTGTATGTGTGTGAGTGTTTGCGTGTGTGTGTCTGGGAGTTGGAGAGGGTGTGCGTGTGTGTCTGGGAGTTGGAGAGTGTATGTGTGTGAGTGTGTGCGTGTGTGTGTCTGGGAGTTGGAGAGGTTGTGCGTGTGTGCGTCTGTGAGTTGGAGAGTGTGCATGTGTGTGTCTGGGAGTTGGAGAGTGTGTGTGTCTTGGAGTTGGAGTGTGTGTGTGTGTGTGTCATGGAGTGGGAGAGTGTGTTTGTGTGTGTCTGGGAATTGGAGTGTGTGTGCATGTGTGTGTGTATGTGTCAGGGAGTTGGAGAGAGTGGGTGTGTGTTTGTCTGGGAGCTGGAGAGTGTGTGCGTGTATTTCTGGGAGTTAGAGAGTGTGTGTGTGTGGGTCTGGGAGTAGGAGACTGTGTGTGTGTCTGGGAGGTGGTGAGTTTATGTGTGTGTGTGTGTGTGTGTGTGTTTGCGTATGTGTATCTGGGAGTTGGAGAGTGTGTGTGTGTTTGTGTCTGGGATTTGGAGAGTGTGTGAGTATGTCTGGGAGTTGGAGTGTGTGCGTGTGTGTGTGTCTGGGAGTTGGAGATTGTGCGTTTGTGTGTGTCTAGGAAATGGACAGCGTGCATGTGTGTACATCTGGGTGTTGGAGAACGTGTGTGAGTGCGTCTGGGGGTTGGAGAGTGAGCGGATGTGTGCCTCTGGGAGTTGGAGAGTGTGCTGGTGTGTGCGTCTGAGAGTTGGAGAGTGTGCGTGTGTACGTCTGTTTGTTGGAGAGTGTGCGTGTGTGCGTCTTGGAGTTGGAGATTGTGCATGTGTGCGTCTGGGAGTTGGATAATGTGCGTGTGTGTGTCTGGGAGTTGGAAAGGGTGCGGGGTTGCGTCTGGGAGTTGGAGAGTGTGGGTGTGTGCTTCTGGGAGTTGGAGAATGTGTGTGAGTGCGTCTGGGAGTTGGAGAGTGTGCGGGTGTGTGTGTCTGGGAGTTGGAGAATGTGCGGGTGTGTGCGTCTGGGACTTGGAGAGTGTGGGTGTATATATCTGGGAGTTGGAGAGTGTGCGTTTGTGCGTCCGGGTGTTGGAGAGTGTGTGTGTGTCTGGGAGTTGGAGAGTGTGTTTATGTGTGTGTCTGGGAGTGGGAGAGTGTGTTTGTGTGTGTCTGGGAATTGGAATGTGTGTGTTTGTGTGTGTATGTGTCTGGGAGTTGGAGAGTATGTGTGTGCATGTGTGTGTATGTGTCTGGGAGTTGGCGAGTGTGTGTGTGCGTCTGGGAGATGTAGAGTGTGTGTGTGTGAGTCAGGGATTTGGAGAGTGTGTGTGTGTGCGTCTGGGAGTTGGAGAGTGTGCGTGTGTGCGTCTGGGAGTTGGAGAGTGTGCGTGTGTGCATCGGGGAGTTTTAGAGTGTGCGTGTGTGTGTCTGGGAGTTGGAGAGCTTGTGTGTGCTTCTGGGAGTTGTAGAGTGTGTGTGTGCATCTGGGAGTTTGACAGTGTGCTTGTCTGCATCTGGGAGTTGGACAGTGTGTGTGTGAGCATCTGGAAGTTGAAGAGTGAGCGTGTGTGCGTTTGGGAGTTGGAGAGTGTGCGTGTGTGCATCTGGGAGTTGTAGAGTGTGTGTGTGTGAGTCAGGGAGTTGGAGAGTGCATGTGTGTGTGTCTGGGTGTTGGAGAGTGTGTGTTGCATGTCTGGGAGTTGGAGAGTGTATGTGTGTGTGTGTGCGTGTGTGTGTGTGTTTTTGTACGTTTGTTTGCCTGGGAGTTCAGAGTGCATGTGTGTATGTCTGGGAGTTGTAGAGTGTGTGTGTGTGAGTCTGGGAATTGGAGACTGTGCTTGTGCACGTCTGGGAGTTGGAGATTTCACATGCGTGCGTCTGGAAGTTGAAGAGTATGCATGTGTGCGTCTGGGAGTTGGAAAGTGTGCTTGTGTACATCTGGGAGTTGGAGGGTGTGTGTGTGTGTCCGTGTGTATATGTGGGTGTCTGGGAGATGGAGAGAGTGTGTGTGTGTGAGTGTCTGGGAGTTGGAGAGTGTGTGTGTGAGTCTGGGAGTTGGAGAGCTTGCGTGTGTGTGACTCTGGGAGTTGGAGAGTGTGCGTGTGTGAGTCTGGGAGTTGGAGAGAGTGTGTGTGTGTGTGTTTCTGGGAGCTGGAGAGTGTGTGTGTGTGTGTGTGTGTGTGTGTGTCTGGGATTTGGAGAGCATGTGTGTGTGTGTGTGTGTCTGGGAGTTGGAGTGTGTGTGAGAGTGTCTGGGAGTTCAGGAGTCTGTTTTTGTGTGTCTGGGAGTGGGAGAATGTCTGTGTGTGTGTGTCTGGGATTGGAAAAGTGCATGTGTGTTTTTCTGGGAGTTGGGGAGTGCGAGTGTGTGTGTGCGGTTTTGCGTCTGGGAGTTAGAGTGTGCATGTGTGCATCTCGGAGTTGGAGAGTGTGCGTGGGTGCGCCTGGGAGTTTGAGAGTGTGCGTTTGTGCGCCCGGGGAGTTGGAGAGTGTGCGTATGTGAGTCTGGGAGTTGGAGACTGGTTGTGTGCACGTCTGGGAGTTGGAGAGTGTGCCTGTGTGCATCTGGGAGTTGTAGAGTGTGCGTGTGTGTGTCTGGGAGTTGGAGAGTGTGCGTGTGCACGTCTGGGTGTTGCCGAGTGTGTGTGTGTGTGTCTGGGAGTTGGAGAGGTTGTGCGTGTGTGCGTCTGTGAGTTGGAGAGTTTGCATGTGTGTGTCTGGGATTTGGAGAGTGTGTGTGTCTTGGAGTTGGAGTGTGTGTGTGTGTGTGTCATGGAGTGGGAGAGTGTGTTTGTGTGTGTCTGGGAATTGGAGTGTGTGTGCATGTGTGTGTGTATGTGTCTGGGAGTTGGAGAGTGTGTGTGTGCATGTGTGTGTATGTGTCTGGGAGTTGGAGAATGTGTTTGTGCATATATGTGTGTCTGGGTGTTGGAGAGTGTGTGTGTGCATGTCTGGGAGTTGGAGAGTGTATGTGTGTGTGTGTGTGTGTGTGTGTGTGTGTTTTTGTCCGTTTGTTTGCCTGGGAGTTTAGAGTGTGCGTGTGTACGTCTGGGAGTTGTAGAGTGTGTGTGTGTGAGTCTGGGAATTGGAGAGCGTGTGTGTGTGTGTGTGTGTGTCTGGGAGTTGGAGTGTGTGTGAGAGTGTCTGGGAGTTCAGGAGTCTGTTTTTGTGTGTCTGGGAGTGGGAGAATGTCTGTGTGTGTGTGTCTGGGATTGGAAAAGTGCGTGTGTGTTTTTCTGGGAGTTGGGGTGTGTGAGTGTGTGTGTGTGCGGGTTTGCGTCTGGGAGTTAGAGTGTGCATGTGTGCATCTCGGAGTTGGAGAGTGTGCGTGGGTGCGCCTGGGAGTTTGAGAGTGTGCGTTTGTGCGCCTGGGAGTTGGAGAGTGTGCGTATGTGAGTCTGGGAGTTGGAGACTCGTCGTGTGCACATCTGGGAGTTGGAGAGTGTGCCTGTGTGCATCTGGGAGTTGTAGAGTGTGCGTGTGTGTGTCTGGGAGTTGGGCAGTGTGCGTGCGTGTGTGTCTCGGAGTTTGAGAGTGTGTGTGTGTGTGTGTCTGGGAGTTGAAGTGTGTGCGTGTGTGTGTGTCTGGGAGTAGGAGATTGTGCGTTTGTGTGTGTCTAGGAAATGGACAGCGTGCATGTGTGTGCATCTGGGTGTTGGAGAATGTGTGTGAGTGCGTCTGGGAGTTGGAGACTGAGCGGATGTGTTCCTCTGGGATTTGGACAGTGTGCTGGTGTGTGCGTCTGAGAGTTGGAGAGTGTGCATGTGTGCGTCAGGGAGTTGGAGAGTGTGCGTTTGTACATCTGGGAGTTGGAGGGTGTGTGCGTGTGTGTGTATGTGTGTATCTGGGAGTTGGAGAGAGTGTGTGTGTGTTTGTCTGGGAGCTGGAGAGTGTGTGTGTGTGTGTGTGTGTCTGTGAGTTATAGAGTGTGTGTGTGTGGGTCTGGGAGTTTGAGAGTGTGCGTGGGTACATCTGGGAGTTGGAGAGTGTGTGTGTGTGCATCTGGGAGTTGGAGAGTGTGCGTATTTGAGTCTGGGAGTTGGGGACTTGTCGGGTGCACGTCTTTGAGTTGGAGAGTGTCCCTGAGTGCATCTCGGAGTTGTAGAGTGTGTGTGTGTGAGTCAGGGAGTTGGAGAGTGTGCGTGTGCACGTCTGGGATTTGCAGAGTGTGTGTGTGTGTGTCTGGGAGTTGGAGAGTGTATGTGTGTGAGTGTTTGCGTGTGTGTGTCTGGGAGTTGGAGAGGGTGTGCGTGTGTGTCTGGGAGTTGGAGAGTGTATGTGTGTGAGTGTGTGCGTGTGTGTGTCTGGGAGTTGGAGAGGTTGTGCGTGTGTGCGTCTGTGAGTTGGAGAGTGTGCATGTGTGTGTCTGGGAGTTGGAGAGTGTGTGTGTCTTGGAGTTGGAGTGTGTGTGTGTGTGTGTCATGGAGTGGGAGAGTGTGTTTGTGTGTGTCTGGGAATTGGAGTGTGTGTGCATGTGTGTGTGTATGTGTCAGGGAGTTGGAGAGAGTGGGTGTGTGTTTGTCTGGGAGCTGGAGAGTGTGTGCGTGTATTTCTGGGAGTTAGAGAGTGTGTGTGTGTGGGTCTGGGAGTAGGAGACTGTGTGTGTGTCTGGGAGGTGGTGAGTTTATGTGTGTGTGTGTGTGTGTGTGTGTGTTTGCGTATGTGTATCTGGGAGTTGGAGAGTGTGTGTGTGTTTGTGTCTGGGATTTGGAGAGTGTGTGAGTATGTCTGGGAGTTGGAGTGTGTGCGTGTGTGTGTGTCTGGGAGTTGGAGATTGTGCGTTTGTGTGTGTCTAGGAAATGGACAGCGTGCATGTGTGTACATCTGGGTGTTGGAGAACGTGTGTGAGTGCGTCTGGGGGTTGGAGAGTGAGCGGATGTGTGCCTCTGGGAGTTGGAGAGTGTGCTGGTGTGTGCGTCTGAGAGTTGGAGAGTGTGCGTGTGTACGTCTGTTTGTTGGAGAGTGTGCGTGTGTGCGTCTTGGAGTTGGAGATTGTGCATGTGTGCGTCTGGGAGTTGGATAATGTGCGTGTGTGTGTCTGGGAGTTGGAAAGGGTGCGGGGTTGCGTCTGGGAGTTGGAGAGTGTGGGTGTGTGCTTCTGGGAGTTGGAGAATGTGTGTGAGTGCGTCTGGGAGTTGGAGAGTGTGCGGGTGTGTGTGTCTGGGAGTTGGAGAATGTGCGGGTGTGTGCGTCTGGGACTTGGAGAGTGTGGGTGTATATATCTGGGAGTTGGAGAGTGTGCGTTTGTGCGTCCGGGTGTTGGAGAGTGTGTGTGTGTCTGGGAGTTGGAGAGTGTGTTTATGTGTGTGTCTGGGAGTGGGAGAGTGTGTTTGTGTGTGTCTGGGAATTGGAGTGTGTGTGTTTGTGTGTGTATGTGTCTGGGAGTTGGAGAGTATGTGTGTGCATGTGTGTGTATGTGTCTGGGAGTTGGCGAGTGTGTGTGTGCGTCTGGGAGATGTAGAGTGTGTGTGTGTGAGTCAGGGATTTGGAGAGTGTGTGTGTGTGCGTCTGGGAGTTGGAGAGTGTGCGTGTGTGCGTCTGGGAGTTGGAGAGTGTGCGTGTGTGCATCGGGGAGTTTTAGAGTGTGCGTGTGTGTGTCTGGGAGTTGGAGAGCTTGTGTGTGCTTCTGGGAGTTGTAGAGTGTGTGTGTGCATCTGGGAGTTTGACAGTGTGCTTGTCTGCATCTGGGAGTTGGACAGTGTGTGTGTGAGCATCTGGAAGTTGAAGAGTGAGCGTGTGTGCGTTTGGGAGTTGGAGAGTGTGCGTGTGTGCATCTGGGAGTTGTAGAGTGTGTGTGTGTGAGTCAGGGAGTTGGAGAGTGTGTGTGTGTGCGTCTGGGAGTTGGAGAGTGTGTGTGTGCATGTGTGTGTGTCTGGGTGTTGGAGAGTGTGTGTTGCATGTCTGGGAGTTGGAGAGTGTATGTGTGTGTGTGTGCGTGTGTGTGTGTGTTTTTGTACGTTTGTTTGCCTGGGAGTTCAGAGTGCATGTGTGTATGTCTGGGAGTTGTAGAGTGTGTGTGTGTGAGTCTGGGAATTGGAGACTGTGCTTGTGCACGTCTGGGAGTTGGAGATTTCACATGCGTGCGTCTGGAAGTTGAAGAGTATGCATGTGTGCGTCTGGGAGTTGGAAAGTGTGCTTGTGTACATCTGGGAGTTGGAGGGTGTGTGTGTGTGTCCGTGTGTATATGTGGGTGTCTGGGAGATGGAGAGAGTGTGTGTGTGTGAGTGTCTGGGAGTTGGAGAGTGTGTGTGTGAGTCTGGGAGTTGGAGAGCTTGCGTGTGTGTGACTCTGGGAGTTGGAGAGTGTGCGTGTGTGAGTCTGGGAGTTGGAGAGAGTGTGTGTGTGTGTGTTTCTGGGAGCTGGAGAGTGTGTGTGTGTGTGTGTGTGTGTGTGTGTCTGGGATTTGGAGAGCATGTGTGTGTGTGTGTGTGTCTGGGAGTTGGAGTGTGTGTGAGAGTGTCTGGGAGTTCAGGAGTCTGTTTTTGTGTGTCTGGGAGTGGGAGAATGTCTGTGTGTGTGTGTCTGGGATTGGAAAAGTGCATGTGTGTTTTTCTGGGAGTTGGGGAGTGCGAGTGTGTGTGTGCGGTTTTGCGTCTGGGAGTTAGAGTGTGCATGTGTGCATCTCGGAGTTGGAGAGTGTGCGTGGGTGCGCCTGGGAGTTTGAGAGTGTGCGTTTGTGCGCCCGGGGAGTTGGAGAGTGTGCGTATGTGAGTCTGGGAGTTGGAGACTGGTTGTGTGCACGTCTGGGAGTTGGAGAGTGTGCCTGTGTGCATCTGGGAGTTGTAGAGTGTGCGTGTGTGTGTCTGGGAGTTGGAGAGTGTGCGTGTGCACGTCTGGGTGTTGCCGAGTGTGTGTGTGTGTGTCTGGGAGTTGGAGAGGTTGTGCGTGTGTGCGTCTGTGAGTTGGAGAGTTTGCATGTGTGTGTCTGGGATTTGGAGAGTGTGTGTGTCTTGGAGTTGGAGTGTGTGTGTGTGTGTGTCATGGAGTGGGAGAGTGTGTTTGTGTGTGTCTGGGAATTGGAGTGTGTGTGCATGTGTGTGTGTATGTGTCTGGGAGTTGGAGAGTGTGTGTGTGCATGTGTGTGTATGTGTCTGGGAGTTGGAGAATGTGTTTGTGCATATATGTGTGTCTGGGTGTTGGAGAGTGTGTGTGTGCATGTCTGGGAGTTGGAGAGTGTATGTGTGTGTGTGTGTGTGTGTGTGTGTGTGTTTTTGTCCGTTTGTTTGCCTGGGAGTTTAGAGTGTGCGTGTGTACGTCTGGGAGTTGTAGAGTGTGTGTGTGTGAGTCTGGGAATTGGAGAGCGTGTGTGTGTGTGTGTGTGTGTCTGGGAGTTGGAGTGTGTGTGAGAGTGTCTGGGAGTTCAGGAGTCTGTTTTTGTGTGTCTGGGAGTGGGAGAATGTCTGTGTGTGTGTGTCTGGGATTGGAAAAGTGCGTGTGTGTTTTTCTGGGAGTTGGGGTGTGTGAGTGTGTGTGTGTGCGGGTTTGCGTCTGGGAGTTAGAGTGTGCATGTGTGCATCTCGGAGTTGGAGAGTGTGCGTGGGTGCGTCTGGGAGTTTGAGAGTGTCCGTTTGTGCGCCTGGGAGTTGGAGAGTGTGCGTATGTGAGTCTGGGAGTTGGAGACTCGTCGTGTGCACATCTGGGAGTTGGAGAGTGTGCCTGTGTGCATCTGGGAGTTGTAGAGTGTGCGTGTGTGTGTCTGGGAGTTGGAAAGTGTGTGTGCGCGTCTGTGGGTTGTATAGTGTGTGTGTGCTTCTGTGAGTTTGACAGTGTGCGTGTGTGCATCTGGGCGTTGCACAGTGTGCGTGTGTGCGTCTGGGAGTTGGAGTGTGTGTGCGTGTGTGCATCGGGGAATTTTAGAGTGTGTGTGCGTGTGTCTTTGAGTTGGAGAGTGTGTGGGCGCGTCTGGGAGTTGGAGAGTTTGTGTGTGCATCTGGGAGTTTGACAGTGTGCCTGGGTGCGTCTGGGAGTTTGAGAGTGTGCTTTTGTGTGCCTGGGAGTTGGATAGTGTGCGTATGTGAGTCTGGGAGTTGGAGACTGGTCGTGTGCACATCTGGGAGTTGGAGAGTGTGCCTGTGTGCATCTGGGAGTTGTACAGTGTGCGTGTGTGAGTCAGGGATGTGGAAAGTTTGCGTGTGTGCATCTGGGAGTTGGAGAGTTTACATATGTGTTTCTGGGAGTTGGGGAATGTGCGAGTGTGCGTCTGGGAGTTGGAGACTGTGCGTGTGTGCGTCAGGGAGTTGGAGAGTGTGTGTTTGTACATCTGGGAGTTGGAGGGTGTGTGCTTGTGTGTGTATGTGTGTGTCAGGGAGTTGGAGAGAGTGGGTGTGTGTTTTTCTGGGAGCTGGAGAGTGTGTGCGTGTATTTCTGGGAGTTAGAGAGTGTGTGTGTGTGGGTCTGGGAGTAGGAGAGTGTGTGTGTGTCTGGGAGGTGGTGAGTTTATGTGTGTGTGTGTGTGTGTGTGTGTTTGCGTGTGTGTATCTGGGAGTTGGAGAGTGTGTGTGTGTTTGTGTCTGGGATTTGGAGAGTGTGTGAGTGTGTCTGGGAGTTGGAGTGTGTGCGTGTGAGTGTGTCTGGGAGTTGGAGATTGTGCGTTTGTGTGTGTCTAGGAAATGGACAGCGTGCATGTGTGTGCATCTGGGTGTTGGAGAATATGCGTGAGTGCGTCTGGGAGTTGGAGAGTGAGCGGATGTGTGCCTCTGTGAGTTGGAGAGTGTGCTGGTGTGTGTATCTGAGAGTTGGAGAGTGTGCGTGTGTACGTCTGGTTGTTGGAGAGTGTGCGTGTGTGCGTCTTGGAGTTGAGATTGTGCGTGTGTGCGTCTGGGAGTTGGATAATGTGCGTGTGTGTGTCTGGGAGTTGGAAAGGGTGCGGGGTTGCGTCTGGGAGTTGGAGAGTGTGGGTGTGTGCTTCTGGGAGTTGGAGAATGTGTGTGAGTGCGTCTGGGAGTTGGAGAGTGTGCGGGTGTGTGTGTCTGGGAGTTGGAGAATGTGCGGGTGTGTGCGTCTGGGACTTGGAGAGTGTGGGTGTGTATGTCTGGGAGTTGGAGAGTGTGCCTTTGTGCGTCAGGGTGTTGGAGAGTGTGTATGTGTCTGGGAGTTGGAGAGTGTGTTTGTGTGTGTGTCTGGGAGTGGGAGAGTGTGTTTGTGTGTGTCTGGGAATTGGAGTGTGTGTGTTTGTGTGTGTATGTGTCTGGGAGTTGGAGAGTATGTGTGTGCATGTGTGCGTATGTGTCTGGGAGTTGGAGAGTGTGTGTGTGCGTCTGGAAGATGTAGAGTGTGTGTGTCTGAGTCAGGGATTTGGAGAGTGTGTGTGTGTGCGTCTGGGAGTTGGAGAGTGTGCGTGTGTGCGTCTGGGAGTTGGAGAGTGTGCGTGTGTGCATCGGGGAGTTTTAGAGTGTGCGTGTGTGTGTCTGGGAGTTGGAGAGCTTGTGTGTGCTTCTGGGAGTTGTAGAGTGTGTGTGTGCATCTGGGAGTTTGACAGTGTGCTTGTCTGCATCTGGGAGTTGGACAGTGTGTGTGTGAGCATCTGGAAGTTGAAGAGTGAGCGTGTGTGCGTTTGGGAGTTGGAGAGTGTGCGTGTGTGCATCTGGGAGTTGTAGAGTGTGTGTGTGTGAGTCAGGGAGTTGGAGAGTGTGTGTGTGTGCGTCTGGGAGTTGGAGAGTGTGCGTGTGTGCATCAGGGAGTTTTAGAGTGTGCATGTGTGTGTCTGGGAGTTGGAGAGTTTGTGTATACGTCTGGGAGTTGTAGAGTGTGTGTGTACATCTGGGAGTTTGTCAGTGTGCATTTGTGCATCTGGGAGTTGGACAGTGTCCGTGTGAGCATCTGGAAGTTGGAGAGTTAGCGTGTGTGCGTTTGGGAGTTGGAGAGTGTGCGTGTGTGCATCTGGGAGTTGTAGAGTGTTTGTGTGTGAGTCAGGGAGTTGGGGAGTGTGTGTGTCTGCGTGTGGGAGTTGGAGAGTGTGCGTGTGTGCATCGGGGAGTTTTAGAGTGTGCGTGTGTGTGTCTGGGAGTTGGAGAGTGTGTGTGTGCATCTGGGAGTTTGACAGTGTGCGTGTGAGCATCTGGGAGTTGGACAGTGTGCGTGTGAGCATCTGGAAGTTGGAGAGTGAGCGTGTGTGCGTTTGGGAGTTGGATACTTTGCGTGTGTGCATCAGGGAGTTGGAGAGTGTGCGTTTTTACATCTGGGAGTTGGAGGGTGTGTGCGTGTGTGTGTATGTGTGTGTCTGGGAGTTGGAGAGAGTGTGTGTGTGTTTGTCTGGGAGCTGGAGTGTGTGTGTGTGTGTGTGTCTGGGAGTTATAGAGTGTGTGTGTGTGGGTCTGGGAGTAGGATATTGTGTTTGTCTCTGGGAGTTGGAGAGTTTATGTGTGTGTGTGTGTGTGTGTGTTTGCGTGTGTGTGTCTGGGAGTTGCAGAGTGTGTGTGTGTTTGTGTCTGGGATTTGGAGAGTGTGTGTGTGTCTGGGAGTTGGAGTGTGTGTTTGTGTCTGTGAGTTGAAGACTGTGCGTGCCTGTTTGTCTGGGAGTTGGAGAGTTTGCGTGCGTGTGTGTCTGGGAGTTGGACAGTGTGCGTGCGTGTGTGTCTCGGAGTTGGAGAGTGTGCGTGTGTGTGTGTCTGGGAGTTGGAGTGTGTGCGTGTGTGTGTGTCTGGGAGTTGGAGATTGTGCGTTTGTGTGTGTCTAGGAAATGGACAGCGTGCATGTGTGTGCATCTGGGTGTTGGAGAATGTGTGTGAGTGCGTCTGGGAGTTGGAGAGTGAGCTGATGTGTGCCTCTGGGAGTTGGAGAGTGTGCGTGTGTACGTCTGGTTGTTGGAGAGTGTGCGTGTGTACGTCTGGTTGTTGGAGAGTGTGCGTGTGTGCGTCTTGGAGTTGTAGATTGTGCGTGTGTGCGTCTGGGAGTTGGATAATGTGCGTGTGTGCGTCTGGGAGTTGGAAAGGGTGCCGAGTTGCTTCTGGGAGTTGGAGAGTGTGCGTGTGTGCTTCTGGGAGTTAGAGAATGTGTGTGAGTGTGTCTGGGAGTTGGAGAGTGTGCGGGTGTGTGTGTCTGGGAGTTGGAGAATGTGCGGGTGTGTGCGTCTGGGACTTGGAGGGTGTGGGTGTGTATGTCTGGGAGTTGGAGAGTGTGCGTTTGTGCGTCAGGGAGTTGGAGAGTGTGTGTGTGTGTCTGGGAGTTGGAGAGTGTGTGTGTGTGTGTGTCTGGGAGTGGGAGAGTGTGTTTGTGTGTGTCTGGGAATTGGAGTGTGTGTGTGTGTGTGTGTATGTGTCTGGGAGTTGGAGAGTATGTGTGTGCATGTGTGTGTATGTTTCTGGGAGTTGGAGAGTGTGTGTGTGCGTCTGGGAGATGTAGAGTGTGTGTGTGTGAGTCAGGGAGTTGGAGAGTGTGTGTGTGTGCGTCTGGGAGTTGGAGAGTGTGCGTGTGTGCGTCTGGGAGTTGGAGAGTGTGCGTGTGTGCATCAGGGAGTTTTAGAGTGTGCGTGTGTTTGTCTGGGAGTTGGAGAGCTTGTGTGTGCGTCTGGGAGTTGTAGATTGTGTGTGTGCATCTGGGAGTTTGACAGTGTGCATGTCTGCATGTGGGAGTTGGACAGTGTGTGTGTGAGCATCTGGAAGTTGGAGAGTGAGCGTGTGTGCGTTTGGGAGTTGGAGAGTGTGCGTGTGTGCATCTGGGAGTTGTAGAGTGTGTTTGTGTGAGTCAGGGAGTTGGAGGGTGTGTGTGTGTGCGTCTGGGAGTTGGAGAGTGTGCGTGTGCATCTGGGAGTTTGTCAGTGTGCATGTGTGCATCTGGGAGTTGGACAGTGTCCGTGTGAGCATCTGGAAGTTGGAGAGTGAGCGTGTGTGCGTTTGGGAGTTGGAGAGTGTGCGTGTGTGCATCTGGGAGTTGTAGAGTGTGTGTGTGTGAGTCAGGGAGTTGGAGAGTGTGTGTGTGTGCGTCTGGGAGTTGGACAGTGTGCGTGTGTGCATCGGGGAGTTTTAGAGTGTGCGTGTGTGTGTCTGGGAGTTGGAGAGTGTGTGTGTGCATCTGGGAGTTTGACAGTGTGCGTGTGAGCATCTGGAAGTTGGAGAGTGAGCGTGTGTGCATTTGGGAGCTGGAGAGTGTGCGTGTGTGCATCAGGGAGTTGGAGAGTGTGCGTTTGTACATCTGGGAGTTGGAGGGTGTGTGCGTGTGTGTGTATGTGTGTGTCTGGGAGTTGGAGAGAGTGTGTGTGTGTTTGTCTGGGAGCTGGAGAGTGTGTGTGTGTGTGTCTGGGAGTTATAGAGTGTGTGTGTGTGGGTCTGGGAGTAGGATACTGTGTGTGTCTCTGGGAGTTGGAGAGTTTATGTGTGTGTGTGTGTGTGTCTGTGTGTGTTTGCGTGTGTGTGTCTGGGATTTGGAGAGTGTGTGTGTGTGTATGGGAGTTGGAGTATGTTTGTGTGTCTGGGAGTGCCTGTGTGCGTGCCTGTGTGTCTGGGAGTTGGAGAGTTTGCGTGCATGTGTGTCTGGGAGTTGGACAGTGTGCGTGCGTGTGTGTCTTGGAGTTGGAGAGTGTGCATGTGTGTGTGTCTGGGAGTTGGAGTGTGTGCATGTGTGTGTGTCTGGGAGATGGAGATTGTGCGTCTGTGTGTGTCTTGGAAATGGACAGTGTGCATGTGTGTGCTTCTGGGTGTTGGAGCATGTGTGTGAGTACATTTGGGAGTTGGAGAGTGATCGGATGTGTGCCTCTGGCAGTTGGAGAGTGTGCGGGTGTGTGCGTCTGGGAGTTGTAGAGTGTGCCTGTGTGCATCTGGGAGTAGTAGAGTGTGCGTGTGTGAGTCAGGGAGTTGGAGAGTGTGCGTGTGTGCGTCTGGGAGTTGGAGAGTTTGCGTATGTGTGTCTGGGAGTTGGAGAGTGTGCATGTGTGCTTCGGGGAGTTTTAGAGTGTGCGTGTGTGTGTCTGGGATTTGGAGAGTGTGCCTGTGTGCATCTGGGAGTTGTAGAGTGTGTATGTGTGATTCAGGGAGTTGGAGAGTGTGCGTATGTGTGTCTGGGATTTGGAGAGTGTGCATGTGTGCGTCTGGGAGTTGGAGAGAGTGCGTGCGTGCTTCGGGGAGTTTTAGAATGTGCGTTTGTGTGTCTGGGAATTGGAGAGTTTGTGTGTGCATCTGGGAGTTGGAGAGTGTGCGTGTGCATCTGGGAGTTTGACAGTGTGCGTGTGTGCATCTGGGAGTTGGACAGTGCGTGTGTGCATCTGGAAGTTGGAGAGTGAGCATGTGTGCGTTTGGGACTTGTAGAGTGAGCGTGTGTGCGTCAGGGCTTTGGAGAGTGTGCGTTTGTACATCTGGGAGTTGGAGGGTGTGTGCGTGTGTGTGTATGTGTGTGTCTGGGAGTTGGAGAGCGTGTGTGTGTGTTTGTCTGGGAGCTGGAGAGTGTGTGTGTGTGTGTGTCTGGAAGTTAGAGAGTGTGTGTGTGTGGGTCTGGGAGTAGGATAGTGTGTGTGTGTCTGTGAGTTGGAGAGTTTATGTGTGTGTGTGTGTGTTTGTGTTTGCTCGTGTGTGTCTGGGAGTTGGAGAGTGTGTGTGTGTTTGTGTCTGTGATTTGGAGATTGTGTGTGTGTATGGGAGTTGGAGTGTGTGTGTGTGTCTGGGAGTTGAAGAGTGTGCGAGCCTGTGTGTCTGGGAGTTGGAGAGTTTGCGTGCGTGTGTGTCTGGGATTTGGGCAGTGTGCGTGCGTGTGTGTCTGGGAGCTGGAGATTGTGCGTTTGTTTGTTTCTAGGAAATGGACAGCGTGCATTTGTGTGCATCTGGGTGTTGGAGAATGTGTGTGAGTGCGTCTGGGAGTTGGAGAGTGAGCAGATGTGTGCCTCTGGGAGTTGGAGAGTGTGCTGGTGTGTGCGTCTGAGAGTTGGAGAGTGTGCTTGTGTACGTCTGGGAGTTGGAGAGTGTGCGTGTGTGCGTCTTGGAGTTGGAGAGTGTGCGTGTGTGCATCTGGGAGTTGGAGAGTGTGTGTGTGTGCGTCTGGAAGTTGGATAATGTGCGTGTGTGTGTCTGGGAGTTGGAGAGTGTGCGGGTGTGTGTGTCTGGGAGTTGGAGAATGTGCGGGTGTGTGCGTCTGGGACTTGGAGAGTGTGGGTGTGTATGTCTGGGAGTTGGAGAGTGTGCGTTTGTGCGTCAGGGAGTTGGAGAGTGTGTGTGTGTCTGGGAGTTGGAGAGTGTGTGTGTGTGTGTGTCTGGGAGTGGGAGAGTGTGTTTGTGTGTGTCCGGGAGTTGGAGAGTATGTGTGTGCATGTGTGTGTATGTGTCTGGGAGTTGGAGAGTGTGTGTGTGCATGTGTGTGTGTCTGGGAGTTGGAGAGTGTGTGTGTGCGTGTCTGGGAGTTGGAGAGTGTGTGTGTGCATCTGGGAGTTTGACAGTGTGCGTGGGTGCGTCTGGGAGTTTGAGAGTGTGCGTTTGTGTGCCTGGGAGTTGGAGAGTGTGCGTATGTGTGTCTGGGAGCTGGAGAGTGTGTGTGTGTGTGTCTGGGAGTTATAGAGTGTGTGTGTGTGGGTCTGGGAGTAGGATATTGTGTGTGTCTCTGGGAGTTGGAGAGTTTATGTGTGTGTGTGTGTGTGTGTGTTTGCGTGTGTGTGTCTGGGATTTGGAGAGTGTGTGTGTGTGTATGGGAGTTGGAGTATGTTTGTGTGTCTGGGAGTTGAAGATTGTGCGTGCCTGTGTGTCTGGGAGTTGGAGAGTTTCCGTGCATGTGTGTCTGCGAGTTGGACAGCGTGCATACGTGTGTGTCTTGGAGTTGGAGAGTGTGCGTGTGTGTGTGTTGGGAGTTGGAGTGTGTGCGTGTGTGTGTGTCTGGGAGATGGAGATTGTGCGTCTGTGTGTGTCTTGGAAATGGACAGTGTGCATGTGTGTGCGTCTGGGTGTTGGAGCATGTGTGTGAGTACATTTGGGAGTTAGAGAGTGATCGGATGTGTGCCTCTGGCAGTTGGAGAGTGTGCGGGTGTGTGCGTCTGGGAGTTGTAGAGTGTGCCTGTGTGCATCTGGGAGTTGTAGAGTGTGCATGTGTGAGTCAGGGAGTTGGAGAGTGTGCGTGTGTGCGTCTCGGAGTTGGAGAGTTTGCGTATGTGTGTCTGGGAGTTGGAGAGTGTGCATGTGTGCTTTGGGGAGTTTTAGAGTGTGCGTGTGTGTGTCTGGGATTATGAGAGTGTGCCTGTGTGCATCTGGGAGTTGTAGAGTGTGTGTGTGTGAGTCAGGGACTTGGAGAGTGTGCGTATGTGTGTCTGGGATTTGGAGAGTGTGCGTGTGTGCGTCTGGGCGTTGGAGAGTGTGCGTGCGTGCTTCGGGGAGTTTTAGAGTGTGCGTTTGTGTGTCTGGGAATTGGAGAGTTTGTGTGTGCGTCTGGGAGTTGGAGAGTGTGCGTGTGCATCTGGGAGTTTGACAGTGTGCGTGTGTGCATCTGGGAGTTGGACAGTGTGCGTGTGTGCATCTGGAAGTTGGAGAGTGAGCATGTGTGCGTTTGGGACTTGGAGAGTGAGCGTGTGTGCGTCAGGGATTTGGAGAGTGTGCGTTTGTACATCTGGGAGTTGGAGGGTGTGTGCGTGTGTGTGTATGTGTGTGTCTGGGAGTTGGAGAGCGTGTGTGTGTGTTTGTCTGGGAGCTGGAGAGTGTGTGTGTGTGTCTATCTGGAAGTTAGAGAGTTTGTGTGTGTGGGTCTGGGAGTAGGATAGTGTGTGTGTGTCTGTGAGTTGGAGAGTTTATGTGTGTGTGTGTGTGTTTGTGTTTGCGCGTGTGTGTCTGGGAGTTGGAGAGTGTGTGTGTGTTTGTGTCTGTGATTTGGAGAGTGTGTGTGTGTATGGGAGTTGGAGTGTGTGTGTGTCTGGGAGTTGAAGAGTGTGCGAGCCTGTGTGTCTGGGAGTTGGAGAGTTTGCGTGCGTGTGTGTCTGGGATTTGGGCAGTGTACGTGCGTGTGTGTCTGGGAGTTGGAGATTGTGCGTTTGTGTGTTTCTAGGAAATGGACAGCGTGCATTTGTGTGCATCTGGGTGTTGGAGAATGTGTGTGAGTGCGTCTGGGAGTTTGAGAGTGAGCAGATGTGTGCCTCTGGGAGTTGGAGAGTGTGCTGGTGTGTGCGTCTGAGAGTTGGAGAGTGTGCTTGTGTACGTCTGTTTGTTGGAGAGTGTGCGTGTGTGCGTCTTGGAGTTGGAGAGTGTGCGTGTGTGCGTCTGGGAGTTGGAGAGTGTGCGTGTGTGCGTCTGGGAGTTGGATAATGTGCGTGTGTGTGTCTGGGAGTTGGAAAGGGTGCGCGGTTGGGTCTGGGAGTTGGAGAGTGTGCGTGTGTGCTTCTGGGAGTTAGAGAATGTGTGTGAGTGCGTCTGGGAGTTGGAGAGTGTGCGGGTGTGTGTGTCTGGGAGTTGGAGAATGTGCGGGTGTGTGCGTCTGGGACTTGGAGAGTGTGGGTGTGTATGTCTGGGAGTTGGAGAGTGTGCGTTTGTGCGTCAGGGAGTTGGAGAGTGTGTGTGTGCCTGGGAGTTGGAGAGTGTGTGTGTGTGTGTGTCTGGGAGTGGGAGAGTGTGTTTGTGTGTGTCTGGGAATTGGAGTGTGTGTGTGTGTGTATGTGTCCGGGAGTTGGAGAATATGTGTGTGCATGTGTGTGTATGTGTCTGGGAGTTGGAGAGTGTGTGTGTGCATGTGTGTGTGTCTGGGAGTTGGAGAGTGTGTGTGTGCGTGTCTGGGAGTTGGAGAGTGTGTGTGTGCATCTGGGAGTTTGACAGTGTGCGTGGGTGCATCTGGGAGTTTGAGAGTGTGCGTTTGTGTGCCTGGGAGTTGGAGAGTGTGCGTATGTGAGTCTGGGAGTTGGAGACTGGTCGTGTGCACATCTGGGAGTTGGAGAGTGTGCCTGAGTGCATCTGGGAGTTGTAGAGTGTGTGTGTGTGAGTCAGGGAGTTGGAGAGTGTGTTTGTGTGCGTCTGGGATTTGGACAGTGTGCGTGTGTGCGTCTGGGAGTTGGAGAATGTGCGTGTGTGCATTGGGGAGTTTTAGAGTGTGCGTGTGTGTGTCTGGGAGTTGGAGAGCGTGTGTGTGCGTCTGGGAGTTGTAGAGTGTGTGTGTGCATCTGGGAGTTTGACAGTGTGCGTGTGTGCATCTGGGAGTTGGACAGTGTGCGTGTGAGCATCTGGAAGTTGGAGAGTGAGTGTGTGTGCGTTTGGGAGTTGGAGAGTGTACATGTGTGCGTCAGGGAGTTGGAGAGTGTGCGTTTGTACATCTGGGAGTTGGAGGGTGTGTGCGTGTGTGTGTATGTGTGTGTCTGGGAGTTGGAGAGAGTGTGTGTGTGTTTGTCTGGGAGCTGGAGAGTGTGTGTGTGTGTGTGTGTTTGTCTGGGAGTTATAGAGTGTGTGTGTGTGGGTCTGGGAGTAGGATAGTGTGTGTGTGTCTGGGAGTTGGAGAGTTTATGTGTGTGTGTGTGTGTGTGTGTTTGCAAGTGTGTGTCTGGGATTTGGAGAGTGTGTGTGTGTGTATGGGAGTTGGAGTATGTTTGTGTCTCTGGGAGTTGAAGAGTGTGCATGCCTGTGTGTCTGGGAGTTGGAGAGTTTGCGTGCGTGTGTGTCTGGGAGTTGGACTGTTTGCATGCGTGTATGTCTTGGAGTTGGAGAGTGTGCGTGTGTGTGTGTCTGGGAGTTGGAGTGTGTGCGTGTGTGTGTGTCTGGGAGATGGAGATTGTGCGTCTGTGTGTGTCTTGGAAATGGACAGTGTGCATGTGTATGGGTCTGGGTGTTGGAGAATGTGTGTGAGTACATTTGGGATTTGGAGAGTGAGCGGATGTGTGCCTCTGGCAGTTGGAGAGTGTGCGGGTGTGTGCGTCTGGGAGTTGTAGAGTGTGCCTGTGTGCATCTGGGAGTTGTAGAGTGTGTGTGTGTGAGTCAGGGAGTTGGAGAGTGTGTTTGTGTGCGTCTGGGATTTGGACAGTGTGCGTGTGTGTGTCTGGGAGTTGGAGAGTGTGCGTGCGTGCTTCGGGGAGTTTTAGAGTGTGCGTGTGTGTGTCTGGGAATTGGAGAGTGTTTGTGTGTGTGTCTGGGAGCTGGAGAGTGTGCGTGTGCATCTGGGAGTTTGACATTGTGCGTGTGTGCATCTTCGAGTTTGACAGTGTGCGTGTGTGCATCTGGAAGTTGGAGAGTGAGCATGTGTGCGTTTGGGACTTGGAGAGTGAGCGTTTGTGCGTCAGGGATTTGGAGAGTGTGCGTTTGTACATCTGGGAGTTGGAGGGTGTGTGCGTGTGTGTGTATGTGTGTGTCTGGGAGATGGAGAGCGTGTGTGTGTGTTTGTCTGGGAGCTGGAGAGTGTGTGTGTGTGTGTATCTGGAAGTTAGAGAGTTTGTGTGTGTGGGTCTGGGAGTAGGATAGTGTGTATGTGTCTGTGAGTTGGAGAGTTTATGTGTGTGTGTGTGTGTTTGTGTTTGCACGTGTGTGTCTGGGAGTTGGAGAGTGTGTGTGTGTTTGTGTCTGTGATTTGGAGAGTGTGTGTGTGTATGGGAGTTGGAGTGTGTGTGTGTCTGGGAGTTGAAGAGTGTGCGAGCCTGTGTGTCTGGGAGTTGGAGAGTTTGCGTGCGTGTGTGTCTGGGATTTGGGCAGTGTACGTGCGTGTGTGTCTGGGAGTTGGAGATTGTGCGTTTGTGTGTTTCTAGGAAATGGACAGCGTGCATTTGTGTGCATCTGGGTGTTGGAGAATGTGTGTGAGTGCGTCTGGGAGTTGGAGAGTGAGCAGATGTGTGCCTCTGGGAGTTGGAGAGTGTGCTGGTGTGTGCGTCTGAGAGTTGGAGAGTGTGCTTGTGTACGTCTGTTTGTTGGAGAGTGTGCGTGTGTGCGTCTTGGAGTTGGAGAGTGTGCGTGTGTGCGTCTGGGAGTTGGAGAGTGTGCGTGTGTGCGTCTGGGAGTTGGATAATGTGCGTGTGTGTGTCTGGGAGTTGGAAAGGGTGCGCGGTTGGGTCTGGGAGTTGGAGAGTGTGCGTGTGTGCTTCTGGGAGTTAGAGAATGTGTGTGAGTGCGTCTGGGAGTTGGAGAGTGTGCGGGTGTGTGTGTCTGGGAGTTGGAGAATGTGCGGGTGTGTGCGTCTGGGACTTGGAGAGTGTGGGTGTGTATGTCTGGGAGTTGGAGAGTGTGCGTTTGTGCGTCAGGGAGTTGGAGAGTGTGTGTGTGCCTGGGAGTTGGAGAGTGTGTGTGTGTGTGTGTCTGGGAGTGGGAGAGTGTGTTTGTGTGTGTCTGGGAATTGGAGTGTGTGTGTGTGTGTATGTGTCCGGGAGTTGGAGAATATGTGTGTGCATGTGTGTGTATGTGTCTGGGAGTTGGAGAGTGTGTGTGTGCATGTGTGTGTGTCTGGGAGTTGGAGAGTGTGTGTGTGCGTGTCTGGGAGTTGGAGAGTGTGTGTCTGCATCTGGGAGTTTGACAGTGTGCGTGGGTGCATCTGGGAGTTTGAGAGTGTGCGTTTGTGTGCCTGGGAGTTGGAGAGTGTGCGTATGTGAGTCTGGGAGTCGGAGACTGGTCGTGTGCACATCTGGGAGTTGGAGAGTGTGCCTGAGTGCATCTGGGAGTTGTAGAGTGTGTGTGTGTGAGTCAGGGAGTTGGAGAGTGTGTTTGTGTGCGTCTGGGATTTGGACAGTGTGCGTGTGTGCGTCTGGGAGTTGGAGAATGTGCGTGTGTGCATTGGGGAGTTTTAGAGTGTGCGTGTGTGTGTCTGGGAGTTGGAGAGCGTGTGTGTGCGTCTGGGAGTTGTAGAGTGTGTGTGTGCATGTGGGAGTTTGACATTGTGCGTGTGTGCATCTGGGAGTTGGACAGTGTGCGTGTGAGCATCTGGAAGTTGGAGAGTGAGTGTGTGTGCGTTTGGGAGTTGGAGAGTGTACATGTGTGCGTCAGGAAGTTGGAGAGTGTGCGTTTGTACATCTGGGAGTTGGAGGGTGTGTGCGTGTGTGTGTATGTGTGTGTCTGGGAGTTGGAGAGAGTGTGTGTGTGTTTGTCTGGGAGCTGGAGAGTGTGTGTGTGTGTGTGTGTGTTTGTCTGGGAGTTATAGAGTGTGTGTGTGTGGGTCTGGGAGTAGGATAGTGTGTGTGTGTCTGGGAGTTGGAGAGTTTATGTGTGTGTGTGTGTGTGTGTGTTTGCAAGTGTGTGTCTGGGATTTGGAGAGTGTGTGTGTGTGTATGGGAGTTGGAGTATGTTTGTGTCTCTGGGAGTTGAAGAGTGTGCATGCCTGTGTGTCTGGGAGTTGGAGAGTTTGCGTGCGTGTGTGTCTGGGAGTTGGACTGTTTGCATGCGTGTATGTCTTGGAGTTGGAGAGTGTGCGTGTGTGTGTGTCTGGGAGTTGGAGTGTGTGCGTGTGTGTGTGTCTGGGAGATGGAGATTGTGCGTCTGTGTGTGTCTTGGAAATGGACAGTGTGCATGTGTATGCGTCTGGGTGTTGGAGAATGTGTGTGAGTACATTTGGGATTTGGAGAGTGAGCGGATGTGTGCCTCTGGCAGTTGGAGAGTGTGCGGGTGTGTGCGTCTGGGAGTTGGAGAGTGTGCCTGTGTGCATCTGGGAGTAGTAGAGTGTGTGTGTGTGAGTCAGGGAGTTGGAGAGTGTGCGTGTGTGCGTCTGGGAGTTGGAGAGTGTGCGCATGTATGTCTGGGAGTTGGAGAGTGTTCGTGTGTGCTTCGGGGAGTTTTAGAGTGTGCGTGTGTGTGTCTGGGATTTGGAGAGTGTGCCTGTGTGCATCTGGGAGTTGTAGAGTGTGCGTGTGTGAGTCAGGGAGTTGGAGAGTGTGTTTGTGTGCGTCTGGGTGTTTGAGAGTGTGCTTTTGTGTGTCTGGGAGTTGGGGAGTGTGCGTATGTGAGTCTGGGAGTTGGAGACTGGTCGTGTGCACATCTGGGAGTTGGAGAGTGTGCCTGTGTGCATCTGGGAGTTGTACATTGTGCATTTGTGAGTCAGGGATGTGGAAAGTTTGCGTGTGTGCGTCTGGGAGTTGGAGAGTTTACATATGTGTGTCTGGGAGTTGGGGAATGTGCGAGTGTGCCTCTAGGAGTTGGAGACTGTGCATGTGTGCGTCAGGGAGTTGGAGAGTGTGCGTTTGTTCATCTGGGAGTTGGAGGGTGTGTGCGTGTGTGTGTATGTGTGTGTCAGGGAGTTGGTGAGAGTGGGTGTGTGTTTGTCTGGGTGCTGGAGAGTGTGTGTGTGTGTTTCTGGGAGTTAGAGAGTGTGTGTGTGTGGGTCTGGGAGTAGGAGATTGTGTGTGTGTCTGGGAGATGGAGAGTTTATGTGTGTGTGTATGTGTGTGTGTTTGCGTGTGTGTGTCTGGGAGTTGGAGAGTGTGAGTGTGTTTGTGTCTGGGAGCTGGAGAGTGTGTTTGTGTGTGTCTGGGAGTTGGAGAGAGTGTGTGTGTGTGTTTCCGGGAGTTGGAGAGTGTGTGTGCGTGTGTTTGTGTCTGGGATTTGGAGAGCGTGTGTGTGTGTGTGTGTGTGTCTGGGAGTTGGAGAGTGTGTGAGAGTGTCTGGGAGTTCAGGAGTCTGTTTATGTGTGTCTGGGAGTGGGAGAGTGTCTGTGTGTGTGTGTCTGGGATTGGAAAAGTGCGTGTGTGTTTTTCTGCGAGTTGGGGAGTGCGAGTGTGTGTGTGCGGGTTTGCGTCTGGGAGTTAGAGTGTGCATGTGTGCATCTCGGAGTTGGAGAGTGTGCGTGGGTGCGTCTGGGAGTTTGAGAGTGTGCGTTTGTGTGCCTGTGAGTTGGAGAGTGTGCGTATGTGAGTCTGGGAGTTGGAGACTCGTCGTGTGCACGTCTGGGAGTTGGAGAGTGTGCCTGTGTGCATCTGGGAGTTGTAGAGTGTGCGTGTGTGTGTCTGGGAGTTGGAGAGTGTGCGTGTGTGCGTCTGGGAGTTGGAGAGTGTGCGTGTGTGTGTCTGGGAGTTGGAGAGTGTGTGTGCGCGTCTGTGGGTTGGATAGTGTGTGTGTGCTTCTGTGAGTTTGACAGTGTGCGTTTGTGCATCTGGGAGTTGCACATTGTGCGTGTGTGCGTCTGGGATTTGGAGAGTGTGCGTGTGTGTGTCTGGGAGTTGGAGAGTGTGTGGGCGCGTCTGGGAGTTGGAGAGTGTGTGTGTGCATCTGGGAGTTTGACAGTGTGCATGGGTGTGTCTGGGAGTTTGAGATTGTGCGTTTATGTGCCTGCGAGTTGAGGGTGTGCGTATGTGAGTCTGGGAGTTGGAGACTGGTCGTGTGCACATCTGGAAGTTGGAGAGTGTGCCTGTGTGCATCTGGGAGTTGTACAGTGTGTGTGTGTGAGTCAGGGAGTTGGAGAGTGTGCGTGTGTGAGTCGGGGAGTTGGAGAGTGTACATATGTGTGTCTGGGAGTTGGAGAGTGTGCGAGTGTGCGTCTGGGAGTTGGGGAATGTGCAAGTGTGCGTCTGGGAGTTGGAGACTGTGCATGTGTGCGTCAGGGAGTTGGAGAGTGTGCGTTTGTACATCTGGGAATTGGAGGGTGTGTGCGTGTGTGTGTATGTGTGTGTCAGGGAGTTGGAGAGAGTGGGTGTGTGTTTGTCTGGGAGCTGGAGAGTGTGTGTGTGTGTTTCTGGGAGTTAGAGAGTGTTTGTGTGTGGGTCTGGGAGTAGGAGAGTGTGTGTGTGTCTGGGAGGTGGAGAGTTTATGTGTATGTGTGTGTGTGTTTGCGTGTGTGTGTCTGGTGTTGGAGAGTGTGTGTATGTTTGTGTCTGGGATTTGGAGAGTGTGTGTGTGTGTATGGGAGTGTGTGTTTGTGTCTGTGAGTTGAAGAGTGTGCGTGCCTGTGTGTCTGGGAGTTGGAGAGTTTGCATGCGTGTGTGTTTCGGAGTTGGAGAGTGTGCGTGTGTGTGTGTCTTGGAGTTGGAGTGTGTGTGTGTGAGTGTGTCTGGGAGTTGGAGATTGTGCGTTTGTGTGTGTCTAGGAAATGGACAGCGTGCATGTGTGTGCATCTGTGTGTTGGAGAATGTGTGTGAGTGCGTCTGGGAGTTGGAGAGTGAGCGGATGTGTGCCTCTGGGAGTTAGTGAGTGTGCTGGTGTGTGCGTCTGAGAGTTGGAGAGTGTGCGTGTGTATGTCTGGTTGTTGGTGAGTGTGCGTGTGTGCGTCTTGGAGTTGGAGAGTGTGCGTGTGTGCGTCTGGGAGTTGGATAATGTGCGTGTGTGTGTCTGGGAGTTGGAAAGGGTGCGGGGTTGCTTCTGGGTGTTGGAGAGTGTGTGTGTGTGCTTCTGGGAGTTAGAGAATGTGTGTGAGTGCGTCTGGGAGTTGGAGAGTGTGCGTGTGTGTATCTGGAAGTTGGAGAGTGAGCGTGTGTGCGTTTGGGACTTGGTGAGTGAGCGTGTGTGCGTCAGGGATTTGGAGAGTGCGCGTTTGTACATCTGGGAGTTGGAGGGTGTGTGCGTGTGTGTGTATGTGTGTGTCTGGGTGTTGGAGAGCGTGTGTGTGTGTTTGTCTGGGAGCTGGAGAGTGTGTGTGTGTGTGTCTGGGAGTTATAGAGTGTGTGTGTGTGTGGGTCTGGGAGTAGGATAGTGTGTGTGTGTCTGGGAGTTAGAGAGTTTATGTGTGTGTGTGTGTGTGTGTGTTTGCGCGTGTGTGTCTGGGAGTTGGAGAGTGTGTGTGTGTTTGTGTCTGTGATTTGGAGAGTGTGTGTGTGTGTATGGGAGTTGGAGTGTGTGTGTGTGTCTGGGAGTTGAAGAGTGTGCGTGCCTGTGTGTCTGGGAGTTGGAGAGTTTGCGTGCGTGTGTGTCTGGGATTTGGGCAGTGTGCGTGCGTGTGTGTCTCGGAGTTTGAGAGTGTGTGTGTGTGTGTGTCTGGGAGTTGAAGTGTGTGCGTGTGTGTGTGTCTGGGAGTAGGAGATTGTGCGTTTGTGTGTGTCTAGGAAATGGACAGCGTGCATGTGTGTGCATCTGGGTGTTGGAGAATGTGTGTGAGTGCGTCTGGGAGTTGGAGACTGAGCGGATGTGTTCCTCTGGGATTTGGACAGTGTGCTGGTGTGTGCGTCTGAGAGTTGGAGAGTGTGCATGTGTGCGTCAGGGAGTTGGAGAGTGTGCGTTTGTACATCTGGGAGTTGGAGGGTGTGTGCGTGTGTGTGTATGTGTGTATCTGGGAGTTGGAGAGAGTGTGTGTGTGTTTGTCTGGGAGCTGGAGAGTGTGTGTGTGTGTGTGTGTGTCTGTGAGTTATAGAGTGTGTGTGTGTGGGTCTGGGAGTTTGAGAGTGTGCGTGGGTACATCTGGGAGTGGGAGAGTGTGTGTGTGTGCATCTGGGAGTTGGAGAGTGTGCGTATTTGAGTCTGGGAGTTGGGGACTTGTCGGGTGCACGTCTTTGAGTTGGAGAGTGTGCCTGAGTGCATCTCGGAGTTGTAGAGTGTGTGTGTGTGAGTCAGGGAGTTGGAGAGTGTGCGTGTGCACGTCTGGGATTTGCAGAGTGTGTGTGTGTGTGTCTGGGAGTTGGAGAGTGTATGTGTGTGAGTGTTTGCGTGTGTGTGTCTGGGAGTTGGAGAGGGTGTGCGTGTGTGTCTGGGAGTTGGAGAGTGTATGTGTGTGAGTGTGTGCGTGTGTGTGTCTGGGAGTTGGAGAGGTTGTGCGTGTGTGCGTCTGTGAGTTGGAGAGTGTGCATGTGTGTGTCTGGGAGTTGGAGAGTGTGTGTGTCTTGGAGTTGGAGTGTGTGTGTGTGTGTGTCATGGAGTGGGAGAGTGTGTTTGTGTGTGTCTGGGAATTGGAGTGTGTGTGCATGTGTGTGTGTATGTGTCAGGGAGTTGGAGAGAGTGGGTGTGTGTTTGTCTGGGAGCTGGAGAGTGTGTGCGTGTATTTCTGGGAGTTAGAGAGTGTGTGTGTGTGGGTCTGGGAGTAGGAGACTGTGTGTGTGTCTGGGAGGTGGTGAGTTTATGTGTGTGTGTGTGTGTGTGTGTTTGCGTATGTGTATCTGGGAGTTGGAGAGTGTGTGTGTGTTTGTGTCTGGGATTTGGAGAGTGTGTGTGTATGTCTGGGAGTTGGAGTGTGTGCGTGTGTGTGTGTCTGGGAGTTGGAGATTGTGCGTTTGTGTGTGTCTAGGAAATGGACAGCGTGCATGTGTGTACATCTGGGTGTTGGAGAATGTGTGTGAGTGCGTCTGGGAGTTGGAAAGTGAGCGGATGTGTGCCTCTGGGAGTTGGAGAGTGTGCTGGTGTGTGCGTCTGAGAGTTGGAGAGTGTGCGTGTGTACGTCTGTTTGTTGGAGAGTGTGCGTGTGTGCGTCTTGGAGTTGGAGATTGTGCATGTGTGCATCTGGGAGTTGGATAATGTGCGTGTGTGTGTCTGGGAGTTGGAAAGGGTGCGGGGTTGCGTCTGGGAGTTGGAGAGTGTGCGTGTGTGCTTCTGGGAGTTAGAGAATGTGTGTGAGTGCGTCTGGGAGTTGGAGAGTGTGCGGGTGTGTGTGTCTGGGAGTTGGAGAATGTGCGGGTGTGTGCGTCTGGGACTTGGAGAGTGTGGGTGTATATATCTGGGAGTTGGAGAGTGTGCGTTTGTGCGTCCGGGTGTTGGAGAGTGTGTGTGTGTCTGGGAGTTGGAGAGTGTGTTTATGTGTGTGTCTGGGAGTGGGAGAGTGTGTTTGTGTGTGTCTGGGAATTGGAGTGTGTGTGTTTGTGTGTGTATGTGTCTGGGAGTTGGAGAGTATGTGTGTGCATGTGTGTGTATGTGTCTGGGAGTTGGCGAGTGTGTGTGTGCGTCTGGGAGATGTAGAGTGTGTGTGTGTGAGTCAGGGATTTGGAGAGTGTGTGTGTGTGCGTCTGGGAGTTGGAGAGTGTGCGTGTGTGTGTCTGGGAGTTGGAGAGTGTGCGTGTGTGCATCGGGGAGTTTTAGAGTGTGCGTGTGTGTGTCTGGGAGTTGGAGAGCTTGTGTGTGCTTCTGGGAGTTGTAGAGTGTGTGTGTGCATCTGGGAGTTTGACAGTGTGCTTGTCTGCATCTGGGAGTTGGACAGTGTGTGTGTGAGCATCTGGAAGTTGAAGAGTGAGCATGTGTGCGTTTGGGAGTTGGAGAGTGTGCGTGTGTGCATCTGGGAGTTGTAGAGTGTGTGTGTGTGAGTCAGGGAGTTGGAGAGTGTGTGTGTGTGCGTCTGGGAGTTGGAGAGTGTGTGTGTGCATGTGTGTGTGTCTGGGTGTTGGAGAGTGTGTGTTGCATGTCTGGGAGTTGGAGAGTGTATGTGTGTGTGTGTGCGTGTGTGTGTGTGTTTTTGTACGTTTGTTTGCCTGGGAGTTCAGAGTGCACGTGTGTACGTCTGGGAGTTGTAGAGTGTGTGTGTGTGAGTCTGGGAATTGGAGACTGTGCTTGTGCACGTCTGGGAGTTGGAGATTTCACATGTGTGTGTCTGGAAGTTGAAGAGTATGCATGTGTGCGTCTGGGAGTTGGAAAGTGTGCTTGTGTACATCTGGGAGTTGGAGGGTGTGTGTGTGTGTCCGTGTGTATATGTGGGTGTCTGGGAGATGGAGAGAGTGTGTGTGTGTGAGTGTCTGGGAGTTGGAGAGTGTGTGTGTGAGTCTGGGAGTTGACGAGTGTGCATGTGTGTGTGTCTGGGAGTTGAAGAGTGTGCGTGTGTGTGATTCTGGGAGTTGGAGAGCTTGCGTGTGTGTGACTCTGGGAGTTGGAGAGTGTGCGTGCGTGAGTCTGGGAGTTGGGGATTGTGTGTGTGTGTGTGTGTCTGGGAGTTGGAGAGAGTGTGTGTGTGTGTGTTTCTGGGAGCTGGAGAGTGTGTGTGTGTGTGTGTGTGTGTCTGGGATTTGGAGAGCATGTGTGTGTGTGTGTGTGTGTCTGGGAGTTGGAGTGTGTGTGAGAGTGTCTGGGAGTTCAGGAGTCTGTTTTTGTGTGTCTGGGAGTGGGAGAATGTCTGTGTGTGTGTGTCTGGGATTGGAAAAGTGCATGTGTGTTTTTCTGTGAGTTGGGGAGTGCGAGTGTGTGTGTGCGGTTTTGCGTCTGGGAGTTAGAGTGTGCATGTGTGCATCTCGGAGTTGGAGAGTGTGCGTGGGTGCGCCTGGGAGTTTGAGAGTGTGCGTTTGTGCGCCCGGGGAGTTGGAGAGTGTGCGTATGTGAGTCTGGGAGTTGGAGACTGGTTGTGTGCACGTCTGGGAGTTGGAGAGTGTGCCTGTGTGCATCTGGGAGTTGTAGAGTGTGCGTGTGTGTGTCTGGGAGTTGGAGAGTGTGCGTGTGCACGTCTGGGAGTTGCCGAGTGTGTGTGTGTGTGTCTGGGACTTGGAGAGGTTGTGCGTGTGTGCGTCTGTGAGTTGGAGAGTTTGCATGTGTGTGTCTGGGATTTGGAGAGTGTGTGTGTCTTGGAGTTGGAGTGTGTGTGTGTGTGTGTCATGGAGTGGGAGAGTGTGTTTGTGTGTGTCTGGGAATTGGAGTGTGTGTGCATGTGTGTGTGTATGTGTCTGGGAGTTGGAGAGTGTGTGTGTGCATGTGTGTGTATGTGTCTGGGAGTTGGAGAGTGTGTTTGTGCATATGTGTGTGTCTGGGTGTTGGAGAGTGTGTGTGTGCATGTCTGGGAGTTGGAGAGTGTATGTGTGTGTGTGTGTGTGTGTGTGTGTGTGTTTTTGTCCGTTTGTTTGCCTGGGAGTTTAGAGTGTGCGTGTGTACGTCTGGGAGTTGTAGAGTGTGTGTGTGTGAGTCTGGGAATTGGAGAGCGTGTGTGTGTGTGTGTGTGTGTCTGGGAGTTGGAGTGTGTGTGAGAGTGTCTGGGAGTTCAGGAGTCTGTTTTTGTGTGTCTGGGAGTGGGAGAATGTCTGTGTGTGTGTGTCTGGGATTGGAAAAGTGCGTGTGTGTTTTTCTGGGAGTTGGGGAGTGTGAGTGTGTGTGTGCGGGTTTGCGTCTGGGAGTTAGAGTGTGCATGTGTGCATCTCGGAGTTGGAGAGTGTGCGTGGGTGCGTCTGGGAGTTTGAGAGTGTCCGTTTGTGCGCCTGGGAGTTGGAGAGTGTGCGTATGTGAGTCTGGGAGTTGGAGACTCGTCGTGTGCACATCTGGGAGTTGGAGAGTGTGCCTGTGTGCATCTGGGAGTTGTAGAGTGTGCGTGTGTGTGTCTGGGAGTTGGAACGTGTGTGTGCGCGTCTGTGGGTTGGATAGTGTGTGTGTGCTTCTGTGAGTTTGACAGTGTGCGTGTGTGCATCTGGGCGTTGCACAGTGTGCGTGTGTGCGTCTGGGAGTTGGAGTGTGTGTGCGTGTGTGCATCGGGGAATTTTAGAGTGTGTGTGCGTGTGTCTTTGAGTTGGAGAGTGTGTGGGCGCGTCTGGGAGTTGGAGAGTTTGTGTGTGCATCTGGGAGTTTGACAGTGTGCCTGGGTGCGTCTGGGAGTTTGAGAGTGCGCTTTTGTGTGCCTGGGAGTTGGATAGTGTGCGTATGTGAGTCTGGGAGTTGGAGACTGGTCGTGTGCACATCTGGGAGTTGGAGAGTGTGCCTGTGTGCATCTGGGAGTTGTACAGTGTGCGTGTGTGAGTCAGGGATGTGGAAAGTTTGCGTGTGTGCATCTGGGAGTTGGAGAGTTTACATATGTGTTTCTGGGAGTTGGGGAATGTGCGAGTGTGCGTCTGGGAGTTGGAGACTGTGCGTGTGTGCGTCAGGGAGTTGGAGAGTGTGTGTTTGTACATCTGGGAGTTGGAGGGTGTGTGCTTGTGTGTGTATGTGTGTGTCAGGGAGTTGGAGAGAGTGGGTGTGTGTTTGTCTGGGAGCTGGAGAGTGTGTGCGTGTATTTCTGGGAGTTAGAGAGTGTGTGTGTGTGGGTCTGGGAGTAGGAGAGTGTGTGTGTGTCTGGGAGGTGGTGAGTTTATGTGTGTGTGTGTGTGTGTGTGTTTGCGTGTGTGTATCTGGGAGTTGGAGAGTGTGTGTGTGTTTGTGTCTGGGATTTGGAGAGTGTGTGAGTGTGTCTGGGAGTTGGAGTGTGTGCGTGTGAGTGTGTCTGGGAGTTGGAGATTGTGCGTTTGTGTGTGTCTAGGAAATGGACAGCGTGCATGTGTGTGCATCTGGGTGTTGGAGAATATGTGTGAGTGCGTCTGGGAGTTGGAGAGTGAGCGGATGTGTGCCTCTGTGAGTTGGAGAGTGTGCTGGTGTGTGCATCTGAGAGTTGGAGAGTGTGCGTGTGTACGTCTGGTTGTTGGAGAGTGTGCGTGTGTGCGTCTTGGAGTTGAGATTGTGCGTGTGTGCGTCTGGGAGTTGGATAATGTGCGTGTGTGTGTCTGGGAGTTGGAAAGGGTGCGGGGTTGCGTCTGGGAGTTGGAGAGTGTGGGTGTGTGCTTCTGGGAGTTGGAGAATGTGTGTGAGTGCGTCTGGGAGTTGGAGAGTGTGCGGGTGTGTGTGTCTGGGAGTTGGAGAATGTGCGGGTGTGTGCGTCTGGGACTTGGAGAGTGTGGGTGTGTATGTCTGGGAGTTGGAGAGTGTGCCTTTGTGCGTCAGGGTGTTGGAGAGTGTGTATGTGTCTGGGAGTTGGAGAGTGTGTTTGTGTGTGTGTCTGGGAGTGGGAGAGTGTGTTTGTGTGTGTCTGGGAATTGGAGTGTGTGTGTTTGTGTGTGTATGTGTCTGGGAGTTGGAGAGTATGTGTGTGCATGTGTGCGTATGTGTCTGGGAGTTGGAGAGTGTGTGTGTGCGTCTGGAAGATGTAGAGTGTGTGTGTGTGAGTCAGGGATTTGGAGAGTGTGTGTGTGTGCGTCTGGGAGTTGGAGAGTGTGCGTGTGTGCGTCTGGGAGTTGGAGAGTGTGCGTGTGTGCATCGGGGAGTTTTAGAGTGTGCGTGTGTGTGTCTGGGAGTTGGAGAGCTTGTGTGTGCTTCTGGGAGTTGTAGAGTGTGTGTGTGCATCTGGGAGTTTGACAGTGTGCTTGTCTGCATCTGGGAGTTGGACAGTGTGTGTGTGAGCATCTGGAAGTTGAAGAGTGAGCGTGTGTGCGTTTGGGAGTTGGAGAGTGTGCATGTGTGCATCTGGGAGTTGTAGAGTGTGTGTGTGTGAGTCAGGGAGTTGGAGAGTGTGTGTGTGTGCGTCTGGGAGTTGGAGAGTGTGCGTGTGTGCATCAGGGAGTTTTAGAGTGTGCGTGTGTGTGTCTGGGAGTTGGAGAGTTTGTGTATGCGTCTGGGAGTTGTAGATTGTGTGTGTACATCTGGGAGTTTGTCAGTGTGCATTTGTGCATCTGGGAGTTGGACAGTGTCCGTGTGAGCATCTGGAAGTTGGAGAGTTAGCGTGTGTGCGTTTGGGAGTTGGAGAGTGTGCGTGTGTGCATCTGGGAGTTGTAGAGTGTTTGTGTGTGAGTCAAGGAGTTGGGGAGTGTGTGTGTCTGCGTGTGGGAGTTGGAGAGTGTGCGTGTGTGCATCGGGGAGTTTTAGAGTGTGCGTGTGTGTGTCTGGGAGTTGGAGAGTGTGTGTGTGCATCTGGGAGTTTGACAGTGTGCGTGTGAGCATCTGGGAGTTGGACAGTGTGCGTGTGAGCATCTGGAAGTTGGAGAGTGAGCGTGTGTGCGTTTGGGAGTTGGATACTTTGCGTGTGTGCATCAGGGAGTTGGAGAGTGTGCGTTTTTACATCTGGGAGTTGGAGGATGTGTGCGTGTGTGTGTATGTGTGTGTCTGGGAGTTGGAGAGAGTGTGTGTGTGTTTGTCTGGGAGCTGGAGTGTGTGTGTGTGTGTGTGTGTCTGGGAGTTATAGAGTGTGTGTGTGTGGGTCTGGGAGTAGGATATTGTGTTTGTCTCTGGGAGTTGGAGAGTTTATGTGTGTGTGTGTGTGTGTGTGTGTTTGCGTGTGTGTGTCTGGGAGTTGTAGAGTGTGTGTGTGTTTGTGTCTGGGATTTGGAGAGTGTGTGTGTGTCTGGGAGTTGGAGTGTGTGTTTGTGTCTGTGAGTTGAAGACTGTGCGTGCCTGTGTGTCTGGGAGTTGGAGAGTTTGCGTGCGTGTGTGTCTGGGAGTTGGACAGTGTGCATGTGTGTGTGCCTCGGAGTTGGAGAGTGTGCGTGTGTGTGTGTCTGGGAGTTGGAGTGTGTGCGTGTGTGTGTGTCTGGGAGTTGGAGATTGTGAGTGTGTGTGTGTCTGGGAAATGGACTGTGTGCATGTGTGTGTGTCCGGGTGTTAGAGAGTGTGTGTGAGTGCGTCTGGGAGTTGGAGAGTGAGCTGATGTGTGCCTCTGGGAGTTGGAGAGTGTGCGTGTGTACGTCTGGTTGTTGGAGAGTGTGCGTGTGTACGTCTGGTTGTTGGAGAGTGTGCGTGTGTGCGTCTTGGAGTTGTAGATTGTGCGTGTGTGCGTCTGGGAGTTGGATAATGTGCGTGTGTGCGTCTGGGAGTTGGAAAGGGTGCGGAGTTGCGTCTGGGAGTTGGAGAGTGTGCGTGTGTGCTTCTGGGAGTTAGAGAATGTGTGTGAGTGTGTCTGGGAGTTGGAGAGTGTGCGGGTGTGTGTGTCTGGGAGTTGGAGAATGTGCGGGTGTGTGCGTCTGGGACTTGGAGAGTGTGGGTGTGTATGTCTGGGAGTTGGAGAGTGTGCGTTTGTGCATCAGGGAGTTGGAGAGTGTGTGTGTGTGTCTGGGAGTTGGAGAGTGTGTGTGTGTGTGTGTGTCTGGGAGTGGGAGAGTGTGTTTGTGTGTGTCTGGGAATTGGAGTGTGTGTGTGTGTGTGTGTATGTGTCTGGGAGTTGGAGAGTATGTGTGTGCATGTGTGTGTATGTTTCTGGGAGTTGGAGAGTGTGTGTGTGCGTCTGGGAGATGTAGAGTGTGTGTGTGTGAGTCAGGGAGTTGGAGAGTGTGTGTGTGTGCGTCTGGGAGTTGGAGAGTGTGCGTGTGTGCGTCTGGGAGTTGGAGAGTGTGCGTGTGTGCATCGGGGAGTTTTAGAGTGTGCGTGTGTTTGTCTGGGAGTTGGAGAGCTTGTGTGTGCGTCTGGGAGTTGTAGATTGTGTGTGTGCATCTGGGAGTTTGACAGTGTGCATGTCTGCATGTGGGAGTTGGACAGTGTGTGTGTGAGCATCTGGAAGTTGGAGAGTGAGCGTGTGTGCGTTTGGGAGTTGGAGAGAGTGCGTGTGTGCATCTGGGAGTTGTAGAGTGTGTTTGTGTGAGTCAGGGAGTTGGAGGGTGTGTGTGTGTGCGTCTGGGAGTTGGAGAGTGTGCGTGTGCATCTGGGAGTTTGTTAGTGTGCATGTGTGCATCTGGGAGTTGGACAGTGTCCGTGTGAGCATCTGGAAGTTGGAGAGTGAGCGTGTGTGCGTTTGGGAGTTGGAGAGTTTGCGTGTGTGCATCTGGGAGTTGTAGAGTGTGTGTGTGTGAGTCAGGGAGTTGGAGAGTGTGTGTGTGTGCGTCTGGGAGTTGGACAGTGTGCGTGTGTGCATCGGGGAGTTTTAGAGTGTGCGTGTGTGTGTCTGGGAGTTGGAGAGTGTGTGTGTGCATCTGGGAGTTTGACAGTGTGCGTGTGAGCATCTGGAAGTTGGAGAGTGAGCGTGTGTGCATTTGGGAGCTGGAGAGTGTGCGTGTGTGCATCAGGGAGTTGGAGAGTGTGCGTTTGTACATCTGGGAGTTGGAGGGTGTGTGCGTGTGTGTGTATGTGTGTGTCTGGGAGTTGGAGAGAGTGTGTGTGTGTTTGTCTGGGAGCTGGAGAGTGTGTGTGTGTGTGTCTGGGAGTTATAGAGTGTGTGTGTGTGGGTCTGGGAGTAGGATACTGTGTGTGTCTCTGGGAGTTGGAGAGTTTATGTGTGTGTGTGTGTGTGTCTGTGTGTGTTTGCGTCTGTGTGTCTGGGATTTGGAGAGTGTGTGTGTGTGTATGGGAGTTGGAGTATGTTTGTGTGTCTGGGAGTGCCTGTGTGCGTGCCTGTGTGTCTGGGAGTTGGAGAGTTTGCGTGCATGTGTGTCTGGGAGTTGGACAGTGTGCGTGCGTGTGTGTCTTGGAGTTGGAGAGTGTGCGTGTGTGTGTGTCTGGGAGTTGGAGTGTGTGCGTGTGTGTGTGTCTGGGAGATGGAGATTGTGCGTCTGTGTGTGTCTTGGAAATGGACAGTGTGCATGTGTGTGCTTCTGGGTGTTGGAGCATGTGTGTGAGTACATTTGGGAGTTGGAGAGTGATCGGATGTGTGCCTCTGGCAGTTGGAGAGTGTGAGGGTGTGTGCGTCTGGGAGTTGTAGAGTGTGCCTGTGTGCATCTGGGAGTAGTAGAGTGTGCGTGTGTGAGTCAGGGAGTTGGAGAGTGTGCGTGTGTGCGTCTGGGAGTTGGAGAGTTTGCGTATGTGTGTCTGGGAGTTGGAGAGTGTGCATGTGTGCTTCGGGGAGTTTTAGAGTGTGCGTGTGTGTGTCTGGGATTTGGAGAGTGTGCCTGTGTGCATCTGGGAGTTGTAGAGTGTGTATGTGTGATTCAGGGAGTTGGAGAGTGTGCGTATGTGTGTCTGGGATTTGGAGAGTGTGCATGTGTGCGTCTGGGAGTTGGAGAGTGTGCGTGCGTGCTTCGGGGAGTTTTAGAATGTGCGTTTGTGTGTCTGGGAATTGGAGAGTTTGTGTGTGCGTCTGGGAGTTGGAGAGTGTGCGTGTGCATCTGGGAGTTTGACAGTGTGCGTGTGTGCATCTGGGAGTTGGACAGTGCGTGTGTGCATCTGGAAGTTGGAGAGTGAGCATGTGTGCGTTTGGGACTTGTAGAGTGAGCGTGTGTGCATCAGGGCTTTGGAGAGTGTGCGTTTGTACATCTGGGAGTTGGAGGGTGTGTGCGTGTGTGTGTATGTGTGTGTCTGGGAGTTGGAGAGCGTGTGTGTGTGTTTGTCTGGGAGCTGGAGAGTGTGTGTGTGTGTGTGTCTGGAAGTTAGAGAGTGTGTGTGTGTGGGTCTGGGAGTAGGATAGTGTGTGTGTGTCTGTGAGTTGGAGAGTTTATGTGTGTGTGTGTGTGTTTGTGTTTGCGCGTGTGTGTCTGGGAGTTGGAGAGTGTGTGTGTGTTTGTGTCTGTGATTTGGAGATTGTGTGTGTGTATGGGAGTTGGAGTGTGTGTGTGTGTCTGGGAGTTGAAGAGTGTGCGAGCCTGTGTGTCTGGGAGTTGGAGAGTTTGCGTGCGTGTGTGTCTGGGATTTGGGCAGTGTGCGTGCGTGTGTGTCTGGGAGTTGGAGATTGTGCGTTTGTTTGTTTCTAGGAAATGGACAGCGTGCATTTGTGTGCATCTGGGTGTTGGAGAATGTGTGTGAGTGCGTCTGGGAGTTGGAGAGTGAGCAGATGTGTGCCTCTGGGAGTTGGAGAGTGTGCTGGTGTGTGCGTCTGAGAGTTGGAGAGTGTGCTTGTGTACGTCTGGGAGTTGGAGAGTGTGCGTGTGTGCGTCTTGGAGTTGGAGAGTGTGAGTGTGTGCATCTGGGAGTTGGAGAGTGTGTGTGTGTGCGTCTGGGAGTTGGATAATGTGCGTGTGTGTGTCTGGGAGTTGGAAAGGGTGCGAGGTTGGGTCTGGGAGTTGGAGAGTGTGCGTGTGTGCTTCTGGGAGTTAGAGAATGTGTGTGAGTGCGTCTGGGAGTTGGAGAGTGTGCGGGTGTGTGTGTCTGGGAGTTGGAGAATGTGCGGGTGTGTGCGTCTGGGACTTGGAGAGTGTGGGTGTGTATGTCTGGGAGTTGGAGAGTGTGCGTTTGTGCGTCAGGGAGTTGGAGAGTGTGTGTGTGTCTGGGAGTTGGAGAGTGTGTGTGTGTGTGTGTCTGGGAGTGGGAGAGTGTGTTTGTGTGTGTCCGGGAGTTGGAGAGTATGTGTGTGCATGTGTGTGTATGTGTCTGGGAGTTGGAGAGTGTGTGTGTGCATGTGTGTGTGTCTGGGAGTTGGAGAGTGTGTGTGTGCGTGTCTGGGAGTTGGAGAGTGTGTGTGTGCATCTGGGAGTTTGACAGTGTGCGTGGGTGCGTCTGGGAGTTTGAGAGTGTGCGTTTGTGTGCCTGGGAGTTGGAGAGTGTGCGTATGTGTGTCTGGGAGCTGGAGAGTGTTTGTGTGTGTGTCTGGGAGTTATAGAGTGTGTGTGTGTGGGTCTGGGAGTAGGATATTGTGTGTGTCTCTGGGAGTTGGAGAGTTTATGTGTGTGTGTGTGTGTGTGTGTGTTTGCGTGTGTGTGTCTGGGATTTGGAGAGTGTGTGTGTGTGTATGGGAGTTGGAGTATGTTTGTGTGTCTGGGAGTTGAAGAGTGTGCGTGCCTGTGTGTCTGGGAGTTGGAGAGTTTCCGTGCATGTGTGTCTGCGAGTTGGACAGTGTGCATACGTGTGTGTCTTGGAGTTGGAGAGTGTGCGTGTGTGTGTGTTGGGAGTTGGAGTGTGTGCGTGTGTGTGTGTCTGGGAGATGGAGATTGTGCGTCTGTGTGTGTCTTGGAAATGGACAGTGTGCATGTGTGTGCGTCTGGGTGTTGGAGCATGTGTGTGAGTACATTTGGGAGTTAGAGAGTGATCGGTTGTGTGCCTCTGGCAGTTGGAGAGTGTGCGGGTGTGTGCGTCTGGGAGTTGTAGAGTGTGCCTGTGTGCATCTGGGAGTTGTAGAGTGTGCGTGTGTGAGTCAGGGAGTTGGAGAGTGTGCGTGTGTGCGTCTCGGAGTTGGAGAGTTTGCGTATGTGTGTCTGGGAGTTGGAGAGTGTGCATGTGTGCTTTGGGGAGTTTTAGAGTGTGCGTGTGTGTGTCTGGGATTATGAGAGTGTGCCTGTGTGCATCTGGGAGTTGTAGAGTGTGTGTGTGTGAGTCAGGGACTTGGAGAGTGTGCGTATGTGCGTCTGGGAGTTGGAGAGTGTGCGTGCGTGCTTCGGGGAGTTTTAGAGTGTGCGTGTGTGTGTCTGGGAATTGGAGAGTTTGTGTGTGCGTCTGGGAGTTGGAGAGTGTGCATGTGCATCTGGGAGTTTGACAGTGTGCGTGTGTGCATCTGGGAGTTGGACAGTGTGCGTGTGTGCATCTGGAAGTTGGAGAGTGAGCATGTGTGCGTTTGGGACTTGGAGAGTGAGCGTGTGTGCGTCAGGGATTTGGAGAGTGTGCGTTTGTACATCTGGGAGTTGGAGGGTGTGTGCGTGTGTGTGTATGTGTGTGTCTGGGAGTTGGAGAGCGTGTGTGTGTGTTTGTCTGGGAGCTGGAGAGTGTGTGTGTGTGTGTATCTGGAAGTTAGAGAGTTTGTGTGTGTGGGTCTGGGAGTAGGATAGTGTGTGTGTGTCTGTGAGTTGGAGAGTTTATGTGTGTGTGTGTGTGTTTGTGTTTGCGCGTTTGTGTCTGGGAGTTGGAGAGTGTGTGTGTGTTTGTGTCTGTGATTTGGAGAGTGTGTGTGTGTATGGGAGTTGGAGTGTGTGTGTGTGTCTGGGAGTTGAAGAGTGTGCGAGCCTGTGTGTCTGGGAGTTGGAGAGTTTGCGTGCGTGTGTGTCTGGGATTTGGGCAGTGTACGTGCGTGTGTGTCTGGGAGTTGGAGATTGTGCGTTTGTGTGTTTCTAGGAAATGGACAGCGTGCATTTGTGTGCATCTGGGTGTTGGAGAATGTGTGTGAGTGCGTCTGGGAGTTGGAGAGTGAGCAGATGTGTGCCTCTGGGAGTTGGAGAGTGTGCTGGTGTGTGCGTCTGAGAGTTGGAGAGTGTGCTTGTGTACGTCTGTTTGTTGGAGAGTGTGCGTGTGTGCGTCTTGGAGTTGGAGAGTGTGCGTGTGTGCGTCTGGGAGTTGGAGAGTGTGCGTGTGTGCGTCTGGGAGTTGGATAATGTGCGTGTGTGTGTCTGGGAGTTGGAAAGGGTGCGCGGTTGGGTCTGGGAGTTGGAGAGTGTGCGTGTGTGCTTCTGGGAGTTAGAGAATGTGTGTGAGTGCGTCTGGGAGTTGGAGAGTGTGCGGGTGTGTGTGTCTGGGAGTTGGAGAATGTGCGGGTGTGTGCGTCTGGGACTTGGAGAGTGTGGGTGTGTATGTCTGGGAGTTGGAGAGTGTGTGTGTGCCTGGGAGCTGGAGAGTGTGTGTGTGTGTGTGTCTGGGAGTGGGAGAGTGTGTTTGTGTGTGTCTGGGAATTGGAGTGTGTGTGTGTGTGTATGTGTCCGGGAGTTGGAGAATATGTGAGTGCATGTGTGTGTATGTGTCTGGGAGTTGGAGAGTGTGTGTGTGCATGTGTGTGTGTCTGGGAGTTGGAGAGTGTGTGTGTGCGTGTCTGGGAGTTGGAGAGTGTGTGTGTGCATCTGGGAGTTTGACAGTGTGCGTGGGTGCATCTGGGAGTTTGAGAATGTGCGTTTGTGTGCCTGGGAGTTGGAGAGTGTGCGTATGTGAGTCTGGGAGTTGGAGACTGGTCGTGTGCACATCTGGGAGTTGGAGAGTGTGCCTGAGTGCATCTGGGAGTTGTAGAGTGTGTGTGTGTGAGTCAGGGAGTTGGAGAGTGTGTTTGTGTGCGTCTGGGATTTGGACAGTGTGCGTGTGTGCGTCTGGGAGTTGGAGAATGTGCGTGTGTGCATTGGGGAGTTTTAGAGTGTGCGTGTGTGTGTCTGGGAGTTGGAGAGCGTGTGTGTGCGTCTGGCAGTTGTAGAGTGTGTGTGTGCATCTGGGAGTTTGACAGTGTGCGTGTGTGCATCTGGGAGTTGGACAGTGTGCGTGTGAGCATCTGGAAGTTGGAGAGTGAGTGTGTGTGCGTTTGGGAGTTGGAGAGTGTACATGTGTGCGTCAGGGAGTTGGAGAGTGTGCGTTTGTACATCTGGGAGTTGGAGGGTGTGTGCGTGTGTGTGTATGTGTTTGTCTGGGAGTTGGAGAGAGTGTGTGTGTGTTTGTCTGGGAGCTGGAGAGTGTGTGTGTGTGTGTGTGTTTGTCTGGGAGTTATAGCGTGTGTGTGTGTGGGTCTGGGAGTAGGATAGTGTGTGTGTGTCTGGGAGTTGGAGAGTTTATGTGTGTGTGTGTGTGTGTGTGTTTGCAAGTGTGTGTCTGGGATTTGGAGAGTGTGTGTGTGTGTATGGGAGTTGGAGTATGTTTGTGTCTCTGGGAGTTGAAGAGTGTGCATGCCTGTGTGTCTGGGAGTTGGAGAGTTTGCGTGCGTGTGTGTCTGGGAGTTGGACTGTTTGCATGCGTGTATGTCTTGGAGTTGGAGAGTGTGCGTGTGTGTGTGTCTGGGAGTTGGAGTGTGTGCGTGTGTGTGTGTCTGGGAGATGGAGATTGTGCATCTGTGTGTGTCTTGGAAATGGACAGTGTGCATGTGTATGCGTCTGGGTGTTGGAGAATGTGTGTGAGTACATTTGGGATTTGGAGAGTGAGCGGATGTGTGCCTCTGGCAGTTGGAGAGTGTGCGGGTGTGTGCGTCTGGGAGTTGGAGAGTGTGCCTGTGTGCATCTGGGAGTAGTAGAGTGTGTGTGTGTGAGTCAGGGAGTTGGAGAGTGTGCGTGTGTGCGTCTGGGAGTTGGAGAGTGTGCGCATGTATGTCTGGGAGTTGGAGAGTGTTCGTGTGTGCTTCGGGGAGTTTTAGAGTGTGCGTGTGTGTGTCTGGGATTTGGAGAGTGTGCCTGTGTGCATCTGGGAGTTGTAGAGTGTGCGTATGTGTGTCTGGGATTTGGAGAGTGTGCGTGTGTGCGTCTGGGTGTTGGAGAGTGTGCGTGTGTGCTTCGGGGAGTTTTAGAGTGTGCGTGTGTGTGTCTGGGAATTGGAGAGTGTTTGTGTGTGTGTCTGGGAGCTGGAGAGTGTGCGTGTGCATCTGGGAGTTTGACATTGTGCGTGTGTGCATCTTGGAGTTTGACAGTGTGCGTGTGTGCATCTGGAAGTTGGAGAGTGAGCATGTGTGCGTTTGGGACTTGGAGAGTGAGCGTGTGTGCGTCAGGGATTTGGAGAGTGTGCGTTTGTACATCTGGGAGTTGGAGGGTGTGTGCGTGTGTGTGTATGTGTGTGTCTGGGAGTTGGAGAGCGTGTGTGTGTGTTTGTCTGGGAGCTGGAGAGTGTGTGTGTGTGTGTATCTGGAAGTTAGAGAGTTTGTGTGTGTGGGTCTGGGAGTAGGATAGTGTGTATGTGTCTGTGAGTTGGAGAGTTTATGTGTGTGTGTGTGTGTTTGTGTTTGCACGTGTGTGTCTGGGAGTTGGAGAGTGTGTGTGTGTTTGTGTCTGTGATTTGGAGAGTGTGTGTGTGTATGGGAGTTGGAGTGTGTGTGTGTGTCTGGGAGTTGAAGAGTGTGCGAGCCTGTGTGTCTGGGAGTTGGAGAGTTTGCGTGCGTGTGTGTCTGGGATTTGGGCAGTGTACGTGCGTGTGTGTCTGGGAGTTGGAGATTGTGCGTTTGTGTGTTGCTAGGAAATGGACAGCGTGCATTTGTGTGCATCTGGGAGTTGGAGAATGTGTGTGAGTGCGTCTGGGAGTTGGAGAGTGAGCAGATGTGTGCCTCTGGGAGTTGGAGAGTGTGCTGGTGTGTGCGTCTGAGAGTTGGAGAGTGTGCTTGTGTACGTCTGGGAGTTGGAGAGTGTGCGTGTGTGCGTCTTGGAGTTGGAGAGTGTGCGTGTGTGCGTCTGGGAGTTGGAGAGTGTGCGTGTGTGCGTCTGGGAGTTGGATAATGTGCATGTGTGTGTCTGGGAGTTGGAAAGGGTGCGCGGTTGGGTCTGGGAGTTGGAGAGTGTGCGTGTGTGCTTCTGGGAGTTAGAGAATGTGTGTGAGTGCGTCTGGGAGTTGGAGAGTGTGCGGGTGTGTGTGTCTGGGAGTTGGAGAATGTGCGGGTGTGTGCGTCTGGGACTTGGAGAGTGTGGGTGTGTATGTCTGGGAGTTGGAGAGTGCGCGTTTGTGCGTCAGGGAGTTGGAGAGTGTGTGTGTGCCTGGGAGTTGGAGAGTGTGTGTGTGTGTGTGTCTGGGAGTGGGAGAGTGTGTTTGTGTGTGTCTGGGAATTGGAGTGTGTGTGTGTGTGTATGTGTCCGGGAGTTGGAGAATATGTGTGTGCATGTGTGTGTATGTGTCTGGGAGTTGGAGAGTGTGTGTGTGCATGTGTGTGTGTCTGGGAGTTGGAGAGTGTGTGTGTGCGTGTCTGGGAGTTGGAGAGTGTGTGTGTGCATCTGGGAGTTTGACAGTGTGCTTGGGTGCATCTGGGAGTTTGAGAGTGTGCGTTTGTGTGCCTGGGAGTTGGAGAGTGTGCGTATGTGAGTCTGGGAGTTGGAGACTGGTCGTGTGCACATCTGGGAGTTGGAGAGTGTGCCTGTGTGCATCTGGGAGTTGTAGAGTGTGTGTGTGTGAGTCAGGGAGTTGGAGAGTGTGTTTGTGTGCGTCTGGGATTTAGACAGTGTGCGTGTGTGCGTCTGGGAGTTGGAGAATGTGCGTGTGTGCATTGGGGAGTTTTAGAGTGTGCATGTGTGTGTCTGGGAGTTGGAGAGCGTGTGTGTGCGTCTGGGAGTTGTAGAGTGTGTGTGTGCATCTGGGAGTTTGACAGTGTGCGTGTGTGCATCTGGGAGTTGGACAGTGTGCGTGTGAGCATCTGGAAGTTGGAGAGTGAGTGTGTGTGCGTTTGGGAGTTGGAGAGTGTACATGTGTGCGTCAGGGAGTTGGAGAGTGTGCGTTTGTACATCTGGGAGTTGGAGGGTGTGTGCGTGTGTGTGTATGTGTGTGTCTGGGAGTTGGAGAGAGTGTGTGTGTGTTTGTCTGGGAGCTGGAGAGTGTGTGTGTGTGTGTGTGTGTTTGTCTGGGAGTTATAGAGTGTGTGTGTGTGGGTCTGGGAGTAGGATAGTGTGTGTGTGTCTGGGAGTTGGAGAGTTTATGTGTGTGTGTGTGTGTGTGTGTGTGTTTGCAAGTGTGTGTCTGGGATTTGGAGAGTGTGTGTGTGTGTATGGGAGTTGGAGTATGTTTGTGTCTCTGGGAGTTGAAGAGTGTGCATGCCTGTGTGTCTGGGAGTTGGAGAGTTTGCGTGCGTGTGTGTCTGGGAGTTGGACTGTTTGCATGCGTGTATGTCTTGGAGTTGGAGAGTGTGCGTGTGTGTGTGTCTGGGAGTTGGAGTGTGTGCGTGTGTGTGTGTCTGGGAGATGGAGATTGTGCGTCTGTGTGTGTCTTGGAAATGGACAGTGTGCATGTGTATGCGTCTGGGTGTTGGAGAATGTGTGTGAGTACATTTGGGATTTGGAGAGTGAGCGGATGTGTGCCTCTGGCAGTTGGAGAGTGTGCGGGTGTGTGCGTCTGGGAGTTGGAGAGTGTGCCTGTGTGCATCTGGGAGTAGTAGAGTGTGTGTGTGTGAGTCAGGGAGTTGGAGAGTGTGCGTGTGTGCGTCTGGGAGTTGGAGAGTGTGCGCATGTATGTCTGGGAGTTGGAGAGTGTTCGTGTGTGCTTCGGGGAGTTTTAGAGTGTGCGTGTGTGTGTCTGGGATTTGGAGAGTGTGCCTGTGTGCATCTGGGAGTTGTAGAGTGTGCGTGTGTGAGTCAGGGAGTTGGAGAGTGTGTTTGTGTGCGTCTGGGAGTTGGAGAGTGTGCGTATGTGTGTCTGGGAATTGGAGAGTGTGCGTGTGTGCGTCTGGGTGTTGGAGAGTGTGCGTGTGTGCTTCGGGGAGTTTTAGAGTGTGCGTGTGTGTGTCTGGGAGTTGGAGAGTGTGTGTGTGCGTGTCTGGGAGTTGGAGAGTGTGTGTGTGCATGTGGGAGTTTGACAGTGTGCTTGGGTGCATCTGGGAGTTTGAGAGTGTGCGTTTGTGTGCCTGGGAGTTGGAGAGTGTGCGTATGTGAGTCTGGGAGTTGGAGACTGGTCGTGTGCACATCTGGGAGTTGGAGAGTGTGCCTGTGTGCATCTGGGAGTTGTAGAGTGTGTGTGTGTGAGTCAGGGAGTTGGAGAGTGTGTTTGTGTGCGTCTGGGATTTGGACAGTGTGCGTGTGTGCGTGTGGGAGTTGGAGAATGTGCGTGTGTGCATTGGGGAGTTGTAGAGTGTGCATGTGTGTGTCTGGGAGTTGGAGAGCGTGTGTGTGCGTCTGGGAGTTGTAGAGTGTGTGTGTGCATCTGGGAGTTTGACAGTGTGCGTGTGTGCATCTGGGAGTTGGACAGTGTGCGTGTGAGCATCTGGAAGTTGGAGAGTGAGTGTGTGTGCGTTTGGGAGTTGGAGAGTGTACATGTGTGCGTCAGGGAGTTGGAGAGTGTGCGTTTGTACATCTGGGAGTTGGAGGGTGTGTGCGTGTGTGTGTATGTGTGTGTCTGGGAGTTGGAGAGAGTGTGTGTGTGTTTGTCTGGGAGCTGGAGAGTGTGTGTGTGTGTGTGTGTGTTTGTCTGGGAGTTATAGAGTGTGTGTGTGTGGGTCTGGGAGTAGGATAGTGTGTGTGTGTCTGGGAGTTGGAGAGTTTATGTGTGTGTGTGTGTGTGTGTGTGTTTGCAAGTGTGTGTCTGGGATTTGGAGAGTGTGTGTGTGTGTATGGGAGTTGGAGTATGTTTGTGTCTCCGGGAGTTGAAGAGTGTGCATGCCTGTGTGTCTGGGAGTTGGAGAGTTTGCGTGCGTGTGTGTCTGGGAGTTGGACTGTTTGCATGCGTGTATGTCTTGGAGTTGGAGAGTGTGCGTGTGTGTGTGTCTGGGAGTTGGAGTGTGTGCGTGTGTGTGTGTCTGGGAGATGGAGATTGTGCGTCTGTGTGTGTCTTGGAAATGGACAGTGTGCATGTGTATGCGTCTGGGTGTTGGAGAATGTGTGTGAGTACATTTGGGATTTGGAGAGTGAGCGGATGTGTGCCTCTGGCAGTTGGAGAGTGTGCGGGTGTGTGCGTCTGGGAGTTGGAGAGTGTGCCTGTGTGCATCTGGGAGTAGTAGAGTGTGTGTGTGTGAGTCAGGGAGTTGGAGAGTGTGCGTGTGTGCGTCTGGGAGTTGGAGAGTGTGCGCATGTATGTCTGGGAGTTGGAGAGTGTTCGTGTGTGCTTCGGGGAGTTTTAGAGTGTGCGTGTGTGTGTCTGGGATTTGGAGAGTGTGCCTGTGTGCATCTGGGAGTTGTAGAGTGTGCGTGTGTGAGTCAGGGAGTTGGAGAGTGTGTTTGTGTGCGTCTGGGAGTTGGAGAGTGTGCGTATGTGTGTCTGGGATTTGGAGAGTGTGCGTGTGTGCGTCTGGGTGTTGGAGAGTGTGCGTGTGTGCTTCGCGGAGTTTTAGAGTGTGCGTGTGTGTGTCTGGGAATTGGAGAGTGTTTGTGTGTGTGTCTGGGAGCTGGAGAGTGTGCGTGTGCATCTGGGAGTTTGACATTGTGCGTGTGTGCATCTTGGAGTTTGACAGTGTGCGTGTGTGCATCTGGAAGTTGGAGAGTGAGCGGGTGTGCGTTTGGGACTTGGAGAGTGTGCGTGTGTGCATCAGGGATTTGGAGAGTGTGCGTTTGTACATCTGGGATTTGGAGGGTGTGTGCGTGTGTGTGTATGTGTGTGTCTGGGAGTTGGAGAGCGTGTGTGTGTGTTTGTCTGGGAGCTGGAGAGTGTGTGTGTGTGTGTCTTGGAGTTAGAGAGTGTGTGTGTGTGGGTCTGGGAGTAGGATAGTGTGTGTGTGTCTGGGAGTTGGAGAGTTTATGTGTGTGTGTGTGTGTGTTTGCACGTGTGTGACTGTGATTTGGAGAGTGTGTGTGTGTATGGGAGTTGGAGTGTGTGTGTGTATCTGGGAGTTGGAGAGTGTGCGTGCCTGTGTGTCTGGGAGTTGTACAGTGTGCGTGCGTGTGTGTCTCAGAGTTGGAGAGCGTGCGTGTGTGTGTGTCTGGGAGCTGGAGTGTGCGCGTGTGTGTGTGTCTGGGAGTTGGAGATTGTGCGTTGGTGTGTCTCTAGGAAATGGACAGTGTGCACGTGTGTGCATCTGTGTGTTGGTGAATGTGTGTGAGTGCGTCTGGGAGTTGGAGATTGAGCGGATGTGTGCCTCTGGGAGTTGGAGTGTGCGCGTGTGTGTTTGTCTGGGAGTTGGAGAGTGTGCGTGTGTGTGAGTCTTGGAGTTGGGGATTGTGTGTGTGTGTCTAGGAGTTGGAGAGTGTGTGTGTGTGTGCGTCTGGGAGTTGGAGAGTGTGCGTGTGTGCTTCTGGGAGTTTGGGAGTGTGCGTGGGTACCTCTGGCAGTTGGAGAGTGTGTGTGTGTGTGTCTGGGAGTTGGATAGAGTGTGTGTATGAGTGTGTCTGGGAGTTGAAGAGTGTGTGAGTGTGTCTGGGAGTTCAGGAGTCTGTTTTCATGTGTCTGCGAGTGGGAGAGTGTCTGTGTGTGTGTGTCTGGGATTGGAAAAGTGCGTGTGTGTTTTTCTGGGAGTAGGGGAGTGCGAGTGTGTGTGTGCGGGTTTGCGTCTGGGAGTTAGAGTGTGCGTGTGTGCATCTCGGAGTTGGAGAGTGTGTGTGGGTGCGTCTGGGAGTTTGAGAGTGTGCGTTTGTGCACCTTGGAGTTGGAGAGTGTGCGTATGTGAGTCTGGGAGTTGGAGACTTGTCGTGTGCACGTCTGGGAGTTGGAGAGTGTGCCTGAGTGCATCTTGGAGTTGTAGAGTGTGCGTGTGTGACTCAGGGAGTTGGAGAGTGTGCGTGTGCACGTCTGGGAGTTGCAGAGTGTGTGTGTGTGTGTGTCTGGGAGTTGGAGAGTGTATGTGTGTGACTGTGTGCGTTTGTGTGTCTGGGAGTTGGAGAGGGTATGCGTGTGTGCGTCTGTGTGTTGGAGTGTGTGCATGTGTGCGTCTGGGAGTTGGAGAGTGTGTGTGTCTTGGAGTTGGAGTGTGTGTGTGTGTGTGTCATGGAGTGGGAGAGTGTGTTTGTGTGTGTCTGGGAATAGGAGTGTGTGTGCATGTGTGTGTGTATGTGTCTGGGAGTTGGAGAGTGTGTGTGTGCATGTGTGTGTATGTGTCTGGGAGTTGGAGAGTTTGTGTGTGCATGTGTGTGTGTCTGGGTGTTGGAGAGTGTGTGTTGCATGTCTGGGAGTTGGAGAGTGTATGTGTGTGTGTGTGTGTGTGTGTGTGTGTGTGTGTGTGTGAGTGTGTCCGTTTGTTTGCCTGGGAGTTTAGAGTGTGCATGTGTACGTCTGGGAGTTGTAGAGTGTTTGTGTGTGAGTCTGGGAATTGGAGACTGTGCGTGTGCACGTCTGGGAGTTGGAGATTTCACATGTGTGCGTCTGGAAGTTGAAGAGTATGCATGTGTGCGTCTGGTAGTTGGAAATTGTGCTTGTGTTCATCTGGGAGTTGGAGGGTGTGTGTGTGTGTCCGTGTGTATATGTGAGTGTCTGGGAGATGGAGAGAGTGTGTGTGTGTGAGTGTCTGGGAGTTGGAGAGAGTGTGTGTGAGTCTGGGAGTTGACGAGTGTGTGTGTGTGTCTGGGAGTTGAAGAGTGTGCGTGTGTGAGTCTGGGAGTTGGGGATTGTGTGTGTGTGTGTCTGGGAGTTGGAGAGTGTGTGTGTGTGTTTCTGGGAGCTGGAGAGTGTGTGTGTGTGTGTGTGTCTGGGATTTGGAGAGCGTGTGTGTGTGTGTGTCTGGGAGTTGGAGAGTGTGTGAGAGTGTCTGGGAGTTCAGGAGTCTGTTTTTGTGTGTCTGGGAGTGGGAGAGTGTCTGTGTGTGTGTTTCTGGGATTGGAAAAGTGCGTGTGTGTTTTTCTGGGAGTTGGGGAGTGTGAGTGTGTGTGTGCGGGTTTGCGTCTGGGAGTTAGAGTGTGCATGTGTGCATCTCGGAGTTGGAGAGTGTGCGTGGGTGCGTCTGGGAGTTTGAGAGTGTCTGTTTGTGCGCCTGGGAGTTGGAGAGTGTACGTATGTGAGTCTGGGAGTTGGAGACTGGTTGTGTGCACGTCTGGGAATTGGAGAGTGTGCCTGTGTGCATCTGGGAGTTGTAGAGTGCGCGTGTGTGAGTCAGGGAGTTGGAGGGTGTGCGTGTGTGCGTCTGGGAGTTGCAGAGTGTGCATATTTTTTTCTGGGATTTGGAGAGTGTGCGCGTGTGCGTCTGGGAGTTGGAAAGTGTGCGTGTGTGTGTCTGGGAGTTGGAGAGCGTGTGTGTGCGTCTGGGGGTTGGAGAGTTTGTTTGTGCGTCTGTGAGTTTGACAGTGTGCGTGTGTGCATCTGGGAGTTGGACAGTGTGCGTGTGTGCGTCTGGGAGTTGGATAGTGTGCGTGTGTGCATCGAGAATTGGAGAGTGTGTGTATGTCTGTCTGGGAGTTGGAGAGTGTGTGTGCGCATCTGGAAGTTGGAGAGTGTCCGTGTGCATCTGGGAGTTTGACAGTGTGCGTGGGTGCGTCTGGGAGTTTGAGAGTGTGCTTTTGTGTGCCTGGGAATTGGAGAGTGTGCGTATGTGAGTCTGGGAGTTGGAGACTGGTCGTGTGCACATCTGGGAGTTGGAGAGTGTGCCTGTGTGCATCTGGGTGTTGTACAGTGTGCGTGTGTGAGTCAGGGAGTTGGAGAGTGTGCGTGTGTGCGTATGGGAGTTGGAGAGTGTACATATGTGTGTCTGGGAGTTGGAGAGTGTGCGAGTGTGCGTCTGGGAGTTGGAGACTGTGCGTGTGTGCATTGGGGAGTTGGAGAGTGTGCGTTTGTGTGTCTGGGAGTTGGAGAGTGTGTGTGTGCGTCTGGGAGTTGGAGAATATGTGTGTGCATCTGGGAGTTTGACAGCGTGTGTGTGTGCATCTGGGAGTTGAACAGTGTGCGTGTGTGCATCTGGAAGTTGGAGATTGAGCGTGTGTGCGTTTGCGAGTTAGAGAGTGTGTGTGTGTGCGTCAGGGAGTTGGAGAGTGTGCGTTTGTACATCTGGGAGTTGGAGGGTGTGTGCGTGTGTGTGTATGTGTGTGTCTGGGAGTTGGAGAGAGTATGTGTGTGTTTGTCTGGGAGCTGGAGAGTGTGTGTGTGTGTGTCTGGGAGTTAGAGAGTATGTGGGTATGGGTATGGGATTTAGGAGAGTGTGTGTGTGTCTGGGAGTTGGAGAGTTTATGTGTGTGTGTGTGTGTGTGTGTGTGTTTGTGTGTGTGTGTCTGGGAGTTGGAGAGTGTGTGTGTGTTTGTGTCTGGGATTTGGAGAGTGTGTGTGTGTGTCTGGGAGTTGGAGTGTGTGTGTTTGTCTTGGAGTGGGAGAGTGTGCGTGTGTGTGTGTCTGGGAGGTGGAGTGTGTGCGTGTGTGTGTGTCTGGGAGTTGGAGATTGTGCGTGTGTGTGAGTCTGGGAGTTGGGGATTTTGTGTGCATTTCGGAGTTGGAGAGTGTGCGTGGGTGCGTCTGGGAGTTTGAGAGTGTGCGTTTGTGCGCCTGGGAGTTGGAGAGTGTGCGTATGTGAGTCTGGGAGTTGGAGACTTGTCGTGTGCACGTCTGGGAGTTGGAGAGTGTGCCTGAGTGCATCTCGGAGTTGTCGAGTGTGCGTGTGTGAGTCAGGAGTTGGAGAGTGTGCGTGTGCGCGTCTGGGAGTTGGAGAGTGTATGTGTGTGAGTGTTTGCGTGTGTGTGTCTGGGAGTTGGAGAGGGTGTGCGTGTGTGTCTGGGAGTTGGAGAGTGTATGTGTGTGAGTGTGTGCGTTTGTGTGTCTGGGAGTTGGAGAGGGTGTGCGTGTGTGCATCTGTGAGTTGGAGAGTGTGCATGTGTGCGTCTGGGAGTTGGAGAGTGTGTGTGTCTTGGAGTTGGAGTGTGTGTGTGTGTGTGTCATGTAGTGGGAGAGTGTGTTTGTGTGTGTCTGGGAATTGGAGTGTGTGTGCATGTGTGTGTGTATGTGTCTGGGAGTTGGAGAGTGTGTGTGTGCATGTGTGTGTATGTGTCTGGGAGTTGGAGAGTTTGTGTGTGCATGTGTGTGTGTCTGGGTGTTGGAGAGTGTGTGTTGCATGTCTGGGAGTTGGAGAGTGTATGTGTGTGTGTGTGTGTGTGTGTGTGTGTGTGTGAGTGTGTCCGTTTGTTTGCCTGGGAGTTTAGAGTGTGCATGTGTACGTCTGGGAGTTGTAGAGTGTTTGTGTGTGAGTCTGGGAATTGGAGACTGTGCGTGTGCACGTCTGGGAGTTGGAGATTTCACATGTGTGCGTCTGGAAGTTGAAGAGTATGCATGTGTGCGTCTGGGAGTTGGAAATTGTGCTTGTGTTCATCTGGGAGTTGGAGGGTGTGTGTGTGTGTCCGTGTGTATATGTGAGTGTCTGGGAGATGGAGAGAGTGTGTGTGTGTGAGTGTCTGGGAGTTGGAGAGTGTGTGTGTGAGTCTGGGAGTTGACGAGTGTGTGTGTGTGTCTGGGAGTTGAAGAGTGTGCGTGTGTGAGTCTGGGAGTTGGGGATTGTGTGTGTGTGTGTCTGGGAGTTGGAGAGTGTGTGTGTGTGTTTCTGGGAGCTGGAGAGTGTGTGTGTGTGTGTGTGTCTGGGATTTGGAGAGCATGTGTGTGTGTGTGTCTGGGAGTTGGAGAGTGTGTGAGAGTGTCTGGGAGTTCAGGAGTCTGTTTTTGTGTGTCTGGGAGTGGGAGAGTGTCTGTGTGTGTGTTTCTGGGATTGGAAAAGTGCGTGTGTGTTTTTCTGGGAGTTGGGGTGAGTGTGTGTGTTTGTGCGGGTTTGCGTCTGGGAGTTAGAGTGTGCGTGTGTGCATCTCGGAGTTGGAGAGTGTGCGTGGGTGCGTCTGGGAGTTTGAGAGTGTCTGTTTGTGCGCCTGGGAGTTGGAGAGTGTACGTATGTGAGTCTGGGAGTTGGAGACTGGTTGTGTGCACGTCTGGGAATTGGAGAGTGTGCCTGTGTGCATCTGGGAGTTGTAGAGTGCGCGTGTGTGAGTCAGGGAGTTGGAGAGTGTGCGTGTGTGCGTCTGGGAGTTGCAGAGTGTGCATATTTTTTTCTGGGATTTGGAGAGTGTGCGCGTGTGCGTCTGGGAGTTGGAAAGTGTGCGTGTGTGTGTCTGGGAGTTGGAGAGTGTGTGTGTGCGTCTGGGGGTTGGAGAGTTTGTTTGTGCGTCTGTGAGTTTGACAGTGTGCGTGTGTGCATCTGGGAGTTGGACAGTGTGCGTGTGTGCGTCTGGGAGTTGGATAGTGTGCGTGTGTGCATCGAGAATTGGAGAGTGTGTGTATGTCTGTCTGGGAGTTGGAGAGTGTGTGTGCGCATCTGGAAGTTGGAGAGTGTCCGTGTGCATCTGGGAGTTTGACAGTGTGCGTGGGTGCGTCTGGGAGTTTGAGAGTGTGCTTTTGTGTGCCTGGGAATTGGAGAGTGTGCGTATGTGAGTCTGGGAGTTGGAGACTGGTCGTGTGCACATCTGGGAGTTGGAGAGTGTGCCTGTGTGCATCTGGGTGTTGTACAGTGTGCGTGTGTGAGTCAGGGAGTTGGAGAGTGTGCGTGTGTGCGTATGGGAGTTGGAGAGTGTACATATGTGTGTCTGGGAGTTGGAGAGTGTGCGAGTGTGCGTCTGGGAGTTGGAGACTGTGCGTGTGTGCATTGGGGAGTTGGAGAGTGTGCGTTTGTGTGTCTGGGAGTTGGAGAGTGTGTGTGTGCGTCTGGGAGTTGGAGAATATGTGTGTGCATCTGGGAGTTTGACAGCGTGTGTGTGTGCATCTGGGAGTTGAACAGTGTGCGTGTGTGCATCTGGAAGTTGGAGATTGAGCGTGTGTGCGTTTGCGAGTTAGAGAGTGTGTGTGTGTGCGTCAGGGAGTTGGAGAGTGTGCGTTTGTACATCTGGGAGTTGGAGGGTGTGTGCGTGTGTGTGTATGTGTGTGTCTGGGAGTTGGAGAGAGTATGTGTGTGTTTGTCTGTGAGCTGGAGAGTGTGTGTGTGTGTGTCTGGGAGTTAGAGAGTATGTGGGTATGGGTATGGGATTTAGGAGAGTGTGTGTGTGTCTGGGAGTTGGAGAGTTTATGTGTGTGTGTGTGTGTGTGTGTGTGTTTGTGTGTGTGTGTCTGGGAGTTGGAGAGTGTGTGTGTGTTTGTGTCTGGGATTTGGAGAGTGTGTGTGTGTGTCTGGGAGTTGGAGTGTGTGTGTTTGTCTTGGAGTGGGAGAGTGTGCGTGTGTGTGTGTCTGGGAGGTGGAGTGTGTGCGTGTGTGTGTGTCTGGGAGTTGGAGATTGTGCGTGTGTGTGAGTCTGGGAGTTGGGGATTTTGTGTGCATTTCGGAGTTGGAGAGTGTGCGTGGGTGCGTCTGGGAGTTTGAGAGTGTGCGTTTGTGCGCCTGGGAGTTGGAGAGTGTGCGTATGTGAGTCTGGGAGTTGGAGACTTGTCGTGTGCACGTCTGGGAGTTGGAGAGTGTGCCTGAGTGCATCTCGGAGTTGTCGAGTGTGCGTGTGTGAGTCAGGAGTTGGAGAGTGTGCGTGTGCGCGTCTGGGAGTTGGAGAGTGTATGTGTGTGAGTGTTTGCGTGTGTGTGTCTGGGAGTTGGAGAGGGTGTGCGTGTGTGTCTGGGAGTTGGAGAGTGTATGTGTGTGAGTGTGTGCGTTTGTGTGTCTGGGAGTTGGAGAGGGTGTGCGTGTGTGCATCTGTGAGTTGGAGAGTGTGCATGTGTGCGTCTGGGAGTTGGAGAGTGTGTGTGTCTTGGAGTTGGAGTGTGTGTGTGTGTGTGTCATGTAGTGGGAGAGTGTGTTTGTGTGTGTCTGGGAATTGGAGTGTGTGTGCATGTGTGTGTGTATGTGTCTGGGAGTTGGAGAGTGTGTGTGTGCATGTGTGTGTATGTGTCTGGGAGTTGGAGAGTTTGTGTGTGCATGTGTGTGTGTCTGGGTGTTGGAGAGTGTGTGTTGCATGTCTGGGAGTTGGAGAGTGTATGTGTGTGTGTGTGTGTGTGTGTGTGTGTGTGTGAGTGTGTCCGTTTGTTTGCCTGGGAGTTTAGAGTGTGCATGTGTACGTCTGGGAGTTGTAGAGTGTTTGTGTGTGAGTCTGGGAATTGGAGACTGTGCGTGTGCACGTCTGGGAGTTGGAGATTTCACATGTGTGCGTCTGGAAGTTGAAGAGTATGCATGTGTGCGTCTGGGAGTTGGAAATTGTGCTTGTGTTCATCTGGGAGTTGGAGGGTGTGTGTGTGTGTCCGTGTGTATATGTGAGTGTCTGGGAGATGGAGAGAGTGTGTGTGTGTGAGTGTCTGGGAGTTGGAGAGTGTGTGTGTGAGTCTGGGAGTTGACGAGTGTGTGTGTGTGTCTGGGAGTTGAAGAGTGTGCGTGTGTGAGTCTGGGAGTTGGGGATTGTGTGTGTGTGTGTCTGGGAGTTGGAGAGTGTGTGTGTGTGTTTCTGGGAGCTGGAGAGTGTGTGTGTGTGTGTGTGTCTGGGATTTGGAGAGCGTGTGTGTGTGTGTGTCTGGGAGTTGGAGAGTGTGTGAGAGTGTCTGGGAGTTCAGGAGTCTGTTTTTGTGTGTCTGGGAGTGGGAGAGTGTCTGTGTGTGTGTTTCTGGGATTGGAAAAGTGCGTGTGTGTTTTTCTGGGAGTTGGGGTGAGTGTGTGTGTTTGTGCGGGTTTGCGTCTGGGAGTTAGAGTGTGCGTGTGTGCATCTCGGAGTTGGAGAGTGTGCGTGGGTGCGTCTGGGAGTTTGAGAGTGTCTGTTTGTGCGCCTGGGAGTTGGAGAGTGTACGTATGTGAGTCTGGGAGTTGGAGACTGGTTGTGTGCACGTCTGGGAATTGGAGAGTGTGCCTGTGTGCATCTGGGAGTTGTAGAGTGCGCGTGTGTGAGTCAGGGAGTTGGAGAGTGTGCGTGTGTGCGTCTGGGAGTTGCAGAGTGTGCATATTTTTTTCTGGGATTTGGAGAGTGTGCGCGTGTGCGTCTGGGAGTTGGAAAGTGTGCGTGTGTGTGTCTGGGGGTTGGAGAGTGTGTGTGTGTGCGTCTGGGAGTTGGAGAGTGTGCGTGTGTGCGAATGGGAGTTGGTCAGTGTGCGTGTTTGCATCTGGGAGTTGGAGCGTTTTTCGGCTGTGTGCGTCTGGGAGTTGGAGAGTGTGCGGGTGTGCATCGAGAATTGGAGAGTGTGTGTATGTCTGTCTGGGAGTTGGAGAGTGTGTGTGCGCATCTGGAAGTTGGAGAGTGTCCGTGTGCATCTGGGAGTTTGACAGTGTGCGTGGGTGCGTCTGGGAGTTTGAGAGTGTGCTTTTGTGTGCCTGGGAATTGGAGAGTGTGCGTATGTGAGTCTGGGAGTTGGAGACTGGTCGTGTGCACATCTGGGAGTTGGAGAGTGTGCCTGTGTGCATCTGGGTGTTGTACAGTGTGCGTGTGTGAGTCAGGGAGTTGGAGAGTGTGCGTGTGTGCGTATGGGAGTTGGAGAGTGTACATATGTGTGTCTGGGAGTTGGAGAGTGTGCGAGTGTGCGTCTGGGAGTTGGAGACTGTGCGTGTGTGCATTGGGGAGTTGGAGAGTGTGCGTTTGTGTGTCTGGGAGTTGGAGAGTGTGTGTGTGCGTCTGGGAGTTGGAGAATATGTGTGTGCATCTGGGAGTTTGACAGCGTGTGTGTGTGCATCTGGGAGTTGAACAGTGTGCGTGTGTGCATCTGGAAGTTGGAGATTGAGCGTGTGTGCGTTTGCGAGTTAGAGAGTGTGTGTGTGTGCGTCAGGGAGTTGGAGAGTGTGCGTTTGTACATCTGGGAGTTGGAGGGTGTGTGCGTGTGTGTGTATGTGTGTGTCTGGGAGTTGGAGAGAGTATGTGTGTGTTTGTCTGGGAGCTGGAGAGTGTGTGTGTGTGTGTCTGGGAGTTAGAGAGTATGTGGGTATGGGTATGGGATTTAGGAGAGTGTGTGTGTGTCTGGGAGTTGGAGAGTTTATGTGTGTGTGTGTGTGTGTGTGTGTGTGTTTGTGTGTGTGTGTCTGGGAGTTGGAGAGTGTGTGTGTGTTTGTGTCTGGGATTTGGAGAGTGTGTGTGTGTGTCTGGGAGTTGGAGTGTGTGTGTTTGTCTTGGAGTGGGAGAGTGTGCGTGTGTGTGTGTCTGGGAGGTGGAGTGTGTGCGTGTGTGTGTGTCTGGGAGTTGGAGATTGTGCGTGTGTGTGAGTCTGGGAGTTGGGGATTTTGTGTGCATTTCGGAGTTGGAGAGTGTGCGTGGGTGCGTCTGGGAGTTTGAGAGTGTGCGTTTGTGCGCCTGGGAGTTGGAGAGTGTGCGTATGTGAGTCTGGGAGTTGGAGACTTGTCGTGTGCACGTCTGGGAGTTGGAGAGTGTGCCTGAGTGCATCTCGGAGTTGTCGAGTGTGCGTGTGTGAGTCAGGAGTTGGAGAGTGTGCGTGTGCGCGTCTGGGAGTTGGAGAGTGTATGTGTGTGAGTGTTTGCGTGTGTGTGTCTGGGAGTTGGAGAGGGTGTGCGTGTGTGTCTGGGAGTTGGAGAGTGTATGTGTGTGAGTGTGTGCGTTTGTGTGTCTGGGAGTTGGAGAGGGTGTGCGTGTGTGCATCTGTGAGTTGGAGAGTGTGCATGTGTGCGTCTGGGAGTTGGAGAGTGTGTGTGTCTTGGAGTTGGAGTGTGTGTGTGTGTGTGTCCTGTAGTGGGAGAGTGTGTTTGTGTGTGTCTGGGAATTGGAGTGTGTGTGCATGTGTGTGTGTATGTGTCTGGGAGTTGGAGAGTGTGTGTGTGCATGTGTGTGTATGTGTCTGGGAGTTGGAGAGTTTGTGTGTGCATGTGTGTGTGTCTGGGTGTTGGAGAGTGTGTGTTGCATGTCTGGGAGTTGGAGAGTGTATGTGTGTGTGTGTGTGTGTGTGTGTGTGTGTGTGTGTGTGTCCGTTTGTTTGCCTGGGAGTTTAGAGCGTGCATGTGTACGTCTGCGAGTTGTAGAGTGTGTGTGTGTGAGTCTGGGAATTGGAGACTGTGCATGTGCACGTCTGGGAGTTGGAGATTTCACATGTGTGCGTCTGGAAGTTGAAGAGTATGCATGTGTGCGTCTGGTTGTTGGAAAGTGCGCTTGTGTACATCTGGGAGTTGCAGGGTGTGTGTGTGTGTCCGTGTGTATATGTGGGTGTCTGGGAGATGGAGAGAGTGTGTGTGTGTGAGTGTCTGGGAGTTGGAGAGTGTGTGTGTGTGTCTGGGAGTTGACGAGTGTGTGTGTGTGTCTGGGAGTTGAAGAGTGTGCGTGTGTGTGAGTCTGGGAGTTGGAGAGCGTGCGTGTGTGTGACTCTGGGAGTTGGAGAGTGTGCGTGTGTGAGTCTGGGATCTGGGGATTGTGTGTGTGTGTGTCTGGGAGTTGGAGAGTGTGTGTGTGTGCATCTGGGAGTTGGAGAGAGTGTGTGTGTGTGTCTGGGAGTTGGAGAGAGTGTGTGTGTGTGTGTGTTTCTGGGAGCTGGAGAGTGTGTGTGTGTGTGTCTGGGATTTGGAGTGCGTGTGTGTGTGTGTGTGTGTCCTGGAGTTGGAGAGTGTGTGAGAGTGTCTGGGAGTTCAGGAGTCTGTTTTTGTGTGTCTGGGAGCGGGAGAGTGTCTTTGTGTGTGTGTCTGGGATTGGAAAAGTGCGTGTGTGTTTTTCTGGGAGTTTTGGTGAGCGAGTGTGTTTGTGCGTGTTTGCGTCTGGGAGTAAGGGTGTGCGTGTGTGCATGTCGGAGTTGGAGAGTGTGCGTGGGTGCGTCTGGGAGTTTGAGAGTGTGCGTTTGTGCGCCTGGGAGTTGGAGAGTGTACGTATGTGAGTCTGGGAGTTGGAGACTGGTTGTGTGCACGTCTGGGAGTTGGAGAGTGTGCCTGTGTGCATCTGGGAGTTGTAGAGTGTGCGTGTGTGAGTCAGGGAGTTGGAGAGTGTGCGTGTGTGCGTCTGGGACTTGGAGAGTGTGCATATGTTTTTCTGGGAGTTGGAGAGTGTGCGTGTGTGCGTCTGGGAGTTGGAAAGCGTGCGTGTTTGTGTCTGGGAGTTGGAGAGTGTGTGTGTGCGTCTGGGGTTTGGAGAGTGTGTGTGTGCATCTGTGAGTTTGACAGTGTGCGTGTGTGCATCTGGGAGTTGGACAGTGTGTGTGTGTGCGTCTGGGAGTTGGATAGTGTGCGTGTGTGCATCGAGAATTGGAGAGTGTGTGTATGTGTGTCTGGGAGTTGGAGAGTGTGTGTGCGCCTCTGGAAGTTGGAGAGTGTCCGTGTGCATCTGGGAGTTTGACAGTGTGCGTGGGTGCGTCTGGGAGTTTGAGAGTGTGCTTTTGTGAGTCTGGGAGTTGGAGACTGGTCGTGTGCACATCTGGGAGTTGGAGAGTGTGGCTGTGTGCATCTGGGAGTTGTACAGTGTGCGTGTGTGAGTCAGGGACTTGGAGAGTGTGCGTGTGTGCGTCTGGGAGTTGGAGAGTGTACATATGTGTGTCTGGGAGTTGGTGAGTGTGCGTCTGGGAGTTGGAGAGTGTGCGTGTGTGCATCGGGGAGTTGGAGAGTGTGCGTTTGTGTGTCTGGGAGTTGGAGAGTGTGTGTGTGCATCTGGGAGTTGGAGAGTATGTGTGTGCATCTGGGAGTTTGACAGTGTGCGTGTGTGCATCTGGGAGTTGGACAGTGTGAGTGTGTACTTCTGGAAGTTGGAGATTGAGCGTGTGTGCGTTTGGGAGTTAGAGAGAGTGTGTGTGTGCATCAGGGAGTTGGAGAGTGTGCGTTTGTACATCTGGGAGTTGGAGGGTGTGTGCGTGTGTGTGTGTGTATGTCTGGGAGTTGGAGAGAGTATGTGTGTGTTTGTCTGGGAGCTGGAGAGTGTGTGTGTGTGTGTGTCTGGGAGTTAGAGAGTATGTGTGTATGGGTCTGGGAGTTAGGAGAGTGTGTGTGTGTCTGGGAGTTGGAGAGTTTATATGTGTGTGTGTGTGTGTGTTTGTGTGTGTGTGTCTGGGAGTTGGAGAGTGTGTGTGTGTTTGTGTCTGGGATTTGGAGAGTGTGTGTGTGTGTCTGGGAGTTGGAGTGTGTGTGTGTGTCTGGGAGTTGAAGAGTGTGCGTGCCTGTGTGCGTGGGAGTTGGAGAGTTTGCGTGCGTGTGTGTCTGGGAATTGGACAGTGTGCGTGCGTGTGTGTCTTGGAGTTGGAGAGTGTGCGTGTGTGTGTGTCTGGGAGGTGGAGTGTGTGCGTGTGTGTGTGTCTGGGAGTTGGAGATTGTGCGTGTGTGTGAGTCTGGGAATTGGGGATTGTGTGTGTGTGTCTGGAGTTGGAGAGTGTGTGCGGGTTTGCGTCTGGGAGTTAGACTGTGCGTGTGTGCATTTCGGAGTTGGAGAGTGTGCGTGGGTGCGTCTGGGAGTTCAGGAGTCTGTTTTTGTGTGTCTGGGAGCGGGAGAGTGTCTTTGTGTGTGTGTCTGGGATTGGAAAAGTGCGTGTGTGTTTTTCTGGGAGTTGGGGTGAGCGAGTGTGTTTGTGCGTGTTTGCGTCTGGGAGTAAGGGTGTGCGTGTGTGCATGTCGGAGTTGGAGAGTGTGCGTGGGTGCGTCTGGGAGTTTGAGAGTGTGCGTTTGTGCGCCTGGGAGTTTGAGAGTGTGCGTTTGTGCGCCTGGGAGTTGGAGAGTGTGCGTATGTGAGTCTGGGAGTTGGAGACTTGTCGTATGCACGTCTGGGAGTTGGAGAGTGTGCCTGAGTGCATCTCGGAGTTGTAGAGTGTGCGTGTGTGAGTCAGGGAGTTGGAGAGTGTGCGTGTGCACGTCTGGGAGTTGGAGAGTGTATGTGGGTGAGTGTTTGCGTGTGTGTGTCTGGGAGTTGGAGAGGGTGTGCGTGTGTGTCTTGGAGTTGCAGAGTGTATGTGTGTGAGTGTGTGAGTGTGTGTGTCTGGGTGTTGGAGAGGGTGTGCGTGTGTGCGTCTGTGAGTTGGAGAGTGTGCATGTGTGCGTCTGGGAGTTGGAGAGTGTGTGTGTCTTGGTGTTGGAGTGTGTGTGTGTGTGTGTGTCATGGAGTGGGAGAGTGTGTTTGTGTGTGTCTGGGAATTGGAATGTGTTTGCATGTGTTTGTGTATGTGTCTGGGAGTTGGAGAGTGTGTGTGTGCATGTGTGTGTATGTGTCTGGGAGTTGGAGAGTTTGTGTGTGCATGTGTGTGTGTCTGGGTGTTGGAGAGTGTGTGTTGCATGTCTGGGAGTTGGAGAGTGTATGTGTGTGTGTGTGTGTGTGTGTGTGTGTCTGTGTCCGTTTGTTTGCCTGGGAGTTTAGAGTGTGCATGTGTACGTCTGGGAGTTGTAGAATGTGTGTGTGTGAGTCTGGGAATTGGAGACTGTGCGTGTGCACGTCTGGGAGTTGGAAATTTCACATGTGTGCGTCTGGAAGTTGAAGAGTATGCATGTGTGCGTGTGGGAGTTGCAAAGTGTGCTTGTGTACATCTGGGAGTTGCAGGGTGTGTGTGTGTGTCCGTGTGTATATGTGGGTGTCTGGGAGATGGAGAGAGTGTGTGGTTGTGAGTGTCTGGGAGTTGGAGAGTGTGTGTGTGAGTCTGGGAGTTGACGAGTGTGTGTGTGTGTCTGGGAGTTGAAGAGTGTGCTTGTGTGTGAGTCTGGGAGTTGGAGAGCGTGCGTGTGTGTGACTCTGGGAGTTGGAGAGTGTGCGTGTGTGAGTCTGGGAGTTGGGGATTGTGTGTGTGTGTGTCTGGGAGTTGGAGAGTGTGTGTGTGTGCATCTGGGAGTTGGATAGATTGTGTGTGTTTGTCTGGGAGTTGGAGAGAGTGTGTGTGTGTGTGTTTCTGGGAGCTGGAGAGTGTGTGTGTGTCTGTGTCTGGGATTTGGGGTGCGTGTGTGTGTGTGTGTGTCTGGGAGTTGGAGAGTGTGTGAGAGTGTCTGGGAGTTCAGGAGTCTGTTTTTGTGTGTCTGGGAGCGGGAGAGTGTCTTTGTGTGTGTGTCTGGGATTGGAAAAGTGCGTGTGTGTTTTTCTGGGAGTTGGGGTGAGCGGGTGTGTTTGTGCGTGTTTGCGTCTGGGAGTTAGGGTGTGCGTGTGCGCATGTCGGAATTGGAAAGTGTGCGTGGGTGCGTCTGGGAATTTGAGAGTGTGCGTTTGTGCGCCTGGGAGTTGGAGAGTGTACGTATGTGAGTCTGGGAGTTGGAGACTGGTTGTGTTCACGTCTGGGAGTTGGAGAGTGTGCCTGTGTGCATCTGGGAGTTGTAGAGTGTGCGTGTGTGAGTCAGGGAGTTGGAAAGTGTGCGTGTGTGTGTCTGGGCGTTGGAGAGTGTGTGTGTGCGTCTGGGGTTTGGAGAGTGTGTGTGTGCATCTGTGAGTTTGACAGTGTGCGTGTGTGCATCTGGGAGTTGGACAGTGTGCGTGTGTGCGTCTGGGAGTTGGATAGTGTGCGTGTGTGCATCGAGAATTGGAGAGTGTGTGTATGTGTGTCTGGGAGTTGGAGAGTGTGTGTGCGCGTCTGGAAGTTGGAGAGTGTCCGTGTGCATCTGGGAGTTTGACAGTGTGCGTGGGTGCGTCTGGGAGTTTGAGAGTGTGCTTTTGTGTGCCTGGGAGTTGGAGAGTGTGCGTATGTGAGTCTGGGAGTTGGAGACTGGTCGTGTGCACATCTGGGAGTTGGAGAGTGTGCCTGTGTGCATCTGGGAGTTGTACAGTGTGCGTGTGTGAGTCAGGGAGTTGGAGAGTGTGCGTGTGTGCGTCTGGGAGTTGGAGAGTGTACATATGTGTGTCTGGGAGTTGGAGAGTGTGCATGTGTGCAGCGGGGAGTTGGAGAGTGTGCGTTTGTGTGTCTGGGAGTTGGAGAGTGTGTGTGTGCGTCTGGGAGTTGGAGAATATGTGTGTGCATTTGGGAGTTTGACAGTGTGCGTGTGTGCATCTGGGAGTTGGACAGTGTGCGTGTGTGCATCTGGAAGTTGGAGATTGAGCGTGTGTGCGTTTGCGAGTTAGAGAGTGTGTGTGTGTGCGTTAGGGTTTTGGAGAGTGTGCGTTTGTACATCTGGGAGTTGTAGGGTGTGTGCGTGTGTGTGTATGTGTGTGTCTGGGATTTGGAGAGAGTATGTGTGTGTTTGTCTGGGAGCTGGAGAGTGTGTGTGTGTGTGTGTCTGGGAGTTAGAGAGTATGTGTGTATGGTTCTGGTAGTTTGGAGAGTGTGTGTGTGTCTGTGAGTTGGAGAGTTTATGTGTGTGTGTGTGTGTGTGTGTTATTGTTTCTGTGTGTGTGTCTGGGAGTTGGAGAGTGTGTGTGTGTTTGTGTCTGGGATTTGGAGAGTGTGTGTGTGTGTCTGGGAGTTGGAGTGTGTGTGTGTGTCTGGGAGTTGGAGAGTTTGCGTGCGTGTGTGTCTGGGAATTGGACAGTGTGCGTGCGTGTGTGTCTTGGAGTTGGAGAGTGTGCGTGTGTGTGTGTCTGGGAGGTGGAGTGTGTGCGTGTGTGTGTGTGTTTGGGAGTTGGAGATTGTGCGTGTGTGTGAGTGTGGGAGTTGGGGATTGTGTGTGTGTGTCTGGAGTTGGAGAGTGTGTGCGGGTTTGCGTCTGGGAGTTAGAGTGTTATTGTGTGCATTTCGGAGTTGGAGAGTGTGCGTGGGTGCGTCCGGGAGTTTGAGAGTGTGCGTTTGTGCGCCTGGGAGTTGGAGAGTGTGCGTATGTGAGTCTGGGAGTTGGAGACTTGTCGTGTGCACGTCTGGGAGTTGGAGAGTGTGCCTGAGTGCATCTCGGAGTTGTAGAGTGTGCGTTTGTCAGTCAGGAGTTGGAGAGTGTGCGTGTGCGCGTCTGGGAGTTGGAGAGTATATGTGTGTGAGTGTTTGCGTGTGTGTGTCTGGGAGTTGGAGAGGGTGTGCGTGTGTGTCTGGGAGTTGGAGAGTGTATGTGTGTGAGTGTGTGCGTGTGTGTGTCTGGGAGTTGGAGAGTGTGTGCGTGTGTGCGTCTGTGAGTTGGAGAGTGTGCATGTGTGTGTCTGGGAGTTGGAGAGTGTGTGTGTGTGCGTCTGGGAGTTGGAGAGTGTACATATGTGTGTCTGGGAGTTGGAGAGTGTATGTGTATGAGTGTTTGCATGTGTGTGTCTGGGAGTTGGTGAGGGTGTGCGTGTGTGTCTGGGAGTTGGAGAGTGTATGTGTGTGAGTGTGTGCGTGTGTGTGTCTGGGAGTTGGAGAGGGTGTGCGTGTGTGCGTCTGTGAGTTGGAGAGTGTGCATGTGTGTGTCTGGATGTTGGAGAGTGTGTGTGTGTGCGTCTGGGAGTTGGAAAGTGTACATATGTGTGTCTGGGAGTTGGAGAGTGTATGTGTGTGAGTGTTTGCGTGTGTGTGTCTGGGAGTTGGAGAGGGTGTGCGTGTGTGTCTGGGAGTTGGAGATTGTATGTGTGTGAGTGTGTGCGTGTGTGTGTCTGGGAGTTGGAGAGGGTGTGTGTGTGTGCGTCTCTGAGTTGGAGAGTGTGCATGTGTGTGTCTCGGAGTTGGAGAGTGTGCGTGTGTGTGTCTGGGAGTTGGAGAGTGTACATATGTGTGTCTGGGAGTTGGGGAGTGTGCGAATGTGCGTCTGGGAGTTGGAGACTGTGCATGTGTGCATCGGGGAGTTGGAGAGTGTGCGTTTGTGTGTCTGGGAGTTGGAGAGTGTGTGTGTGCGTCTGGGAGTTGGAGAGTATGTGTGTGCATCTGGGATTTTGACAGTGTGCGTGTGTGCATCTGGGAGTTGGACAGTGTGCGTGTGTTCATCTGGAAGTTGGAGATTGAGCGTGTGTGCGTTTGCGAGTTAGAGAGTGTGTGTGTGTGCGTCAGGGATTTGGAGAGTGTGTGTTTGTACATCTGGGAGTTGAAGGGTGTGTGCGTGTGTGTGTATGTGTGTGTCTGGGAGTTGGAGTGTATGTGTGTATGGGTCTGGGAGTTAGGAGAGTGTGTGTGTGTCTGGGAGTTGGAGAGTTTATGTGTGTGTGTGTGTGTGTGTGTTTGTGTGTGTGTGTCTGGGAGTTGGAGAGTGTGTGTGTGTTTGTGTCTGGGATTTGGAGAATGTGTGTGTGTGTCTGGGAGTTGGAGTGTGTGTGTATGTCTGGGAGTTGAAGAGTGTGCGTGCCTGTGTGTCTGGGAGTTGGAGAGTTTGCGTGCGTGTGTGTCTGGGAATTGGACAGTGTGCGTGCGTGTGTGTCTTGGAGTTGGAGAGTGTGCATGTGTGTGTGTCTGGGAGGTGGAGTGTGTGCGTGTGTGTGTGTCTGGGAGTTGGAGATTGTGTGTGTGTGTGAGTCTGGGAATTGGGGATTGTGTGTGTGTGTCTGGAGTTGGAGAGTGTGTTTGCGTGTGCGTCTGGGAGTTGGAGAGTGTGCGTGTGTGCGTCTGGGAGTTTGAGAGTGTGCGTGGGTACCTCTGGCAGTTGGAGAGTGTGTGTGTGTCTGTCTGTGAGTTGGATAGAGTGTGTGTGTGAGTGTGTCTGGGAGTTGAAGAGTGTGTGAGTGTGTCTGGGAGTTCAGGAGTCTGTTTTCATGTGTCTGGGAGTAGGAGAGTGTCTGTGTGTGTGTGTCTGGGATTGGAAAAGTGCGTATGTGTTTTTCTGGGAGTAGGGGAGTACGAGTGTGTGTGTGTGGGTTTGCGTCTGGGAGTTAGAGTGTGCGTGTGTGCATCTCGGAGTTGGAGAGTGTGCGTTTGTGCGACTGGGAGTTGGAGAGTGTACATATGTGTGTCTGGGAGTTGGAGAGTGTGCGAGTGTGCGTCTGGGAGTTGGAGACTGTGCGTGTGTGCATCGGGGAGTTGGAGAGTGTGCGTTTGTGTGTCTGGGAGTTGGAGAGTGTGTGTGTGCATCTGGGAGTTTGACAGTGTGCGTGTGTGCATCTGGGAGTTGGACTTTGTGCGTGTGTGCATCTGGAAGTTGGAGATTGAGCGTGTGTGCGTTTGGGAGTTAGAGAGTGTGTGTGTGTGCGTCAGGGAGTTGGAGAGTGTTCGTTTGTACATCTGGGAGTTGGAGGGTGTGTGCGTGTGTGTGTATGTGTGTGTCTGGGAATTGAAGAGAGTATGTGTGTGTTTGTCTGGGAGCTGGAGTGTGTGTGTGTGTGTGTGTCTGGGAGTTAGAGAGTATGTGTGTATGGGTCTGGGAGTTAGGAGAATGTGTGTGTGTCTGGGAGTTGGAGAGTTTATGTGTGTGTGTGTGTGTGTTTGTGTGTGTGTGTCTGGGAGTTGGAGGGTGTGTGTGTGTTTGTGTCTGGGATTTGGAGAGTGTGTGTGTGTGTCTGGGAGTTGAAGAGTGTGCGTGCCTGTGTGTGTGGGAGTTGGAGAGTTTGCGTGCGTGTGTGTCTGGGAATTGGACAGTGTGCGTGCGTGTGTGTCTTGGAGCTGGAGAGTGCGCGTGTGTGTGTGTGTCTGGGAGGTGGAGTGTGTGCGTGTGTGTGTGTCTGGGAGTTGGAGATTGTGCGTGTGTGTGAGTCTGGGAATTGGGGATTGTGTGTGTGTGTCTGGAGTTGGAAGGTGTGTGTGCGTGTGCGTCTGGGAGTTGGAGAGTGTGCGTGTGTGCGTCTGGGAGTTTGAGAGTGTGCGTGGGTACCTCTGGCAGTTGGAGAGTGTGTGTGTCTCTGTCTGGGAGTTGGATAGAGTGTGTGTGTGAGTGTGTCTGGGAGTTGAAGTGTGTGTGAGTGTGTCTGGGAGTTCAGGAGTCTGTTTTCATGTGTCTGGGACTGGGAGAGTGTCTGTGTGTGTGTGTTCCTTGGATTGGAAAAGTGCGTGTGCGTTTTTCTGGGAGTAGGGGAGTGCGAGTGTGTGTGTGCGGGTTTGCGTCTGGGAGTTAGAGTGGGCGTGTGTGCATCTCGGAGTTGGAGAGTTTGCGTGGGTGCGTCTGGGAGATTGAGAGTGTGCGTTTGTGCGCCTGGGAGTTGGAGAGTGTGTGTATGTGAGTCTGGGAGTTGGAGACTTGTTTTGTGCAGGTCTGGGAGTTGGAGAGTGTGCCTGAGTGCATCTCGGAGTTGGAGAGTGTGCGTGTGCGCGTCTGGGAGTTGCAGAGTGTGTGTGTGTGTGTGTGTCTGTGAGTTGGAGAGCGTATGTGTGTGTGTGTGTGTGTGTGTGTGTGTGTGTGTGTCCGTTTGTTTGCCTGGGAGTTTAGAGTGTGCATGTGTACGTCTGGGAGTTGTAGAATGTGTGTGTGTGAGTCTGGGAATTGGAGACTGTGCGTGTGCACGTCTGGGAGTTGGAGATTTCACATGTGTGCGTCTGGAAGTTGAAGAGTATGCATGTGTGCGTCTGGGAGTTGGAAAGTGTGCTTGTGTACATCTGGGAGTTGCAGGGTGTGTGTGTGTGTCCGTGTGTATATGTGGGTGTCTGGGAGATGGAGAGTGTGTGTGTGTGTGAGTGTCTGGGAGTTGGAGAGTCTGTGTGTGAGTCTGAGAGTTGGCAAGTGTGTGTGTGTGTCTGGGAGTTGAAGAGTGTGCGTGTGTGTGAGTCTGGGAGTTGGAGAGCGTGCGTGTGTGTGATTCTGGGAGTTGGAGAGTGTGCGTGTGTGAGTCTGGGAGTTGGGGATTGTGTGTGTGTGTGTCTGGGAGTTGGAGAGTGTGTGTGTGTGCATCTGGTAGTTGGAGAGAGTGTGTGTGTGTGTCTGGGAGCTGGAGAGAGTGTGTGTGTGTGTGTGTTTCTGGGAGCTGGAGAGTGTGTGAGTGTGTGTCTGGGATTTGGAGAGCGTGTGTGTGTGTGTGTGTCTGGGAATTGGAGAGTGTGTGAGAGTGTCTGGGAGTTCAGGAGTCTGTTTTTGTGTGTCTGGGATTGGGAGAGTGTCTGTGTGTGTGTGTCTGGGATTGGAAGAGTGCGTGTGTGTTTTTCTGGGAGTTGGGGTGAGCGAGTGTGTTTGTGCGTGTTTGCGTCTGGGAGTTAGGGTGTGCGTGTGTGCATGTCGGAGTTGGAGAGTGTGCGTGGGTGCGTCTGGGAGTTTGAGAGTGTGCGTTTGTGCGCCTGGGAGTTGGAGAGTGTACGTATGTGAGTCTGGGAGTTGGAGACTGGTTGTGTGCACGTCTGGGAGTTGGAGAGTGTGCCTCTGTGCATCTGGGAGTTGTAGAGGGTGCGTGTGTGAGTCAGGGAGTTGGAGAGTGTGCGTGTGTGCGTCTGGGAGTTGCAGAGTGTTCATATGTTTTTCTGGGAGTTGGAGAGTGTGCGTGTGTGCGTCTGGGAGTTGGAAAGTGTGCGTGTGTGTGTCTGGGAGTTGGAGAGTGTGTGTGTGCGTCTGGGGGTTGGAGAGTGTGTGTGTGCATCTGTGAGTTTGACAGTGTGCGTGTGTGCATCTGGGAGTTGGACAGTGTGCATGTGTGCGTCTGGGAGTTGGAGAGTGTGTGTGCGCGTCTGGAAGTTGGAGAGTGTCCGTGTGCATGTGGGAGTTTGACAGTGTGCGTGGGTGCGTCTGGGTGTTTGAGAGTGTGCTTTTGTGTGCCTGGGAGTTGGAGAGTGTGCGTATGTGAGTCTGGGAGTTGGAGACTGGTCGTGTGCACATCTGGGAGTTGGAGAGTGTGCCTGTGTGCATCTGGGAGTTGTACAGTGTGTGTGTGTGAGTCAGGGAGTTGGAGAGTGTGCGTGTGTGCGTCTGGGAGTTGGAGAGTGTACATATGTGTGTCTGGGAGTTGGAGAGTGTGCGAGTGTGCATCTGGGAGTTGGAGACTGTGCGTGTGTGCATCGGGGAGTTGGAGAGTGTGCGTTTGTGTGTCTGGGAGTTGGAGAGTGTGTGTGTGTGTCTGGGAGTTGGAGAGTATGTGTGTGCATCTGGGAGTTTGACAGTGTGCGTGTGTGCATCTGGGAGTTGGACAGTGTGCGTGTGTGCATCTGGAAGTTGGAGATTGAGCGTGTGTGCGTTTGGGAGTTAGAGAGTGTGTGTGTGTGCATCAGGGAGTTGGAGAGTGTGCGTTTGTACATCTGGGAGTTGTAGGGTGTGTGCGTGTCTGTGTATGTGTGTGTCTGGGAGTTGGAGAGAGTATGTGTGTGTTTGTCTGTGAGCTGGAGAGTGTGTGTGTGTGTGTCTGGGTGTTAGAGAGTATGTGTGTATGGGTCTGGGAGTTAGGAGAGTGTGTGTGTGTCTGGGAGTTGGAGAGTTTATGTGTGTGTGTGTGTGTGTGTTTGTGTGTGTGTGTCTGGGAGTTGGAGAGTGTGTGTGTGTTTGTGTCTGGGATTTGGAGAGTGTGTGTGTGTGTCTGGGAGTTGGATTGTGTGTGTGTGTCTGGGCGTTGAAGAGTGTGCGTGCCTGTGAGTCTGGGAGTTGGAGAGTTTGCGTGCGTGTGTGTCTGGGAATTGGACAGTGTGCATGCGTTTGTGTCTTGGAGTTGGAGAGTGTGCGTGTGTGTGTGTCTGGGAGGTGGAGTGTGTGCGTGTGTGTGTGTCTGGGAGTTGGGGATTGTGCGTGTGTGTGAGTCTGGGAGTTGGGGATTGTGTTTGTGTGTCTGGAGTTGGAGAGTGTGTGTGTGTGTGCGTCTGGGAGTTGGAGAGTGTGCGTGTGTGCGTCTGGGAGTTTGACAGTGTGCGTGTGTGCATCTGGGAGTTGGACAGTGTGCATGTGTGCGTCTGGGAGTTGGAGAGTGTGTGTGCGCGTCTGGAAGTTGGAGAGTGTCCGTGTGCATGTGGGAGTTTGACAGTGTGCGTGGGTGCGTCTGGGTGTTTGAGAGTGTGCTTTTGTGTGCCTGGGAGTTGGAGAGTGTGCGTATGTGAGTCTGGGAGTTGGAGACTGGTCGTGTGCACATCTGGGAGTTGGAGAGTGTGCCTGTGTGCATCTGGGAGTTGTACAGTGTGTGTGTGTGAGTCAGGGAGTTGGAGAGTGTGCGTGTGTGCGTCTGGGAGTTGGAGAGTGTACATATGTGTGTCTGGGAGTTGGAGAGTGTGCGATTGTGCATCTGGGAGTTGGAGACTGTGCGTGTGTGCATCGGGGAGTTGGAGAGTGTGCGTTTGTGTGTCTGGGAGTTGGAGAGTGTGTGTGTGTGTCTGGGAGTTGGAGAGTATGTGTGTGCATCTGGGAGTTTGACAGTGTGCGTGTGTGCATCTGGGAGTTGGACAGTGTGCGTGTGTGCATCTGGAAGTTGGAGATTGAGCGTGTGTGCGTTTGGGAGTTAGAGAGTGTGTGTGTGTGCATCAGGGAGTTGGAGAGTGTGCGTTTGTACATCTGGGAGTTGTAGGGTGTGTGCGTGTCTGTGTATGTGTGTGTCTGGGAGTTGGAGAGAGTATGTGTGTGTTTGTCTGTGAGCTGGAGAGTGTGTGTGTGTGTGTCTGGGTGTTAGAGAGTATGTGTGTATGGGTCTGGGAGTTAGGAGAGTGTGTGTGTGTCTGGGAGTTGGAGAGTTTATGTGTGTGTGTGTGTGTGTGTTTGTGTGTGTGTGTCTGGGAGTTGGAGAGTGTGTGTGTGTTTGTGTCTGGGATTTGGAGAGTGTGTGTGTGTGTCTGGGAGTTGGATTGTGTGTGTGTGTCTGGGCGTTGAAGAGTGTGCGTGCCTGTGAGTCTGGGAGTTGGAGAGTTTGCGTGCGTGTGTGTCTGGGAATTGGACAGTGTGCATGCGTTTGTGTCTTGGAGTTGGAGAGTGTGCGTGTGTGTGTGTCTGGGAGGTGGAGTGTGTGCGTGTGTGTGTGTCTGGGAGTTGGGGATTGTGCGTGTGTGTGAGTCTGGGAGTTGGGGATTGTGTTTCTGTGTCTGGAGTTGGAGAGTGTGTGTGTGTGTGCGTCTGGGAGTTGGAGAGTGTGCTTGTGTGCGTCTGGGAGTTTGAGAGTGTGCGTGGGTACCTCTGGCAGTTGGAGAGTGGGTGTGTGTGTGTCTGGGAGTTGGATAGAGTGTGTGTGTGAGTGTGTCTGGGAGTTGAAGAGTGTGTGAGTGTGTCTGGGATTTCAGGAGTCTGTTTTCATGTGCCTGGGAGTGGGACAGTATCTGTGTGTGTGTGTCTGGGATTGGAAAAGTGCGTGTGTGTTTTTCTGGGAGTAGGGGAGTGCGAGTGTGTGTGTGCGAGTTTGCGTCTGGGAGTTAGGGTGTGCGTGTGTGCATCTTGGAGTTGGAGAGTGTGCGTGGGTGCGTCTGGGAGTTTGAGAGTGTGCATTTGTGCACCTGGGAGTTGGAGAGTGTGCGTATGTGAGTCTGGGAGTTGGAGACTTGTCGTGTGCACATCTGGGAGTTGGAGAGTGTGCCTGAGTGCATCTCGGAGTTGTAGAGTGTGCGTGTGTGAGTCAGGGAGTTGGAGAGTGTGCGTGTGCGCGTCTGGGAGTTGGAGAGTGTATGTGTGTGAGTGTGTGCGTGTGTGTGTCTGGGAGTTGGAGAGGGTGTGCGTGTGTGCGTCTGTGAGTTGGAGAGTGTGCATGTGTGCGTCTGGGAGTTGGAGAGTGTGTATGTCTTGGAGTTGGAGTGTGTGTGTGTGTGTGTCATGGAGTGGGAGAGTGTGTTTGTGTGTGTCTGGGAATTGGAGTGTGTGTGCATGTGTGTGTGTATGTGTCTGGGAGTTGAAGAGTGTGTGTGCCTGTGTGTCTGGGAGTTGGAGAGTTTGCGTGCATGTGTGTCTGGGCGTTGGACAGCGTGTGTGCGTGTGTGTCTCGGAGTTGGAGAGTGTGCGTGTGTGTGTGTCTGGGAGTTGGTGTGTGTGCGTGTGTGTGTGTGTGTGTCTGGGAGTTGGAGATTGTGCGTTTGTGTGTTTCTAGGAAATGGACAGTGTGCATGTGTGTGCGTCTGGGTGTTGGAGAATGTGTGTGAGTGCGTCTGGGAGTTGGAGAGTGAGCAGATGTGTGCCTCTGAGAGTTGGAGAGTGTGGGTGTGTACGTCTGGGAGTTGGAGAGTGTGCGTGTGTGCGTCTGGGAGTTGGAGAGTGTGCATGTGTGCATCTGGGAGTTGGAGAGTGTGCGTGTGTGCGTCTGGGAGTTGGATAATGTGCGTGTGTGTGTCTGGGAGTTGGAAAGGGTGCGAGGTTGCGTCTGGGATTTGGGGAGTGTGCGTGTGTGCTTCTGGGAGTTAGAGAATGTGTATGAGTGCATCTGGGAGTTGGTGAGTGTGCGGGTGTGTGCGTCTGGGAGTTGGAGAATGTGCGGGTGTGTGTGTCTGGGAGTTGGAGAGTTGGGTGTGTATGTCTGGGAGTAGGAGAGTGTGCATTTGTGCGTCTGGGAGTTGGAGAGTGTGCATGTGTGCGACTGGGAGTTGTAGAGTGTGTGTGTGTCTGGTAGTTGGAGATTGTGTGTGTGTTTGTGTCTGGGCTTGGGAGAGTGTGTTTGTGTGTGTCTGGGAATTGGAGTGTGTGTGTGCATGTGTGTGTATGTGTCTGGGAGTTGGAGAGTGTGTGTGTGCATGTGTGTGTGTCTGGGAGTTGTAGAGTGTGCGTGTGTATGTCAGGGAGTTGGAGAGTGTGCGTGTGTGCTTCTGGGATTTGGAGAGTGTGCGTATGTGTGTCCGGGAGTTGGAGAGTGTGCGTGTGTGTGTCTGGGAGATGGAGAGTGTTTGTGTGCGTCAGGGAGTTGGAGAGTGTGTGTGTGCATGTGTGTGTGTCTGGGAGTTGTAGAGTGTGCGTGTGTATGTCAGGGAGTTGGAGAGTGTGCGTGTGTGCTTCTGGGATTTGGAGAGTGTGCGTATGTGTGTCCGGGAGTTGGAGAGTGTGCGTGTGTGTGTCTGGGAGTTGGAGAATGTTTGTGTGCGTCAGGGAGTTGGAGAGTGTGTCTGTGCATCTGGGAGTTTCACAGTGTGCGTGTGTGCATCTGGGAGTTGGACAGTGTGCGTGTGTGCATCTGGAAGTTGGAGAGTGAGCGTGTGTGCGTTTGGGAGTTGGAGAGTGTGCCTGTGTGTGTCAGGGAGTTGGAGAGTGTACGTTTGTACATCTGGGAGTTGGAGGGTGTGTGAGTGTGTGTGTATGTGTGTGTCTGGGAGTTGGAGAGAGTGTGTGTGTGTTTGTTTGGGAGCTGGAGAGTGTGTGTGTGTGTCTGGGAGTTCAGGAGTCTGTTTTTGTGTGTCTGGGAGTGGGAGAGTGTCTGTGTGTGTGTGTCTGGGATTGGAAAAGTGCTTGTGTGTTTTTCTGGGAGTAGGGGAGTGCGAGTGTGTGTGTGCGGGTTTGTGTCTGGGAGTTAGAATGTGCGTGTGTGCATCTCGGAGTTGGAGAGTGTGCGTGGGTGCGTCTAGGTGTTTGAGAGTGTGCGTTTGTGCACCTGGGAGTTGGGGTTTGTGCGTATGTGAGTCTGGGAGTTGGAGACTGGTCGTGTGCACGTCTGGGAGTTGGAGAGTGTGCCTGAGTGCATCTGGGAGTTGTATAGTGTGCGTGCGTGAGTCAGGGAGTTGGAGAGTGTGAGTGTGCGCGTCTGGGAGTTGCAGAGTCTGTGTGTGTGTGTCTGGGAGTTGGAGAGTGTATGTGTGTGAGTGTGTGCGTGTGTGTCTGGGAGTTGGAGAGGGTGTGCGTGTGTGTCTGGGAGTTGGAGAGTGTATGTGTGTGAGTGTGTGCATGTGTTTGTTTGGGAGTTGGAGAGGGTGTGCGTGTGTGCCTCTGTGAGTTGGAGAGTGTGCATGTGTGTGCCTGGGAGTTGGAGTGTGTGTGTGTGTGTGTGTGTGTCTGGGAGTCGGAGAGTGCGTTTGTGTGTGTCTGGGAATTGGAGTGTGTGTGCATGTGTGTGTGTATGTGTCTGGGAGTTGGAGAGTGTGTGTGTGTCTGGGTGTTGGAGAGTGTGTGTGTGTTTGTGTCTGGGATTTGGAGAGTGTGTGTGTGTGTCTTGGAGTTGGAGAGTGTGCGTGTGTGTGTGTCTGGGAGGTGGAGTGTGTGCGTGTGTGTGTGTCTGGGAGTTGGAGATTGTGCGTGTGAGTGAGTCTGGGAGTTAGAGAGTATGTGTGTATGGGTCTGGGAGTTAGGAGAGTGTGTGTGTGTTTCTGGGGATTGGAGAGTTTATGTGTGTGTGTGTGTGTGTGTGTTTGTGTGTGTGTGTCTGGGAGTTGGAGAGTGTGTGTGTGTGTTTGTGTCTGGGAGTTGGAGTGTGTGTGTGGATCTGGGAGTTGAAGAGTGTGCGTGCCTGTGTGTCTGGGAGTTGGAGAGTTTGCGTGCGTGTGTGTCTGGGAGTTGGACAGCGTGTGTGCGTGTGTGTCTCGGAGTTGGAGATTGTGCGTGTGTGTGTGTCTGGGAGTTGGAGTGTGTGCGTGTGTGTGTGTCTAGGAGTTGGAGATTGTGCATTTTTATGTTTCTAGGAAATGGACAGTGTGCATGTGTGTGCGTCTGGGTGTTGGAGAATGTGTGTGAGTGCGTCTGGGAGTTGGAGAGTGAGCGGATGTGTGCCTCTGAGAGTTGGAGAGTTTGCTGTTGTGTGCGTCTGAGAGTTGGAGAGTGTGGGTGTGCATGTCTGGGAGTTGGAGAGTGTGCGTGTGTGCGTCTGGGAGTTGGAGAGTGTGCATGTGTGCATCTGGGAGTTGGAGAGTGTGCGTGTGTGCCTCTGGGAGTTGGATAATGTGCGTGTGTGTGTCTGGGAGTTGGAAAGGGTGCGAGGTGGCGTCTGACAGTTGGGGAGTGTGCGTGTGTGCTTCTGGGAGTTAGAGAGTGTGTGTGAGTGCATCTGGGAGTTGGAGAGTGTGCGGGTGTTTGCGTCTGGGAGTTGGAGAATGTGCGGGTGTGTGTGTCTGGTAGTTGGAGAGTTGGGTGTGTATGTCTGGGAGTTGGAGAGTGTGCGTTTGTGCGTCTGGGCATTGGAGAGTGTGCATGTGTGCGTCTGGGAGTTGGAGAGTGTGTATGTGTCTGGGAGTTGGAGAGTGTGTGTGTGTGTGTGTGTGCCTGGGAGTGGGAAAGTGTGTTTGTGTGTGTCTGGGAATTGGAGTGTGTGTGTGCATGTGTGTGTATGTGTCTGGGAGTTGGAGAGTGTGTGTGTGCATGTCTGGGAGTTTGAGAGTGTGCGTTTGTGTGCCTGGGAGTTGGAGAGTGTGCGTATGTGAGTGTCGGAGTTGGAGACTGGTCGTGTGCACATCTGGGAGTTGGAGAGTGTGACGGTGTGCATCTGGGAGTTGTAGAGTGTGCGTGTGTGAGTCAGGGAGTTGGAGACTGCGCGTGTGTGCTTCTGGGATTTGGAGAGTGTGCGTATGTGTTTCCGGGAGTTGGAGAGTGTGAGTGTGTGCATCTGGGAGTTGGAGAGCGTGCGTGTGTGCTTCGGGGAGTTTTAGAGTGTGCGTTTGTGTGTCTGGGAGTTGGAGAGTGTGCGTGTGCGTCAGGGAGTTGGAGAGTGTGTGTGTGCATCTGGGAGTTTGACAGTGTGCGTGTGTGCATCTGGGAGTTGGACAGTGTGCGTGTGTGCATCTGGAAGTTGGAGAGTGAGCGTGTGTGCGTTTGGGAGTTGGAGAGTGTGCCTGTGTGCGTCAGGGAGTTGGAGAGTGTGCGTTTATACATCTGGGAGTTGGAGGGTGTGTGAGTGTGTGTGTATGTGTGTGTCTGGGAGTTGGAGAGAGTGTGTGTGTGTTTGTCTGGGAGCTAGAGTGTGTGTGTGTGTGTGTCTGGGAGTTCAGGAGTCTGTTTTTGTGTGTCTGGGAGTGGGAGAGTGTCTGTGTGTGTGTGTCTGGGATTGGAAAAGTGCTTGTGTGTTTTTCTGGGAGTAGGGGAGTGCGAGTGTGTGTGCGGGTTTGCGCCTGGGAGTTAGAATGTGCGTGTGTCCATCTCGAAGTTGGAGAGTGTGCGTGGGTGCGTCTGGGTGTTTGAGAGTGTGCGTTTGTGCGCCGGGGAGTTGGAGAGTGTGTATATGTGTGTCTGGGAGTTGGAGACTGGTCGTGTGCACGTCTGGGAGTTGGAGAGTGTGCCTGAGTGCATCTGGGAGTTGTATAGTGTGCGTGTGTGAGTCAGGGAGTTGGAGAGGGTGTGCGGGTGTGTCTGGGAGTTGGAGTGTGTATGTGTGTGAGTGTGTGCGTGTGTTTGTCTGGGAGTTGGAGAGGGGGTGCATGTGTGCGTCTGTGAGTTGGAGAGTGTGCATGTGTGTGCCTGGGAGTTGGAGAGTGTGTGTGTGTCTGGGAGTTGGAGTGTGTGTGTTTGTGTGTGTGTCTGGGAGTGGGAGAGTGTGTTTGTGTGTGTCTGGGAATTGGAGTGTGTGTGCATGTGTGTGCGTATGTGTCTGGGAGTTGGAGAGTGTGTGTGTGCATGTGTGTGTATGTTTCTGGGAGTTGGAGAGTGTGTGTGTGCATGTATGTCTGTCTGGGTGTTGGAGAGTGTGTGTGTGCATGTCTGGGAGTTGGAAAGTGTATGTGTGTGTGTGTGTGCGTGTGTGTGTGTGTGTGTGTGTGTGTTTGTGTGCCTGGGAGCTTAGAGTGTGCGTGTGTGCTTCTGGGAGTTGTAGAGTGTGTGTGTGTGAGTCTGGGTGTTGGAGAGTGTGCGTGTGCACGTCTGGGAGTTGGAGATTTCACATGTGTGCGTCTGGAAGTTGAAGAGTATGCATGTGTGCATCTGGGAGTTGGAAAGTGTGCTTGTGTACATCTGGGAGTTGGAGGGTGTGTGTGTGTGTCCGTGTGTATATGTGGGTGTTTGTGAGATGAAGAGAATGTGTGTGTGTGAGTGTCTGGGAGTTGGAGAGTGTGTGTGTGAGTCTGGGAGTTGACGAGTGTGCGTGTGTGTGTGTCTGGAAGGTGAAGAGTGTGCGTGTGTGTGAGACTGGGAGTTGGAGAGCGTGCGTGTGTGTGACTCTGGGAGTTGGAGAGTGTGCGTGCGTGAGTCTGGGAGTTGGGGATTGTGTGTGTGTGTGTCTGGGAGTTGCAGAGTGTGTGTGTGTGCATCTGGGAGTTGGACAGTGTGCGTGTGTGCATCTGGGAGTTTGAGAGTGTGTGTGGGTACATCTGGGAGTTGGAGAGTGTGTGTGTGTGTGTCTGGGAGTTGGAGAGAGTGTGTGTGTGTGTGTGTCTGGAGCTGGAGAGTGTGTGAGAGTTTCTGGGAGTTCAGGAGTCTGTTTTTGTGTATCTGGCAGTGGGAGAGTGTATGTGTGTGTGTGTCTGGGATTGGAAAAGTGCGTATGTGTTTTTCCGGGAGTTGGGGAGTGCGAGTGTGTTTGTGCGGGTTTGCGTCAGGGAGTTAGAGTGTGCGTGTGTGCATCTCGGAGTTGGAGAGTGTGCGTGGGTGCGTCTGGGAGTTTGAGAATGAGCGTTTGTGCGCCTGGGAGTTGGAGAGTGTGCGTATGTGAGTCTGGGAGTTGGAGACTGGTCGTGTGCACGTCTGGAAGTTGGAGAGTGTGCCTGTGTGCATCTGGGAGTTGTAGAGTGTGTGTGTGTGAGTCAGGGAGTTGGAGAGTGTGCATGTGTGCGTCTGGGAGTTGCAGAGTGTCCATATGTTTTTCTGGGAGTTGGAGAGTGTGCGTGTGTACGTTTGGGTTTTGGAAAGTGTGCGTGTTTGTGCCTGGGAGTTGGAGAGTGTGTCTGTGCATCTGGGGGTTGGAGAGTGTGTGTGTGCATCTGTGAGTTTGACAGTGTGCGTGTGTGCATCTGGGAGCTGGACAGTGTGCGTGTGTGCGTCTGGGAGTTGGAGAGTGTGCGTGTGTGCATCGGGGAATTGGAGAGTGTGCGTGTGTGTGTCTGGGAGTTGGAGAGTTTGTGTGCGCGTCTGGGAGTTGGAGAGTGTCCGTGTGCATCTGGGAGTTTGACAGTGTGCGTGGGTGCGCCTGGGAGTTTGAGACTGTGCGTTTGTGTGCCTGGGAGTTGGATATTGTGCGTATGTGAGTCTGGGAGTGGAGACTGGTCGTGTGCACATCTGGGAGTTGGAGAGTGTGCCTGTGTGCATCTGGGAGTTGTACAGTGTGCGTGTGTGTGTCAGGGAGTTGGAGAGTCTGCGTGTGTGCGTCTGGGAGTTGGAGAGTGTACATATGTGTGTCTGGGAGTTGGTGAGTGTGCGAGTGTGCGTCTGGGAGTTGGAGACTGTGCGTGTGTGCATCGGGGAGTTGGAGTGTGTGCGTTTGTGTGTCTGGGAGTTGGAGAGTGTGTGTGTGCGCCTGGGAGTTGGAGAGTGTTTGTGTGCATCTGGGAGTTTGACAGTGTGCGTATGTGCATCTGGGAGTTGGACAGTTTGCATGTATGCGTCTGGAAGTTGGAGAGTGAGCGTGTGTGCGTTTGGGAGTTAGAGAGTGTGTGTGTGTGCGTCAGGGAGTTGGAGAGTGTGCGTTTGTACATCTGGGAGTTGGAGGGTGTGTGCGTGTGTGTGTATGTGTGTGTCTGGGAGTTGGAGAGAGTATGTGTGTGTTTGTCTGGTAGCTGGAGAGTGTGTGTGTGTGTCTGGGAGTTAGAGAGTGTGTGTGTGAGGGTCTGGGAGTTAGGAGAGTGTGTGTCTGTCTGGGAGTTGGAGAGTTTATGTGTGTGTGTGTGTGTGTTTGCGTGTGTGTGTCTGGGAGTTGGAGAGTGTGTGTGTGTTTGTGTCTGGGATTTGGATAGTGTGTGTTTGTGTATGGGAGTTGGAGTGTGCGTGTGTGTCTGGGAGTTGAAGAGTGTGCGTGCCTGTGTGTCTGGGAGTTGGAGAGTTTGCGTGCGTGTGTGTCTCGGAGTTGGAGAGCGTGCGTGTGTGTGTGTCTGGGAGTTGGAGTGTGTGCGTGTGTGTGTGTCTGGGAGTTGGACATTGTGCGTTTGTGTGTTTCTAGGAAATGGACAGTGTGCATGTGTGTGCATCTGGGTGTTGGAGAATGTGTGTGAGTGCGTCTGGGAGTTGGAGAGTGAGCGGCTGTGTGCCTCTGAGAGTTGGAGAGTGTGCTGGTGTGTGCGTCTGAGAGTTGGAGAGTGTGGATGTGTACGTCTGGGAGTTGGGGAGTGTGCGTGTGTGCGTCTGGGAGTTGGAGAGTGTGCATGTGTGCGTCTGGGAGTTGGAGAGTGTGCGTGTGTGCGTCTGGGAGTTGATAATGTGCGTGTGTGTGTCTGGGAGTTGTAAAGTGTGCGAGGTTGCATCTGGGAGTTGGAGAGTGTGCGTGTGTGCTTCTGGGAGTTAGAGAATGTGTGTTAGTGCATCTGGCAGTTGGAGAGTGTGGGTGTGTATGTCTGGGAGTTGGATAGTTTGCGTTTGTGCGTCTGGGAGTTGGAGAGTGTGCATGTGTGCGTCTGGGAGTTGGAGAGTGTGCATGTGTGTGTCTGGGAGTTGGAGAGTGTGTGTGTGTGTGTGTGTGTCTGGGAGTGGCAGAGTGTGTTTGTGTGTGTCTGGGAATTGGACTGTGTGTGTGTGTGTGTGTGTATGTGTCTGGGAGTTGGAGAGTGTGTGTGTGCATGTGTGTGTATGTGTCTGCGTTTGTGCGTCTGGGAGTTGGAGAGTGTGCATGTGTGCGTCTGGGAGTTGGAGAGTGTGCATGTGTGTGTGTCTGGGAGTTGGAGAGTGTGTGTGTGCGTGTCTGGGAGTTGGAGAGTGTGTGTGTGCATCTGGGAGTTTGACAGTGTGCGTGGGCGCGTCTGGGAGTTTGAGAGTGTGAGTTTGTGTGCCTGGGAGTTGGAGAGTGTGCGTATGTGAGCCTGGGAGTTGGAGACTGGTCGTGTGCACATCTGGGAGTTGGAGAGTGTGCGTGTGTGTGCGTCTGGGAGTTGCAGAATGTGCGGGTGTGTGTGCTGGCTGTTGGAGAGTGTGGGTGTGTATGTCTGGGTGTTGGAGAGTGTGCGTTTGTGCGTCTGGGAGTTGGTGAGTGTGCATGTGTGCGTCTGGAAGTTGTAGAGTGTGCGCGTTTGCGCATCTGGGAGTTGGAGAGTGTGAAGGTGTGTGCATCTGGGAGTTGCAGAGTGTGTGTGTGTGCATCTGGGATTTGGAGATTGTGCATGTGTGCGTCTGGAAGGTTTAGAGTGTGAGTGTGTGTGTATGGGATTTGGAGAGTGTGCGTGTGCGCATCTGGGAGTTGTTGATTGTGCGCGTGTGCGTCTGAGAGTTGGAGAGTGTGCATGTGTGAGTCTGAGAGTTGGAGAGTGTGCGAGTGTGCGTCTGGGAGTTGGAGAGTGTACGTGTGTGCAACGGGGATTTGGAGATTGAGCGTGTGTGCATCTGAGAGTTGGAGAGTGTGCATGTCCACTTCTGGGAATTGGAGAGTGTGCGTGTGTGCATCTGTGAGTTTTGTGCGTGCATGTGTGTCTGGGTGTTGGACAATGTGCGTGTGTGTGTGTTTGGGAGTTGGAGATTGTGCGTGTGTGTGTGCCTTGGAAATGGCCAGTGTGCATGTGTGTGTGTCTGGGAGTTGGAGAGTCCACTTGTGTGTGACTGAGAGTTGGAGCGTATGTTTGTGTGTGCGCCTGAGAGATGGAGAGTGTGCGTGTGTGAGTCTGGGTGTTGGAGAGTGTGCGTGTGTGAGTCTGGGAGTTGGAGAGTGAGCGTGTGTGCATCTGGGAGTTGGAGATGGTGCGTGTGTGCGTCTGGGATTTGGTGCGTGTGTGCGCCTGGAAGTTGGAGAGTGTGCGTGTGTGAGTCTGGGTGTTGGAGGTTGTGCATGTGTGCGTTTGGAATGTGGAAGGTGCGCGTGTCTGCCTCTGGGTGTTGGAGAGTGTGTTTGTGTGCGTCTGGGAGTTGGAGCGTGTGCTTGGCTGCATCTGGGAGTTGGAGAGTGAGCATGTGTGAGTCTGGGAGTTGGAGAGTGTGCGTTTGTGAGTCTGGGTGTTGGAGAGTGTGTGTGTGTGCGTCTGGGAGTTGGAGACTGTGTGTGTGTGCATCTGGGAGTCGGTGAGTGAGCGTGGCTGCATCTGGGAGTTGGAGATGGTGCATGTGTGCGTCTGGGAGTTGGTGCGTGTGTGCGCCTGGGAGTTGGAGAGTGTGCGTATGTGCGTCTGGGAGTTGCAGAGTATCCGTGTGTGCTTCTGGGCGTTTGTGATTGTGCGTTTGTGCATCTGGGAGTTGCAGATTATGCGTGTGTGCCTCTGGGAGTTTGCGAGTGTGTGTGTGTGCATCTGGGAGTTGGAGAGTGTGCGTGGCTGCGTCTGGGAGTTGGAGAGGTTGCGTGTGTGCATCTGTGAGTTGTGTGCGTGCGTGTGAGTCTGGGAGATGGACAGTGTGCGTTTGTGTGTGTTCGGGAGTTGGAGATTGTGCACTGTGTGTGTACCTTTGAAATGGCCAGTGTGCATGTGTGTGTGTCTGGGAGTTGGAGAGTCCACGTGTGTACGACTGGGAGTTGGAGCGTACGTGTGTGTGTGCGTCTGAGAGTTGGAGAGTGTGCGTGTGTGAGTCTGGGTGTTGGAGAGTGTGCGTGTGTGCGTCTGGGAGTTGGAGAGTGCACGTGTGTGCGTCTGGGTGTTGGAGAGTGAGTGTGTGTGCGTCTCGGAGTTGGAGAGTGTTCGTGTGTGCAAATGGGAGTTGGAGAGCGTGTGTTTGTGCGTCTGGGATTTGGAGAGTGTGTGTGTGTGCGTCTGGGATTTGGGGAGTGAGTGTGGCTGCGTCTGGGAGTTGGAGAGTGTGCATGTGTGCGTCTCATAGTTGGAGAGTGTGCATGTGTGCGTCTGGGAGATGGAGAGTGTGATTGTGTGCGTCTGGGAGATGGAGAGTGTATGTGTGTGCAACGGGGATTTGGAGATTGAGCGTGTGTGCATCTGAGAGTTGGAGAGTGTGCATGTCCACTTCTGGGAATTGGAGAGTGTGCGTGTGTGCATCTGTGAGTTTTGTGCGTGCATGTGTGTCTGGGTGTTGGACAATGTGCATGTGTTTGTGTTCGGGAGTTGCAGATTGTGCGTGTGTGTGTGCCTTGGAAATGGCAAGTGTGCATGTGTGTGTGTCTGGGAGTTGGAGAGTCCACTTGTGTGTGACTGAGAGTTGGAGCGTATGTGTGTGTGTGCGTCTGAGAGATGGAGAGTGTGCGTGTGTGAGTCTGGGTGTTGGAGAGTGTGCGTGTGTGCGTCTGGGAGTTGGAGAGTGCACGTGTGTGCGTCTGGGTGTTGGAGAGTGAGTGTGTGTGCGTCTGGGAGTTGGAGAGTGTTTGTGTGTGCAAATGGGAGTTGGAGAGCGTGTGTTTGTGCGTCTGGGATTTGGAGATTGTGTGTGTGTGCGTCTGGGATTTGGGGAGTGAGTGTGGCTGCGTCTGGGAGTTGGAGAGTGTGCATGTGTGCGTCTCATAGTTGGAGAGTGTGCGTGTGTGCGTCTGGGAGATGGAGAGTGTGATTGTGTGCGTCTGGGAGATGGAGAGTGTATGTGTGTGCAACGGGGATTTGGAGATTGAGCGTGTGTGCATCTGAGAGTTGGAGAGTGTGCATGTCCACTTCTGGGAATTGGAGAGTGTGCGTGTGTGCATCTGTGAGTTTTGTGCGTGCATGTGTGTCTGGGTGTTGGACAATGTGCATGTGTTTGTGTTCGGGAGTTGCAGATTGTGCGTGTGTGTGTGCCTTGGAAATGGCCAGTGTGCATGTGTGTGTGTCTGGGAGTTGGAGAGTCCACTTGTGTGTGACTGAGAGTTGGAGCGTATGTGTGTGTGTGCGTCTGAGAGATGGAGAGTGTGCATGTGTGAGTCTGGGTGTTGGAGAGTGTGCGTGTGTGAGTCTGGGAGTTGGAGAGTGTGCGTGTGTGCGTCTGGGAGTTGGAGAGTGTGCGTGTGTGATTCTGGGAGTTGGAGTGTTTGCATGTGTGCGTCTGGGTGTTGGAGAGTGTGTGTGTGTGCGTCTTGGAATCGGCGAGTGAGCATGGCTGCATCTGGGAGTTGGAGATGGTGCGTGTGTGCGTCTGGGATTTGGTGCGTGTGTGCTCCTGGGATTTGGAGAGTGTGTGTTTGTGCGTCTGGGTTTTGGAGAGTGTGTGTGTGTGCTTCTGGGATTTGGGGAGTGAGTGTGGCTGCGTCTGGGAGTTGGAGAGTGTGCATGTGTGCGTCTCTTAGTTGGAGAGTGTGCGTGGGTGCATCTGGGAGATGGAGAGTGTGATTGTGTGCGTCTGGGAGTTGGAGAGTCTGCGGATGTTTGCGTCTGGGAGTTGGGGAGTGTGCGTGTGTGCAGCGGGCAGTTGGAGATTGAGCTTGTGTGCATCTGGGAGTTGGAGAGTGTGCATGTCCACTTCTGGGAATTGGAGAGTGTGCGTGTGTGCATCTGTGAGTTGTGTGCATGCGTGTGTGTCTGTGAGTTTAACAGTGGGCGTGCGTGTGTGTCTCGGAGTTGGAGAGTGTGCGTGTGTGTGTGTTCGGGAGTTGGAGATTGTGCATGTGTGTGTGCCTTGGAAATGGCCAGTGTGCATGTGTGTGCGTCTGCGAGTTGGAGAGTCCACGTGTGTGCGACTGGGAGTTGGAGCGTGTGGGTGTGTGTGTGTGTCTGAGAGTTGGAGAGTGTGTGTGTTTGCGTCTGGGAGTTGGAGAGTGTGCGTGTGCGCGTTTGGGATGTGGAGGGTGCGCGTGTGTGCCTCTGGGAGTTGGAGCATGTGCTTGGCTGCGTCTGGGAGTTGGAGAGTGTGCGTGTGTGAATCTGGGAGTTGGAGAGTGTGCGTTTGTGAGTCTGGGTGTTCGAGAATGTGTGTGTATGCGTCTGGGAGTTGGAGAGTGTGTGTGTGTGCGTCTGGGAGTCGGAGAGTGAGTGTGGCTGCGTCTGGGAGTTGGAGATGGTGCATGTGTGTGTCTGGGATTTGGTGCGTGTGTGCGCCTGGGAGATGGAGAGTGTGCGTATGTGCATCTGGGAGTTGCAGATTATGCGTGTGTGCCTCTGGGAGTTTGCAAGTGTGTGTGTGTGCGTCTGGGAGTTGGAGAGTGTGCGTGGCTGTGTCTGGGAGTTGGAGAGGGTGCGTGTGTGCATCTGTGAGTTGTGTGCATGCGTTTGTGTCTGGGAGTTGGACAGTGTGCGTGTGTGTGTGTTCGGGAGTTGGAGATTATGCGTGTGTGTGTGCCTTGGAAATGGCCTGTGTGCATATGTGTGCGTCTGGGAGTTGGAGAGTCCACGTGTGTGCGACTGGGAGTTGGAGCTTATGTGTGTGTGTGCGTATGAGAGTTGGAGAGTGTGCGTGTGTGAGTCTGGGTGTTGGAGAGTGTGCGTGTGTGCGTCTGGGATGTGGAGAGTGCACGTGTGTGCGTCTGGGAGTTGGAGAGTGAGTGTGTGTGTGTCTGGGATTGGAGAGTGTGCGTGTGTGCATCTGGGAGTTGTAGAGTGTGTTTTAGCGCATCTGGGAGTTGGAGAGTGTGTGTGTGTGCGTCTGGGATTTGGGGAGTGTGTTTTTGTGCACCTGGGAGTTGGAGAGTTTGCGTGTGCGCTTTTGCGAGTTGGAGAGAATGCGTGTGTGAGTCTGGGAATTGTAGAGTGTGCATATGTGAGTATGGTAGATGGAGAGTGTTCGTGTGTGCATCTGGGAGATGGAGGATGTGCTCTTGTACGTCTTGGAGTTGGAGAGTGTGCGCGTGTGCGTCTGGGCGTTGGAGAGTGTGCGTGTGTGTTTCTGGGAGTTGGAGAGTGTGCATGTGTGCGTCTGGTAGTTGGAGAGTGTGCGTGTGTGCGTCTGGGAGATGGAGAGAGTACTTGTGTGCGTCTTTGAGTTGAAGTGTCGGCGGGTGTGTGCATATGGAAGTTGGTGAGTGTGCATGTGTGCGTCTGGAAGTTGTAGAGTGTGCGCATGTGCGCATCTGGGAGTTGTAGAGTGTGAAGGTGTGTGCATCTGGGAGTTGCAGAGTGTGTGTGTGTGCATCTGGGATTTGGAGATTGTGTGTGTGTGCGTCTGGGAGGTTTAGAGAGTGCGTGTGTGTGTATGGGATTTGGAGAGTGTGCGTGTGCGCGTCTGGGAGTTGGTGACTGTGCGCGTGTGCGTCTGGGAGTTGGAGAGTGTGCATGTGTGCGTCTGAGAGTTGGAGAGTGTACGTGTGTGCGTCTGGGAGACGGAGAGTGTACGTGTGTGCAACGGGGATTTGGAGATTGAGCGTGTGTGCATCTGGGAGTTGGAGAGTGTGCATGTCCACTTCTGGGAATTGGAGAGTGTGCGTGTGTGCATCTGTGAGTTGTGTGCGTGCATGTGTGTCTGGGAGTTGGACAGTGCGCGTGTGTGTGTGTTCGGGAGTTGGAGATTGTGCGTGTGTGTGTGCCTTGGAAATGGCCAGTGTGCATGTGTGTGTGTCTGGGAGTTGGAGAGTCCACTTGTGTGTGACTGAGAGTTGGAGCGTATGTTTGTGTGTTCGTCTGAGAGATGGAGTGTGTGCGTGTGTGAGTCTGGGTGTTGGAGAGTGTGCGTGTGTGATTCTGGGAGTTGGAGAGTGTGCGTGTGTGATTCTGGGAGTTGGAGCGTGTGCATGTGTGCGTCTGGGTGTTGGAGAGTGTGTGTGTGTGCGTCTTGGAGTCGGAGAGTGAGCGTGGCTGCATCTGGGAGTTGGAGATGGTGCGTGTGTGCGTCTGGGATTTGGTGCGTGTTTGCGCCTGGGAGTTGGAGAGTGTGCGTTTGTGAGTCTGGGTGTTGGAGGGTGTGCGTGTGTGTGTTTGGGAGTTGGAGAGTGCACGTGTGTGCGTCTGGTTGTTGGAGAGTGAGTGTGTGTGCGTCTGGGAGTTGGAGAGTGTTTGTGTGTGCAAATGGGAGTTGGAGAGCGTGTGTTTGTGCGTCTGGGATTTGGAGATTGTGTGTGTGTGCGTCTGGGATTTGGGGAGTGAGTGTGGCTGCGTCTGGGAGTTGGAGAGTGTGCATGTGTGCGTCTCATAGTTGGAGAGTGTGCGTGTGTGCGTCTGGGAGATGGAGAGTGTGATTGTGTGCGTCTGGGAGATGGAGAGTGTATGTGTGTGCAACGGGGATTTGGAGATTGAGCGTGTGTGCATCTGAGAGTTGGAGAGTGTGCATGTCCACTTCTGGGATTTGGAGAGTGTGCGTGTGTGCATCTGTGAGTTTTGTGCGTGCATGTGTGTCTGGGTGTTGGACAATGTGCATGTGTTTGTGTTCGGGAGTTGCAGATTGTGCGTGTGTGTGTGCCTTGGAAATGGCCAGTGTGCATGTGTGTGTGTCTGGGAGTTGGAGAGTCCACTTGTGTGTGACTGAGAGTTGGAGCGTATGTGTGTGTGTGCGTCTGAGAGATGGAGAGTGTGCATGTGTGAGTCTGGGTGTTGGAGAGTGTGCGTGTGTGAGTCTGGGAGTTGGAGAGTGTGCGTGTGTGAGTCTGGGAGTTGGAGAGTGTGCGTGTGTGATTCTGGGAGTTGGAGTGTTTGCATGTGTGCGTCTGGGTGTTGGAGAGTGTGTGTGTGTGCGTCTTGGAATCGGCGAGTGAGCATGGCTGCATCTGGGAGTTGGAGATGGTGCGTGTGTGCGTCTGGGATTTGGTGCGTGTGTGCTCCTGGGATTTGGAGAGTGTGTGTTTGTGCGTCTGGGTTTTGGAGAGTGTGTGTGTGTGCTTCTGGGATTTGGGGAGTGAGTGTGGCTGCGTCTGGGAGTTGGAGAGTGTGCATGTGTGCGTCTCTTAGTTGGAGAGTGTGCGTGGGTGCATCTGGGAGATGGAGAGTGTGATTGTGTGCGTCTGGGAGTTGGAGAGTCTGCGGATGTTTGCGTCTGGGAGTTGGGGAGTGTGCGTGTGTGCAGCGGGCAGTTGGAGATTGAGCTTGTGTGCATCTGGGAGTTGGAGAGTGTGCATGTCCACTTCTGGGAATTGGAGAGTGTGCGTGTGTGCATCTGTGAGTTGTGTGCATGCGTGTGTGTCTGTGAGTTTAACAGTGGGCGTGCGTGTGTGTCTCGGAGTTGGAGAGTGTGCGTGTGTGTGTGTTCGGGAGTTGGAGATTGTGCATGTGTGTGTGCCTTGGAAATGGCCAGTGTGCATGTGTGTGCGTCTGCGAGTTGGAGAGTCCACGTGTGTGCGACTGGGAGTTGGAGCGTGTGGGTGTGTGTGTGTGTCTGAGAGTTGGAGAGTGTGTGTGTTTGCGTCTGGGAGTTGGAGAGTGTGCGTGTGCGCGTTTGGGATGTGGAGGGTGCGCGTGTGTGCCTCTGGGAGTTGGAGCATGTGCTTGGCTGCGTCTGGGAGTTGGAGAGTGTGCGTGTGTGAATCTGGGAGTTGGAGAGTGTGCGTTTGTGAGTCTGGGTGTTCAAGAATGTGTGTGTATGCGTCTGGGAGTTGGAGAGTGTGTGTGTGTGCGTCTGGGAGTCGGAGAGTGAGTGTGGCTGCGTCTGGGAGTTGGAGATGGTGCATGTGTGTGTCTGGGATTTGGTGCGTGTGTGCGCCTGGGAGATGGAGAGTGTGCGTATGTGCATCTGGGAGTTGCAGATTATGCGTGTGTGCCTCTGGGAGTTTGCAAGTGTGTGTGTGTGCGTCTGGGAGTTGGAGAGTGTGCGTGGCTGTGTCTGGGAGTTGGAGAGGGTGCGTGTGTGCATCTGTGAGTTGTGTGCATGCGTTTGTGTCTGGGAGTTGGACAGTGTGCGTGTGTGTGTGTTCGGGAGTTGGAGATTATGCGTGTGTGTGTGCCTTGGAAATGGCCTGTGTGCATATGTGTGCGTCTGGGAGTTGGAGAGTCCACGTGTGTGCGACTGGGAGTTGGAGCTTATGTGTGTGTGTGCGTATGAGAGTTGGAGAGTGTGCGTGTGTGAGTCTGGGTGTTGGAGAGTGTGCGTGTGTGCGTCTGGGATGTGGAGAGTGCACGTGTGTGCGTCTGGGAGTTGGAGAGTGAGTGTGTGTGTGTCTGGGATTGGAGAGTGTGCGTGTGTGCATCTGGGAGTTGTAGAGTGTGTTTTAGCGCATCTGGGAGTTGGAGAGTGTGTGTGTGTGCGTCTGGGATTTGGGGAGTGTGTTTTTGTGCACCTGGGAGTTGGAGAGTTTGCGTGTGCGCTTTTGCGAGTTGGAGAGAATGCGTGTGTGAGTCTGGGAATTGTAGAGTGTGCATATGTGAGTATGGTAGATGGAGAGTGTTCGTGTGTGCATCTGGGAGATGGAGGATGTGCTCTTGTACGTCTTGGAGTTGGAGAGTGTGCGCGTGTGCGTCTGGGCGTTGGAGAGTGTGCGTGTGTGTTTCTGGGAGTTGGAGAGTGTGCATGTGTGCGTCTGGTAGTTGGAGAGTGTGCGTGTGTGCGTCTGGGAGATGGAGAGAGTACTTGTGTGCGTCTTTGAGTTGAAGTGTCGGCGGGTGTGTGCATATGGAAGTTGGTGAGTGTGCATGTGTGCGTCTGGAAGTTGTAGAGTGTGCGCATGTGCGCATCTGGGAGTTGTAGAGTGTGAAGGTGTGTGCATCTGGGAGTTGCAGAGTGTGTGTGTGTGCATCTGGGATTTGGAGATTGTGTGTGTGTGCGTCTGGGAGGTTTAGAGAGTGCGTGTGTGTGTATGGGATTTGGAGAGTGTGCGTGTGCGCGTCTGGGAGTTGGTGACTGTGCGCGTGTGCGTCTGGGAGTTGGAGAGTGTGCATGTGTGCGTCTGAGAGTTGGAGAGTGTACGTGTGTGCGTCTGGGAGACGGAGAGTGTACGTGTGTGCAACGGGGATTTGGAGATTGAGCGTGTGTGCATCTGGGAGTTGGAGAGTGTGCATGTCCACTTCTGGGAATTGGAGAGTGTGCGTGTGTGCATCTGTGAGTTGTGTGCGTGCATGTGTGTCTGGGAGTTGGACAGTGCGCGTGTGTGTGTGTTCGGGAGTTGGAGATTGTGCGTGTGTGTGTGCCTTGGAAATGGCCAGTGTGCATGTGTGTGTGTCTGGGAGTTGGAGAGTCCACTTGTGTGTGACTGAGAGTTGGAGCGTATGTTTGTGTGTTCGTCTGAGAGATGGAGTGTGTGCGTGTGTGAGTCTGGGTGTTGGAGAGTGTGCGTGTGTGATTCTGGGAGTTGGAGAGTGTGCGTGTGTGATTCTGGGAGTTGGAGCGTGTGCATGTGTGCGTCTGGGTGTTGGAGAGTGTGTGTGTGTGCGTCTTGGAGTCGGAGAGTGAGCGTGGCTGCATCTGGGAGTTGGAGATGGTGCGTGTGTGCGTCTGGGATTTGGTGCGTGTTTGCGCCTGGGAGTTGGAGAGTGTGCGTTTGTGAGTCTGGGTGTTGGAGGGTGTGCGTGTGTGCGTTTGGGATGTGGAAGGTGCGCATGTGTGCCTCTGGGTGTTGGAGAGTGTGTTTGTGTGCGTCTGGGAGTTGGAGCGTGTGCTTGGCTGCATCTGGGAGTGGAGAGTGTGCGTGTGTGAGTCTGGGAGTTGGAGAGTGTGCGTTTGTGAGTCTGGGTGTTGGAGAGTGTGTGTGTGTGCGTCTGGGAGTTGCAGAGTATGCGTGTGTGCCTCTGGGCATTTGTGATTGTGCGTATGTGCGTCTGGGAGTTGCAGATTATGCGTGTGTGCCTCTGGGAGTTTGCGAGTGTGTGTGTGTGCGTCTGGGAGGTGGGGAGTGTGCGTTGCTGCGTCTGGGAGTTGGAGAGGGTGCGTGAGTGCATCTGTGAGTTGTGTGCGTGCGTGTGTGTCTGGGAGTGGGACAGTGTGCTTGTGTGTGTGTTCGGGAGTTGGTGATTGTGCACTGTGTGTGTGCCTTGGGAATGGCCAGTGTGCATGTGTGTGTGTCTGGGAGTTGGAGAGTCCACGTGTGTGTGACTGCGAGTTGGAGTGTACGTGTGTGTGTGCGTCTGGGCGTTGGAGAGTGTGCATGTGTGTTTCTGGGAGTTGGAGAGTGTGCATGTGTGTGTCTGGTAGTTGGAGAGTGTGCATGTGTGCGTCTGGGAGATGGAGAGAGTACTTGTGTGCGTCTTTGAGTTGAAGTGTCGGCGGGTGTGTGCGTATGGGAGTTGGTGAGTGTGCATGTGTGCGTCTGGAAGTTGTAGAGTGTGCGCATGTGCACATCTGGGAGTTGTAGAGTGTGAAGGTGTGTGCATCTGGGAGTTGCAGAGTGTGTGTGTGTGCATCTGGGATTTGGAGATTGTGCGTGTGTGCGTCTGGGAGGTTTAGAGAGTGCGTGTGTGTGTATGGGATTTGGAGAGTGTGCGTGTGCGCGTCTGGGAGTTGGTGACTGTGCGCGTGTGCGTCTTGGAGTTGGAGAGTGTGCATGTGTGCGTCTGAGAGTTGGAGAGTGTACGTGTGTGCGTCTGGGAGACGGAGAGTGTACGTGTGTGCAACGGGGATTTGGAGATTGAGCGTGTGTGCATCTGGGAGTTGGAGAGTGTGCATGTCCCCTTCTGGGAATTGGAGAGTGTGCGTGTGTGCATCTGTGAGTTGTGTGCGTGCATGTGTGTCTGGGAGCTGGACAGTGCGCGTGTGTGTGTGTTCGGGAGTTGGAGATTGTGCGTGTGTGTGTGCCTTGGAAATGGCCAGTGTGCATGTGTGTGTGTCTGGGAGTTGGAGAGTCCACTTGTGTGTGACTGAGAGTTGGAGCGTGTGTGTGTGTGCGTCTGAGAGCTGGAGTGTGTGCGTGTGTGAGTCTGGGAGTTGGAGAGTGTGCGTGTGTGATTCTGGGAGTTGGAGCATGTGCATGTGTGCGTCTGGGTGTTGGAGAGTGTGTGTGTGTGCGTCTTGGAGTCGGAGAGTGAGCGTGGCTGCATCTGGGAGTTGGAGATGGTGCGTGTGTGCATCTGGGATTTGGTGCGTGTGTGCGCCTGGGAGTTGGAGAGTGTGCGTGTTTGAGTCTGGGTGTTGGAGGGTGTGCGTGTGTGCGTTTGGAATGTGGAAGGTGCGCGTGTGTGCCTCTGGGAGTTGGAGAGTGTGTTTGTGTGCGTCTGGGAGTTGGAGCGTGTGCTTGGCTGCGTCTGGGAGTGGAGAGTGTGCGTGTGTGAGTCTGGGAGTTGGAGAGTGTGCGTTTGTGAGTCTGGGTGTTGGAGAGTGTGTGTGTGTGCGTCTGGGAGTTGGAGAGTGTGTGTGTGCATCTGGGTGTCGGAGAGTGAGCGTGGCTGTGTCTGGGAGTTGGAGATGTTGCATGTGTGCGTCTGGGAGTTGGGGCGTGTGTGTGTGTCTGGGAGTTGGAGAGTGTGCGTGTGTGAGTCTGGGTGTTGGAGAGTGTGCGTGTGTGCGTCTGGGAGTTGGAGAGTGCACGTGTGTGCGTCTGGGAGTTGGAGAGTGAGTGTGTGTGCGTCTGGAAGTTGGAGAGTGTGCGTGTGTGCATCTGGGAGTTGGAGAGTGTGCGTGTGTGTGTGTTCGGGAGTTGAAGATTGTGCATGTGTGTGTGCCTTGGAAATGGCCAGTGTGCATGTCTGTGCGTCTGGGAGTTGGAGAGTCCACGTGTGTGCGACTGGGAGTTGGAGCGTGTGTGTGTGTGTGCGTCTGAGAGTTGGAGAGTGTGTGTGTTTGCGTCTGGGAGTTGGAGAGTGTGCGTGTGCGCGTTTGGGATGTGGAGGGTGTGCGTGTGTGCCTCTGGGAGTTGGAGAGTATGTTTGTGTGCGTCTGGGAGTTGGAGCGTGTGCTTGGCTGCGTCTGGGAGTTGGAGAGTGTGCTTGTGTGAATCTGGGAGTTGGAGAGTGTGCCTTTGTGAGTCTGGGTGTTGGAGAATGTGTATGTGTGCGTCTGGGAGTTGGATAGTGTGTGTGTGTACGTCTGGGAGTCGGAGATTGAGTGTGGCTGCGTCTGGGAGTTGGAGATGGTCCATGTGTGCGTCTGGGATTTGGTGCGTGTGTGCGCCTGGGAGTTGGAGAGTGTGCGTATGCGCATCTGGGAGTTGCAGAGTATGCGTGTGTGCCTCTGGGCGTTTGTGACTGTGCGTATGTGCGTCTGGGAGTTGCAGATTATGCGTGTGTGCCTCTGGGAGTTTGCAAGTGTGTGTGTGTGCGTCTGGGAGTTGGAGAGTGTGCGTGGCTGCGTCTGGGAGTTGGAGAGGGTGCGTGTGTGCATCTGTGAGTTGTGTGCATGCGTTTGTGTCTGGGAGTTGGACAGTGTGCGTGTGTGTGTGTTCGGGAGTTGGAGATTATGCGTGTGTGTGTGCCTTTGAAATGGCCAGTGTGCATATGTGTGCGTCTGTGATTTGGAGAGTCCACGTGTGTGCGACTGGGAGTTGGAGCTTATGTGTGTGTGTGCGTATGAGAGTTAGAGAGTGTGCGTGTGTGAGTCTGGGTGTTGGAGAGTGTGCGTGTGTGCGTCTGGGATGTGCAGATTGCACGTGTGTGATTCTGGGAGTTGGAGAGTGAGTGTGTGTGCGTCTGGGAGTTGGAGAGTGTGCGTGTGTGCATCTGGGAGTTGGAGAGTGTGTGTTAGCGCATCTGGGAGTTGGAGAGTGTGTGTGTGTGCGTCTGGGATTTGGGGAGTGTGCGTGTGTGCACCTGGGAGTTGGAGAGTGTGCGTATGTGCGTCTGGGCGTTGGAGAGTTTGTGTGTGCGCTTCTGCGAGTTGGAGAGAATGCGTGTGTGCGTCTGGGAATTGTAGAGTGTGCATGTGTGAGTATGGTAGATGGAGAGTGTGCGTGGCTGCGTCTGGGAGTTGGAGAGGGTGCGTGTGTGCATCTGTGAGTTGTGTGCGTGCGTGTGTGTCTGGGAGTTGGACAGTGTGCGTGTGTGTGTGTTCGGGGGTTGGAGATTATGCGTGTGCGTGTGCCTTGGAAATGGCCAGTGTGCAGGTGTGTGCGTCTGGGAGTTGGAGAGTCCACGTGTGTGCGACTGGGAGTTGGAGCTTATGTTTGTGTCTGCGTATGAAGAGTTGGAGAGTGTGCGTGTGTGCTTCTGGGATGTGGAGAGTGCACGTGTGTGCGTCTGGGAGTTGGAGAGTGAGTGTGTATGCATCTGGGAGTTGCAGAGTATGCGTGTGTGCGTCTGGGAGTTTGCGAGTGTGCGTATGTGCGTCTGGGAGTTGCAGAGTATGCGTGTGTGCCTCTGGGAGTTTGCGAGTGTGTGTGTGTGGGTCTGGGAGTTGGAGAGTGTGCGTGGCTGCGTCTGGGAGTTGGAGAGGGTGCGTGTGTGCGTCTGGGAATTGTAGAGTGTGCATGTGTGAGTATGGTAGATGGAGAGTGTGCGTGGCTGCGTCTGGGAGTTGGAGAGGGTGCGTGTGTGCATCTGTGAGTTGTGTGCGTGCGTGTGTGTCTGGGAGTTGGACAGTGTGCGTGTGTGTGTGTTCAGGGGTTGGAGATTATGCGTGTGTGTGTGCCTTGGAAATGGCCAGTGTGCAGGTGTGTGCGTCTGGGAGTTGGAGAGTCCACGTGTGTGCGTCTGGGAGTTGGAGAGTGTGTGGTAGCGCATCTGGGAGTTGGAGAGTGTGTGTGTGTGCGTCTGGGATTTGGGGAGTGTGCGTGTGTGCACCTGGGAGTTGGAGAGTGTCCGTATGTGCGTCTGGGCATTGGAGAGTTTGCGTGTGCGCTTCTGCGAGTTGGAGAGAATGCGTGTGTGCGTCTGGGAATTGTAGCGTGTGCATGTGTGAGTATGGTAGATGGAGAATGTGCGTGTGCGCGTCTGGGAGATGGAGGATGTGCTCTTGTACGTCTGGGAGTTGGAGAGTGTGCGCGTGTGTTTCTGGGAGTTGGAAAGTGTGCATGTGTGCGTCTGGTAGTTGGAGAGTGTGCGTGTGTTCGTCTGGGAGATGGAGAGAGTACTTTTGTGCGTCTTTGAGTTGAAGTGTCGGCGGATGTGTGCGTCTGGGAGTTGGTGAGTGTGCATGTGTGTGTCTGGAAGTTGTAGAGTGTGCGCATGAGCGCATCTGGGAGTTGTAGAGTGTGAAGGTGTGTGCATCTGGGATTTGCAGAGTGTGTGTGTGTGCATCTGGGATTTAGAGATTGTGTGTGTGTGCGTCTGGGAGGTTTAGAGAGTGCGTGTGTGTGTATGGGATTTGGAGAGTGTGCGTGTGCGCGTCTGGGAGTTGGTGACTGTGCGCGTGTGCGTCTGGGAGTTGGAGAGTGTGCATGTGTGCGTCTGAGAGTTGAAGAGTGTACGTGTGTGCGTCTGGGAGACGGAGAGTGTACGTGTGTGCAACGGGGATTTGGAGATTGAGCGTGTGTGCATCTGGGAGTTGGAGAGTGTGCATGTCCCCTTCTGGGAATTGGAGAGTGTGCGTGTGTGCATCTGTGAGTTGTGTGCGTGCATGTGTGTCTGGGAGTTGGACAGTGTGCGTGTGTGTGTGTTCGGGAGTTGGAGATTGTGCGTGTGTGTGTGCCTTGGAAATGGCCAGTGTGCATGTGTGTGTGTCTGGGAGTTGGAGAGTCCACTTGTGCACGACTGAGAGTTGTAGCGCATGTGTGTGTGTGCGTCTGAGAGTTGGAGAGTGTGCGTGTGTGAGTCTGGCTGTTGGAGAGTGTGCGTGTGTAAGTCTGGGAGTTGCAGAGTGTGTGTGTGATTCTGGGAGTTGGAGAGTGTGTGTGTGTGCGTCTGGGAGTTGGAGAGTGTGTGTGTGTGCGTCTGGGAGTCAGAGAGTGAGCGTGACTCCTTCTGGGAGTTGGAGATGGTGCGTGTGTGCACCTGGGATTTGGAGAGTGTGCGTATGTGCGTCTGGGAGTTGCAGAGTATGCGTGTGTGCCTCTGGGAGCTTGCGAGTGTGTGTGTGTGTCTGGGAGTTGGAGAGTGTGCGTGGCTGCGTCTGGGAGTTGGAGAGGGTGTGTCTGTGCATCTGTGTGTTCTGTGCGTTCATGTGTGTCTGGGAGTTGGACAGTGTGCGTGTGTGTGTGTTCGGGAGTTGGAGATTGTGAGTGGGTGTGTGCCTTGGAAATGGCCAGTGTGCATGTGTGTGCGTCTGTGAGTTGGACAGTCCACGTGTGTGCGACTGGGAGTTGGAGCGTATGTGTGTGTCTGCGTCCTAGAGTTGGAGAGTGTGCGTGTGTGCATCTGTGATTTGGAGAGTGTGCGTGTGTGATTCTGGGAGTTGGAGAGTGTGCGTGTGTGCGTCTGGGAGTTGGAGAGTGTCTGTGTTTGCTTCTGGGAATTGTACAGTGTGCGTGTTTGTGTTTGGGAGTTGGGGAGAGTCCATGGCTCCGTCTGGGAGTTGGAGAGTGTGCATGTGTGCGTCTGGGAGTTGGGGAGTGTGCATGTGTGCGTCTTGGAGTTGGGGATTGTACGTGCGTGTGTGTCTGGGAGTTTGGGGGGAGTGCCTGCGTGTGTCTGGGTGTTGGAGAGTGTGCATGCATTTTTGTCTGGGATTTGGATAGTATGCGTGCGTGTGTGTCTCGGAGTTGGAGAGTGTGCATCTGTGTGTGTCTGGGCGTTGGAGAGTGTGCATGTGTGTGTGTCTGGGAGTAGGAGATTGTGCGTGTGTGTGTCTGGGAAATCGACAGTGTGCATGTGTGTGCATGTGGGAGTTGGAGAGTGCGCGTGGGTGCAACTTGAAGTTGGAGTGTGTGCGGGTGTGTGCGTCTGGGAGTTGGAGAGTGTGTGGGTGTGTGCATCTGGGAGTTGGAGAGTGTGTGGGTGTGTGCGTCTGTGAGTTGGAGAGTGTGCGTGTGTGCTTCTGGGATTTGGAGAGTGTGAGTTTGTGCGTCTGGGAGATGGAGAGTGTGAGTGTGTGCGTTTGGGAGTTGGACAGTGTGCGAAAAGGAGTTGGTCAGTGTGCGTGTGTGTGTGTCTGCATCTGGGAGTTGGAGAGTGTGCGTGCGTGCGTCTGGGAGTTGGGGAGTGTGCATGTGTGCGTCTTGGAGTTGGGGATTGTACGTGCGTGTGTGTCTGGGAGTTTGGGGGGTGTGCCTGCGTGTGTTTGGGTGTTGGAGAGTGTGCGTGCATTTTTCTCTGGGATTTGGATAGTATGCGTGCGTGTGTGTCTCGGAGTTGGAGAGTGTGCATCTGTGTGTTTCTGGACGTTGGAGAGTGTGCATGTGTGTGTGTCATGGGAGTAGGAGATTGTGCGTGTGTGTGTCTGGGAAATCGACAGTGTGCATGTGTGTGCATGTGGGAGTTGGAGAGTGCGTATGGGTGCAACTGGAAGTTGGAGCGTGTGCGGGTGTGTGCGTCTGGGAGTTGGAGAGTGTGTGGGTGTGTGCATCTGGGAGTTGGAGAGTGTGTGGGTGTGTGCTTCTGTGAGTTGGAGAGTGTGCATGTGTGCATCTGGGATTTGGAGAGTGTGAGTGTGTGCGTTTGGGAGTTGGACAGTGTGCGAAAAGGAGTTGGTCAGTGTGCGTGTGTGTGTGTCTGCATCTGGGAGTTGGAGAGTGTGCGTGTGTGCGTCTGGGAATTGGAGAGTGTGCGGGTATGTGTCTGGGAGTTGGTGAGTGTGCCTGTGTGCATCTGGGAGTTGGAGAGGGTGTATGTGTGTGTCTGGGAGATGGAGAGTGTGCGTGTGTGCGACTGGGACTTGGAGAGTGTGCGTGTCTGTGTCTGCGAGTTGGAGAATGAACCTGTGTGGTTCTGGGAGTTGGAGAGTTTGCGTGTGTGCGTCTGGGTGTTGGAGAGTGTCCGTGTGTGAGTCTGCGAGTTCGAGAGTGTGCGTGGCTGCAGCTGGGAGTTGAAGATTGTATGTGTGTGCGTCAGGGAGTTGAAGAGTGTGCGTGTTTGCATCTGGGTGTTGGAGAGTGTCCGTGTGTGCGTCTGCGAGTTGGAGAGTGTGCGTGGCTGCATTTGGGAGTTGGAGATTGTATGTGTGTGCGTCAGGGAGTTGGAGAGTGTCCGTGTGTGCATCTGGGATGTGGAGAGGGCGCGTGTGTGCGTCTGGGAGTTGGAGAGTGAGTGTGTGTACTTCTGGGAGTTGGAGAGTGTGCGTGTGTGAGTTTGGGAGTTGGAGAATGTGCGTGTGTGCATCTGGGAGAAGGAGAGTGTGTGTTTGTGCGTCTGGGAGTTGGAGAGTGTGCGTGTGTGCGTCTGGGAGTTTGTGAGTGTGCGGGTGTGCGTCTGGGAGTTGGTGAGATTGCCTGTGTGCGTCTGGGATTTGGAGAGTCCACGTGTTTGGCACTGGGAGTTGGAGCGTGTGCTTGTGTGTGTGTCTGTAAGTTGGAGAGTGTGCAGGTGTGTGCGTCTGTGATTTGGGGAGAGTGCGGATGTGTGCGTCTGGGAGTTGGAGAGTGTGCATGTGTGCGACTTGGAGTTGGACAATGTGGGTGTGTGTGCGTCTGGGAGTTGGAGCGTTTGCGGGTGTGTGTGTCTGGAAGTTGGAGAGTGTGCGTGGCTGCGTCTGGGTGTTGGAGAGTGTGCGTGTGTGCGTCTGGGATGTGGAGAGTGTCCGTGTGTGCGTCTGCGAGTTGGAGATTGTGCGTATGTGTATCTGGGCGTTGGAGAGTTTGCGTGTGCACGTCTGCAAGTTGGAGAGAATGAGTGAATGCGTCTGGGAATTGTAGAGTGTGCATATTGAGAATGGTAGATGGAGAGTGTGCATGTGTGCATCTGTGAGTTGTGTGCGTGCGTGTGTGTCTGGGAGTTGGACAGTGTGCGTGCGTGTCTGTCTCGGATTTGGAGAGCGTGCGTGTGTGTGTGTTCGGGAGTTGGAGATTGTGCATGTGTGTGTGCCTTGGAAATGGCCAGTTTGCATGTGTGTGCATCTGGGAGTTGGAGAGTCCACGTGTGTGCGACTGGGAGTTGGAGCGTGTGTGTGTGTGTGCGTCTGCGAGTTGGAGAGTGTGCATGTGTGAGTCTGGGTGTTGGAGAGTGTGCGTGTGTGCGTTTGGGATGTGGAGAGTGCGCGTGTGTGCCTCTGGGAGTTGGAGAATGTGTTTGTGTGCGTCTGGGAGTTGGAGCGTGTGCTTGGCTGCGTCATTGAGTTGGAGAGTGTGCGTGTGTGAGTCTGGGAGTTGGAGAGTGTGCGTTTGTGAGTCTGGGTTTTGGAGAGTGTGCGTGTGTGCGTATGTGAGTTGGAGAGTGTGTGTGTGTGCATCTGGGAGTAGGAGAGTGAGCGTGGCTGCGTCTAGGAGTTGGAGATGGTGCATGTGTGCGTCTGGGATTTGGTGCGTGTGTGCGCCTGGGAGTTGGAGAGTGTATGTATGTGCATCTGGGAGTTGCAGAGTATGCGTGTGTGCGTCTGGGAATTTGCGAGTGTGCGTATGTGCGTCTGGGAGTTGCAGAGTATGCGTGTGTGCCTCTGGGAGTTTGAGAGTGTGTGTGTGTTTGCGTCTGGGAGTTGGAGAGTGTACGTGGCTGCGTCTGAGAGTTGGAGAGGGTGCGTGTGTGCATCTGTGAGTTGTGTGCTTGCGTGTGTGTTTGGGAGTTGGACAGTGTGCATGTGTGTGTGTTCGGGAGTTGGAGATTGTGTGTGTGTGTGCCTTGGAAATGGGCAGTGTGCATGTGTGTGCGTCTGGGAGTTGGAGAGTCCACGTGTGCGCGACTGGGAGTTGGAGCATATGTGTGTGTGTGCGTCTGAGAGTTGGAGAGTGTGCGTGTTGAGTCTGGGTGTTGGAGAGTGTGCGTGTGTGCATCTGGGATGTGGAGAGGGCGTGTGTGTGCGTCTGGGAGTTGGAGAGTGTGTGTGTGTGCTTCTGGGAGTTGGAGAGTGTGTGTGTGTGAGTCTGGGAGTTGGAGAGTGTACGTGTGTGCATCTGGGAGTTGGAGAGTGTGTGTTTGTGCGTCTGGGAGTTGGAGAGTGTGTGTGTGTGCGTCTGAGATTTGGGGAGTGAGCGTGGTTGCGTCTGGGTGTTGGAGAGTGTGCATGTGTGAGTCTGGGAGTTGGAGAGTGTGCATTTTTGAGTCTGGGTGTTGGAGAGTGTGCGTGTGTGTGTCTGCGAGTTGGAAAGTGTGTGTGTGTGCATCTGGGAGTCGGAGAGTGAGCGTGGCTGCGTCTGGGAGTTGGAGATGGTGCATGTGTGCGTCTGGGATTTGGTGTGTGTGTACGCCAGGGAGTTGGAGAGTGTGCGTATGTGCGTCTGGGAGTTGCAGAGTATGCGTGTGTGCGTCTGGGAGTTTGCGAGTGTGCGTATGTGCGTCTGGGAGTTGCAGAGTATGCGTGTGTGCCTCTGGGAGTTTGCGAGTGTGTGTGTGTGGGTCTGGGAGTTGGAGAGTGTGCGTGGCTGCGTCTGGGAGTTGGAGAGGGTGCATGTGTGCATCTGTGAGTTGTGTGCGTGAGTGTGTGTCTGGGAGTTGGACAGTGTGCATGTGTGTGTGTTCGGGAGTTGGAGATTGTGTGTGTGTGCCTTGGAAATGGCCAGTGTGCATGTGTGTGCGTCTGGGAGTTGGAGAGTCCACGTGTGTGCAACTGGGAGTTGGAGCTTATGTGTGTGTGTGCGTCTGTGAGTTGGAGAGTGTGCGTGTTGAGTCTGGGAGTTGGAGAGTATGCGTGTGTGAGTCTGGGAGTTGGAGAGTGTGCGTGTGTGCATCTGGGAGTTAGAGAGTGTGTGTTTGTGCGTCTGGGAGTTTGAGAGTGTGTGCGTGTGCGTCTGAGATTTGGGGAGTGAGCGTGGCTGTGTCTGGGAGTTGGAGAGGGTGCATGTGTTCGCCTGGGAGTTGGAGAGTGTGCATATGTGCACCTGGGAGTTGGAGAGTGTGCGTATGTACGTCTGGGCATTGGAGAGTTTGCGTGTGCGCGTCTGCGAGTTGGAGAGAATGCGTGTGTGCGTCTGGGAATTGTAGAGTGTGCATGTGTGAGTATGGTAGATGGAGAGTGTGCATGTGTGCGTCTGGTAGTTGGAGAGTGTGCGTGTGTGCGTCTGGGAGTTGAACAGTCGGCGGGTGTGTGCATCTGGGAGTTGGTGAGTGTGCATGTGTGCGTCTGGAAGTTGTAGAGTGTGTGCGTGTGCGCGTCTGGGATTTGGTGATTGTGCGCATGTGCGTCTGGGAGTTGTAGAGTGTGCATGTGTGCATCTGAGAGTTGGAGAGTGTGCGTGTGTGCGTCTGGGAGATGGAGAGTGTACGTGTGTGCAACGGGGAGGTGGAGGTTGAGCGTGTGTGCATCTGGGAGTTGGAGAGTGTGCATGTCCACTTCTGGTAATTGGAGAGTGTGCATGTGTGCATCTGTGAGTTGTGTGCGTGCGTGTGTGTCTGGGATTTGGACTGTGTGTGTGTGTGTGTGTGTGTGTGTGTGTTCGGGAGTTAGAGATTGTGCGTGTGTGTGTGCCTTGGAAATGGCCAGTGTGCATGTGTGTGTGTCTGGGAGTTGGAGAGTCCACTTTTGTACGACTAGGAGTTGGAGCGTGTGTGTGTGTGTGAGTCTGGGTGTTGGAGAGTGTGCGTGTGTGAGTCTGGGTGTTGGAGAGTGTGCGTGTGTGAGTCTGGGAGTTGGAGAGTGTGCGTGTGTGAGTCTGGGAGTTGGAGAGTGTGCATGTGTGCGTCTGGGAGTTGGAGAGTGTGTGTGTGTGCGTCTGGGAGTCGGAGAGTGAGCCTGGCTGCGTCTGGGAGTTGGAGATGGTGCGTGTGTGTGTCTGGGATTTGGTGCGTGTGTGCGCCTGGGAGTTGGAGAGTTTGCGTATGTGTGTCTGGGAGGTGCAGAGTATTCGTGTGTGCCTCTGGGAGTTTGCGAGTGTGCGTATGTGTGTCTGGGAGTTGCAGAGTATGCATGTGTGCCTCTGGGAGTTTGCGAGTGTGTGTGTGTGTCTGGGAGTTGGAGAGTGTGCGTGGCTGCGTCTGGGAGTTGGAGAGGGTGCTTTTGTGCATCTGTGTGTTGTGTGCATGTGTGTGTGTCTGGGAGTTGGACAGTGTGCGTGTGTGTGTGTGTTCGGTTGTTAGAGATTGTGTACGTGTGTGTGCCTTGGAAATGGCCAGTGTGCATGTGTGTGCGTCTGTGAGTTGGAGAGTCCACGTGTGTGCAACTGGGAGTTGGAGCGTATGTGTGTGTGTGAGTCTGAGAGTTGGAGAGTGTGCATGTGTGCATCTGGGAGTTGGAGAGTGTGCGTGTGTGATTCTGGGAGTTGGAGAGTGCACGTGTGTGTATCTGGGATTTGGAGAGTGTCCGTGTTTGCATCTGGGAGTTGGAGAGTGTGCGTGTTTGTGTTTGGGAGTTGGAGAGTGTCCGTGGCTCCGTCTGGGAGTTGAAGAGTGTGCGTGTGTACGTCTGGGAGTTGGGGAGTGTGCATGTGTGCATCTTGGAGTTGGGGATTGTACGTGTGTGTGTGTCTAGGATTTGGGTTTGTGCCTGTGTGTTTCTGGGTGTTGGAGAGTGTGCATGCATTTTTGTCTGGGAGTGGGATAGTATGCGTACATGTGTGTCTCGGAGTTGGAGAGTGTGCACCTGTGTGTGTCTGGGCGTTGGAGAGTTTGCATGTGTGTGTGTCTGGGAGAAGGAGATTGTGCGTGTGTGTGTCTGGGAAATCGACAGTGTGCATGTGTGTGCATGTGGGAGTTGGAGAGTGCGCGTGGATGCAACTGCAAGTTGGAGCATGTGCGGATGTGTGAGTCTGGGAGTTGGAGAGTGTGCGGGTGTGTGCATCTTTGAGTTGGAGAGTGTGCGTGTGTGCGTCTGGGATTTGGAGAGTGTGCATGTGTGCGTCTGAGAGTTGGAGAGTGTGCGTGTGTGCGTCTGGGAGATAGAGAGTGTACGTGTGTGCAACGGGGAGTTGGAGATTGAGCTTGTGTGCATCTGGGAGTTGGAGAGTCTGCATGTCCACTTCTGGGAATTGGAGAGTTTGTGTGTGTGCATCTGTGAGTTGTGTGCATGCGTGTGTGTCTGGGAGTTGGACAGTGTGCGTGTGTGTGTGTTCGGGAATTGGAGATTGTGCGTGTGTGAGTGCCTTGGAAATGGCCAGTGTGCATGTGTGTATGTCTGGGAGTTGGAGAGTCCACTTGTGTGTGACTGGGAGTTGGAGCTTATGTGTGTGTGTTCGTCTGAGAGTTGGAGATTGTGCTTGTGTGAGTCTGGGTGTTGAAGAGTGTGCGTGTGTGAGTCTGGGAGTTGGAGAGTGTGCGTGTGTGAGTCTGGGAGTTGGAGAGAGTGCATGTGTGCGTCTGGGAGTTGGAGAGTGTGTGTGTGTGCGTCTGGGAGTCGTAGAGTGAGCGTGGCTGCATCTGGGAGTAGGAGATGGTGTGTGTGTGCATCTGGGATTTGGTGCGTGTGTGCGCCTGGGAGTTGGAGAGTGTGTGTATGTGCGTCTGTGAGTTGCAGAGTATGCGTGTGTGCCTCTGGGAGTTTGCGAGTGTGCGTATGTGCGTCTGGGAGTTTCAGAGTATGCGTGTGTGCCTCTGGGAGTTTGCGAGTGTGTGTGTGTGTCTGGGGTTGGAGAGTGTGCGTGGCTGCGTCTCGGAGTTGTAGAGAGTGCGTGTGTGCATCTGTGAGTTGTGTGCGTGCGTGTGTGTCTGGGAGATGGACAGTGTGCATGTGTGTGTGTTCGGGAGTTGGAGATTGTGCGTGTGTGTGTGCCTTGGAAATGGCCAGTGTGCTTGTGTGTGCGTCTGTGAGTTGGAGGGTCCACGTCTGTGCGACTGGGAGTTGTAGCGTATGTGTGTGTGTGCGTCTGAGAGTTGGAGAGTGTGCGTGTGTGCATCTGGGAGTTGGAGAGTGTGCGTGTGTGATTCTCGGAGTTGGAGAGTGTGCGTGTGTGAGTCTGGGAGTTGGGGAGTGTGCATGTGTGCGTCTTGGAGTTGGGGATTGTACGTGCGTGTGTGTCTTTGAGTTGGGGGGGTGTGCCTGCGTGTGTCTGGGTGTTGGAGAGTGTGCATGCATTTTTGTCTGGGAGTTAGATAGTATGCGTACGTGTGTGTCTCGGAGTTGGAGAGTTTGCATCTGTGTGTGTCTGGGCTTGGAGAGTGTGCATGTGTTTTTGTCTGGGAGTAGGAGATTGTGCGTGTGTGTGTCTGGGAAATCGACAGTGTGCATGTGCATGCGTGTGGGAGTTGGAGAGTGCGTGTGGGTGCAACTGGTAGTTGGAGCGTCTGCGGGTGTGTGCGTCTGGGAGTTATAGAGTGTGCAGGTGTGTGCATCTGGGAGTTGGAGAGTGCGTGGGTGTGTCTGTCTGTGAGTTGGAGAGTGTGCGTGTGTGCGTCTGGGATTTGGAGAGTGTGAGTTTGTGCGTCTGGGAGATGGAGAGTGTGAGTGTGTGCATTTGGGAGTTGGACAGTGTGCGAAAAGGAGTTGGTCAATGTGCGTGTGTGTGTGTTTGCATCTAAGAGTTGGAGAGGTGTATGTGTGCATCTGGGAGATGGAGAGTGTGCGTGTGTGCGACTGGGACTTGGAGAGTGTGCGGGTGTGTGCGTCTGGGGGTCAGCGAGTGTGCAGGTGTGTGCGTCTGGGAGTTGGAGAGTGTGCGCGTGTTCATCTGGGATTTGGAGAGTGTGCGTGTGTGTGTCTGCGAGTTGGAGAATGAACGTGTGTGATTCTGGGAGTTGGAGAGTGTGCGTGTGTGTGTCTGGGAGTTGGAGAGGGTCCGTGTGTGCGTCTGCGAGTTGATGAGTGTGCGTGTTTGCATCTGGGAGTTGGAGAGTGTGCGTGGCTGCATCTGGGAGTTGGAGATTGTACGTGTGTGCGTCTGGGAGATCTAGAGCGTGCGTGTGTGCGACTGGGAGTTGGAGATTGTGCGTATGTCCATCTGGGCGTTGGAGAGTTTGCGTGTGCACGTCTGCGAGTTGGAGAGAATGCGTGTGTGCATCTGGGAATTGTAGAGTGTGCATATGTGAGTATGGTAGATGGAGAATGTGCGTGTGCGCCTCTGGGAGATGGAGATTGTGCTTTTGAACGTCTGGGAGTTGGAGAGTGTGCATGTGTGTGTCTGGGAGTTGGGGAGTGTGCATGTGTGTGTCTGGTATTTGGAGAGTGTGCGTGTGTGCGTCTGGGAGATGGATAGTCTACGGGTGTTTGCGTCTGGGAGTTGGGGAGTGTGCGGGTCTGTGCGTCTAGGAGTTCCAGATTGTGCGTGTGTGATTTTGGGAGATGGAAAGTGTGCGTGTGTGCATTTGGGACCTGGAGAGTATGCTTGTGTGCGTCTGGGAGACGGAGAGTGTGCGTGTGTTAGTCTGGGAGTTGGAGAGTGTGTGTGTGTGAGTCTGGGAGTTGGAGAGTGTGCGTGTGTGCTTCTGGGAGTTGGAGAGTTTGTGTGTGTGATTCTGGGAGTTGGAGAGTGTGCGTGTGTGCGTCTGGGAGTTGGTGAGTGTGCCTGTGTGCGTCTGGGATTTGGAGAGTCCAAGTGGTTTGCACTGGGAGTTGGAGCGTGTGCTTGTTTGTATGTCTGTAAGTTGAAGAGTGTGCAGGTTTGTGCGTCTGTGAGTTGGGGAGAGTGCGGGTGTGTGCGTCTGGGAGTTGGAGAGTGCGTTTGTGGGCAATTCGGAGTTGGAGAGTGTGCATGTGTGTACTGGGAGTCGGACAATGTGGGTGTGTGTGTGTCTGGGAGTTGGAGCATGTGCGGGTGTGTGTCTGCGAGTTGGAGAGTATGTGTGTGTGCGTCTGGGAGTTGGATTCTGTGCATGTGTGAGTATGGGAGTTGGAGAGTGTGCGTGTGCGTGTCTGAGAGATGGAGATTGTGCATGTCGGCATCTGGGAATTGGAGAGTGTGCATGTATGCGTCTGGGATTTGGAGAGTGTGCGTTTGTGCATCTGGGAGATGGAGAGTGTGCGTGTATGCGTTTGGGAGTTGGACAGTGTGCGAATAGGAGTTGGGCAGTGTGCGTGTGTGTTTGTGTGCATCTGGGAGTTGGAGAGTGTGCGTGTGTGCATCTGGGAGTTGGTGAGTGTGCGGGTGTGCGTCTGGGATTTGGTGAGTGTGCCTGTGTGCGTCTGGGATTTGGAGAGTCCACGTGGTTGGCACTGGGAGTTGGAGCGTGTGCTTGTGTGTGTGTCTGTAAGTTGGAGAGTGTGCAGGTGCGTGCGTCTGTGAGTTGGGGAGAGTGCGGGTGTGTGCGTCTGGGAGTTGGAGAGTGCGTGTGTGGGCAATTCGGAGTTGGAGAGTGTGCATGTGTGTACTGCGAGTTGGACAATGTGGGTGTGTGTGCGTCTGGGAGTTGGAGCGTGTGCGGGTGTGTGCGTCTGGGAGTTGGAGAGTGTGCGTGGCTGCGTCTGGGTGTTGGAGAGTGTGCGTGTGTGCGTCTGGGATGTGGAGAGTGCGCGTGTGTGAGTCTGGGAGTTGGAGAGTGAGTGGGTGTGCGTCTGGGCGTAGGAGCGTGTGCGTGGCTGCGTCTGGGAGTTGGAGAGTGTGCGTGTGTGAGTCTGGGAGTTGGAGAGTGTGCATGTGTGCTTCTGGTAGTTTGAGAGTGTGCGTGTGTGCGTCTGGGACGTTGAGAGTTTGCGTGTGTGCGTCTAGAGTTGGAGAGTCTGCGGGTGTGTGTGTCTTGGAGTTGAGGAGTGTGCGGGTGTGTGCGTCTGGGAGTTGGAGAGTGTGCGTGTGTGCATATGGGTGTTGGAGAGTGTGCGGGTCTGTGCATCTGGGAGTTTGACCATGTGCGGGTGTGTGCGTCTGGGAGTTGGAGAGTGTGCGTGTGTGTATCTGGGAGTTGGAGATTGTGCATGCGTGCGTCTGGGATTTGCAGAGGGTGTGTGTGTGCGTCTGGGAGATGGAGAGTGTGCGGGTGTGCGACTGGGAGTTGGAGAGTGTGTGGGTGTGTGCTTCTGGTAGTTGGGGAGTGTGCGGGTGTGTGCTTCTGGGAGTTGGAGAGTGTGCGTGTTTGCATCTGGGAGTTGGAGAGTGTGTGTGTGTGTGTCTGGGAGTTGGAGAATGAACGTGTGTGATTCTGGGTGTTGGAGAGTGTGCGTGTGCGTGTCTGGGAGTTGGAGAGGGTCCGTGTGTGCGTCTGCGAGTTGGAGAGTGTGCGTGTTTGCATCTGGGAGTTGGAGAGTGTGCATGGCTGCATCTGGGAGTTGGAGATTGTTCATGTGTGCGTCTGGGAGATGTAGAGTGTGCGTGTGTGCGACTGGGAGTTGAAGATTGCGCGTATGGCGATCTGGGCGTTGGCGAGTTTGCGTGTGCACGTCTGCGAGTTGGAGAGAATGCGTGTGTGCCTCTGGGAATTGTAGAGTGTGCATATTTGAGTATGGTAGATGGAGAGTGTGCGTGTGCGCCTCTGGGAGATGGAGATTGTGCTTTTGTACGTCTGGGAGTTGGAGAGTGTTCGTGTGTGCGTCTGGGATTTGGGGAGTGTGCATGTGTGTGTCTGGTATTTGGAGAGTGTGCGTGTGTGCATCTGGGAGATGGAGAGTGTGCTTGTGTGCGTCTGGGAGTTGGAGAGTCTGCGGGTGTTTGCATCTGGGAGTTGGGGAGTGTGCGGGTCGGTGCGTCTAGGAGTTCAAGAGTTGCCGTTTGTGCGTCTGGGAGATGGAGAGTGTGAGTGTGTGCAGCGGGCAGTTGGAGTTTGATCCTGCGTGTATCTGGGAGTTGGAGATTGTGCATGTCCACTTCTGGGAATTGGAGAGTGTGCGTGTGTGCATCTGTGAGTTGTGTGCGTGCGTGTGTGCCTGTGAGTTGGACAGTGTGTGTGCGTGTGTGTCTTGGAGTTGGACAGTGTGCGTTTGTCTGTGTTCGGGAGTTGGAGATTGTGCATGTGTGTGCGTCTGGGAGTTGGAGAGTCCACGTGTGTGCGACTGGGAGTTGGACCGTGTGTGTGTGTGTGTGTGTGCGTCTGAGAGTTTGAGAGTGTGTGTGTGTGCGTCTGGGAGTTGGAGAGTGCGTGTGTTAGTTTGGGTGTTGGAGAGTATGTGTGTGTGCGTTTGGGATGTGGAGAGTGCGCGTGTGTGCGTCTGGGAGTTTGAGAGTGTGTTTGTGTGCGTCTGGGAGTTGGAGCGTGTGATTGGCTGCGTCTGGGAGTTGGAGAGTGTGCGTGTGTGAGTCTGGGAGTTGGAGAGTGTGCGTATGTGCTTCTGGGAGTTGCAGAGTATGCGTGTGTGCCTCTGGGAGTTTGCGAGTCTGCGTATGTGCGTCTGGGAGTTGCAGAGTATGCCTGTGTGCCTCTGGGAGTTTGCGAGTGTGTGTGCGTGTGTGTCTGGGAGTTGGAGAGTGTGCGTGTGTGTGTGTTCGGGAGCTGGACTTTGTGCGTGTGTGTGTGTGCCTTGGAAATGGCCAGTGTGCATGTGTGTGCGTCTGGGGCTAGGAGAGTCCATGTGTGTGTGAATGGGAGGTGGAGCGTATGTGTGTGTGTGCATCTGAGAGTTGGAGAGTGTGCGTGTGTGAGTCTGGGGGTTGGAGAGTGTGCGTGTGAGCGTCTGGGGTGTGGAGAGTGCACGTGTGTGCGTCTGGGAGTTGGAGAGTGAGTGTGTGTGCGTCTGGGAGTTGGAGCATATGCGTGGCTGTGTCTGGGAGTTGGAGAGTGTGCGTGTGTGAGTCTGGGAGTTGGAGAGTATGCGTGTGTGCATCTGGGAGGTGGAGAGTGTGTGTTTGTGCATCTGGGAGATGGAGAGTGTGTGTGTGTGCGTCTGAGATTTGGGGAGTGAGCGTGGCTGCGTCTGGAAGTTGGAGAGGGTGCGTTTGTGCGTCTGGGAGTTGGTGCGTGTGTGCGCCTGGGAGTTGGAGAGTGTGCATATGTGCATCTGGGAGTTGGAGAGTATGCGTCTGTGCGTCTGGGAGTTGGCGAGTGTGCGTGGGTGCGTCTGGGATTGGAGAGTGTGCCTGGCTGCGTCTGGGAGATGGATAGGGTGTGTGTGTGCGTCTCAGAGTTGGGGCGTGTGCGTGTGTGCACTTGGGAGTTGGAGAGTGTGAGTATGTGCATCTGGGCATTGGAGAGTTTGCGTGTGCGCGTCTGCGAGTTGGAGAGAATGCGTGTCTGCGTCTGGGAATTGTAGAGTGTGCATGTGTGAGTATGGTAGATGGAGATTGTGCTCTTGTACGTCTGGGAGTTGGAGAGTGTGCGTGTGTGCGTCTGGGAGATGGAGAGTGTACTTGTGTGCGTCTGGGCATTGACGAGGCGGCGGGTGTGTGCTTCTGGGAGTTGGTGAGTGTGCATGTGTGTGTCTGGAAGTTGTAGAGTGTGCACGGGTGCGCATCTGGGAGTTGGAGAGTGTGAAGGTGAGTGCATCTGGGATTTGCAGAGTGTGTGTGTGTGCATCTGGGATTTGGAGATTGTGCGTGTGTGCGTCTGGGAGGTTTAGAGTGTGCGTGTGTGTGTAACGGATTTGGAGAGTGTGCGTGTGTGCGTCCGGGAGTTGGTGATTGTGCGTGTGTGCATCTGGGAGTTGGAGAGTGTGCATGTGTGCGTCTGAGAGTTGGAGAGTGTGCGTGTGTGCGTCTGGGAGATGGAGAGTGTACGTGTGTGCAATGTGGAAATGGAGATTGAGCTTGTGTGAGTCTGGGAGTTGGAGAGTGTGCGTGTGTGCATCAGGGAGTTGGAGCATGTGCTTGTGTGTGTGTCTGTAAGTTGGAGAGTGTGCAGGTGTGTGCGTCTGTGAGTTGGGGAGAGTTCGGCTGTGTGCGTCTGAGAGTTGGAGAGTGCGTGTGTGGGCAATTCGGAGTTGGAGATTGTGCATGTGTGCGACTGGGAGTCGGACAATGTGGGTGTGTGTCCGTCTGGGAGTTGGAGCGTGTGAGGGTGTGTGCGTCTGGGAGTTGGAGAGTGTGCGTGGCTGCGTCTGGGTGTTGGAGAGTGTGCGTGTGTGCGTCTGGGATGTGGAGAGTGCGCGTGTGTGAGTCTGGGAGTTGGAGAGTGAGTGTGTGTGCGTCTGGGAGTAGGAGCGTGTGCGTGGCTGCGTCTGGGAGTTAGAGAGTGTGCGTGTGTGAGTCTGGGAGTTGGAGAGTGTGCATGTGTGCATCTGGTAGTTGGAGAGTGTGCGTGTGCGTCTGGGAGGTTGAGAGTTTGCGTGTGTGTGTCTGGAGTTGGAGAGTCTGCGGGTGTGTGCGTCTTGGAGTTGGGGAGTGTGCGGGTGTGTGCGGGTGTGTTCGTCTGGGAGTTGGAGAGTGTGCGTGTGTGCATATGGGAGTTGGAGAGTGTGCCGGTGTGTGCATCTGTGAGTTTGACCGTGTGCGGGTGTGTGCGTCTGTGAGTTGAAGAGTGTGCGTGTGTGCTTCTGGGAGATGGAGAGTGTGCGTTCGCGCATCTGCGAGTTGGAAAGTATGCGTTTGTGCGTCTGGGAGTTGTAGCGTGTGAATGTGTGAGTATGATAGATGGAGAGTGTTCTTGTGCGCATCTGGGAGATGGAGATTGTGCACATGTACGTCTGGGAGTTGGAGAGTGTGCGTGTGTGCATCTGGGAGTTGGAGAGTGTGTGTGTGTGCGTCTGGGCGTTGGAGAGTATCCGTGTGTGCGTCTGGGAGTTGGAGAGTGTGCGTGTTTGTGTTTGGGAGTTGGAGAGTGTCCGTGGCTGCGTCTGGGAGTTGGAGAGTGTGCGTGTGTGCGTCTGCGAGATGGAGAGTGTTTGTGTGTGCGTCTCGGAGTTGGGGAGTGTGTGTCTGTGTGTCTGGGAGTTGGAGATTGTACCTGTGTGTGTGTCTGGGTGTTGGAGAGTATGCATATGTGTCTGTCTGGGAGTTGGAGATTGTGCATGTGTGTGTGTCTGGGAAATCGACAGTGTGCATGTGTGTGCGTCTGGGAGTTGGAGAGTGCGCGTGGGTGCGACTGGGAGTTGGAGAGTGTGCGTGTGTGCATCTGGGAGTTGGAGATTGTGCATGCGTGCGTCTATGATTTGCAGAGGGTGTGTGTGTGCGTCTGGGAGATGGAGAGTGTGCGTGTGTGCGACTGGGAGTTGGAGATTGTACGTGTGTGCATCTGGGAGATGTAGAGTGTGCGTGTGTGCCACTGGGAGTTGGAGATTGTGCATATGTCCATCTGGGCGTTGGAGAGTTTGCGTGTGCACGTCTGCGAGTTGGAGAGAATGCGTGTGTGCGTCTGGGAATTGTAGCGTGTGCATATGTGAGTATGGTAGATGGAGAGTGTGCGTGTGCACCTCTGGGAGATGGAGATTGTGCTTTTGTACGTCTGGGAGTTGGAGAGTGTGCATGTGTGCGTCTGGGAGTTGGGGAGTGTGCTTGTGTGTGTCTGGTATTTGGAGAGTGTGCGTGTGTGCATCTGGGAGATGGAGAGTGTGCTTGTGTGCGTCTTGGAGTTGGAGAGTCTACGGGTGTTTGCGTCTGGGAGTTGGGGAGTGTGCGGGTCTGTGCGTCTAGGAATTCAAGAGTGTACGTGTGTGATTCTGGGAGATGGAAAGTGTGCGTGTGTACATCTGGGAGTTGGAGAGTGTGCTTGTGTGCGTCTGGGAGTTGGAGAGTCTACGGGTGTTTGCGTCTGGGAGTTGGGGAGTGTGCGGGTCTGTGCGTCTAGTAATTCAAGAGTGTGCGTGTGTGATTCTGGGAGTTGGAAAGTGTGCGTGTGTGCATCTGGGAGTTGGAGAGTTTGCGTGTGTGCGTCTGGGAGAAGGAGAGTGTGCGTGTGTGCAGCGGGCAGTTGGAGATTGAGCCTGTGTGCATCTGGGATTTGGAGAGTGTGCATGTCCACTTCTGGGAATTGGAGAGTGTGCGTGTGTGCATCTGTGAGTTGTGTGCATGCGTGTGTTTGGGAGTTGGACAGTGTGCGTGCGTGTGTGTCTCGGAGTTGGAGAGTGTGCGTGTGTCTGTGTTCGGGGGTTGGAGATTGTGCATGTGTGTGTGCCTTGGAAATGTCCAGTGTGCATGTGTGTGCGTCTGGGAGTTGGAGAGTCCACGTGTGTGCGACTGGGAGTTGGAGCGTGTGTGTGTGTGTGTGTGTGTGTGCGTCTGAGAGTTGGAGAGTGTGTGTGTGTGCGTCTGGGAGTTGGAGAGTGTGCGTGTGTTAGTCTGGGTGTTGGAGAGTGTGCGTGTGTGCGTTTGGGATGTGGAGAGTGCGCGTGTGTGCGTCTGGGAGTTGGAGAGTGTGTTTGTGTGCGTCTGGGAGTTGGAGCGTGTGCTTGGCTGCGTCTGGGAGTTGGAGAGTGTGCGTGTGTGAGTCTGCGAGTTGGAGAGTGTGCGTGTGTGAGTCTGGGAGTTGGACACTGTGTGTGTGTGATTCTGGGAGTTGGAGAGTGGGCGTGTGTTCGTCTGGGAGTTGGAGAGTGTGTATGTGTGCGTCTGGGAGTCGGAGAGTGTGCGTGTGTGCAACGGGGAGTTGGAGATTGAGCGTGTGTGCATCTGGAAGTTGGAGAGTGTGCATGTCTACTTCTGGGAATTGGAGAGTGTGCGTGTGTGCATCTGTGAGTTGTGTGCGTGCGCGTGTGTCTGGTACTTGGACAGTGTGCGTGCGTATGTTTCTGGGAGTTGGAGAGTGTGCGTGTGTGTGTGTTCGGGAGTTGGATATTGTGCGTGTCTGTGTGCCTTGAAAATGGCCATTGTGCATGTGTGTGCGTCTGGGAGTTGGAGAGTCCATGTGTGTGTGACTGGGAATTGGAGCGTGTGTGTGTGTGTATGCATCTGAGAGTTGGAGAGTGTGTGTGTGTGCGTCTGGGAGTTGTAGAGTGTGCGTGTTTTAGTCTGGGTGTTGGAGAGTTTGCGTGTGTGCGTCTGGGAGATGGAGAGTGTGCGTGTGTTCAGCGGGCTGTTGGAGATTGAGCCTGTGTGCATCTGGGAGTTGGAGATTGTGCATGTCCACTTCTGGGAATTGGAGAGTGTGCGTGTGTGCATCTGTGAGCTGTGTGCGTGCGTGTGTTTGGGATTTGGACAGTGTGCGTGCGTGTGTGTCTCGGAGTTGGAGAGTGTGCGTGTGTCTGTGTTCGGGAGTTGGAGATTGTGCATGTGTGTGTGCCTTGGAAATGTCCAGTGTGCATGTGTGTGCGTCTGGGAGTTGGAGAGTCCACGTGTGTGCGACTGGGAGTTGGAGCATGTGTGTGTGTGTGTGTGTGTGCGTCTGAGATTTGGAGAGTGTGTGTGTGTGCGTCTGGGAGTTGGAGAGTGTGCGTGTGTTAGTCTGGCTGTTGGAGAGTGTGCGTGTGTGCGTTTGGGATGTGGAGAGTGCGTGTGTGTGCGTCTAGGAGTTGGAGAGTCTGTTTGTGTGCGTCTGGGAGTTGGAGCGTGTGCTTGGCTGCGTCTGGGAGTTGGAGAGGGTGCGTGTGTGAGTCTGGGAGTTGGAGAGTGTGCGTATGTGAGTCTGGGAGTTGGACACTGTGTGTGTGTGGGTCTGGGAGTTGGAGAGTGTGCGTGTGTGCGTCTGGGAGTTGGAGAGTGTGTGTGTGTGCGTCTGGGAGTCGGAGAGTGTGCGTGTGTGCAACGGGGAGTTGGAGATTGAGCGTGTGTGCATCTGGGAGTTGGAGAGTGTGCATGTCTACTTCTGGGAATTGGAGAGTATGCGTGTGTGCATCTGTGAGTTGTGTGCGTGCGCGTGTGTCTGGTACTTGGACAGTGTGCGTGCGTATGTTTCTGGGAGTTGGAGAGTGTGCGTGTGTGTGTGTTCGGGAGTTGGATATTGTGCGTGTCTGTGTGCCTTGAAAATGGCCAGTTTGCATGTGTGTGCGTCTGGGAGTTGGAGAGTCCATGTGTGTGTGACTGGGAATTGGAGCATGTGTGTGTGTGTGTATGCATCTGAGAGTTGGAGAGTGTGTGTGTGTGCGTCTGGGAGTTGGAGAGTGTGCGTGTTTTAGTCTGGGTGTTGGAGAGTGTGCGTGTGTGCATCTGGGATGGGGAGAGTGCGTGTGTGTGTGTCTGGGAGTTGGAGAGTGTGTGTGTGTGTGTCTGGGAGTTGGAGCGTGTGGTTGGCTGCATCTGGGAGTTGGAGAGTGTGCGTTTGTGAGTCTGGGAGTTTGAGAGTGTGCGTGTGTCAGTCTGGGAGTTGGAGAGTGTCTGCGTGTGCATCTGGGAGTTGGATAGTGTGTGTGTGTGCGTCTTGTAGTTGGAGAGTGAGTGTGACTGCGTCTGGGAGTTGGAGAGTATGCGTGTGTGTGTCTGGAAGTTGGCGAGTGTGTGTTTGTGCATCTGGGAGTTGGAGAGTGTGCGTGGCTGCGTCTGGGAGTTGGAGAGTGTGCGTGTGCGCGTCTGGGTGTTGTCGAGTGTGTGCATGTGTGAGTATGGTAGATGGAGTGTGTGTGTGTGTGCATCTGGGAGATGGAGATTCTGCTGTTGTACGTCTGGGAGTCGGAGAGTGTGCATGTGTGTTTCTGGGAGTTGGAGAGTGTGCGTGTGTGTGTCCGGGAGTTGGTGAGTGTGCATGTGTGCGTCTGGTAGTTGGAGAGTGTGCGTGTGTGCGTCTGGGAGATGGAGAGTGTGCTTGTGTGCATCTGGGAGTTGAAGAGTCTGCGGTGTGTGTGTCTGGCATTTCGGGATTGTGCATGTGTGCGTCTGGGAGTTGTAGAGTGTGCGTGTCCACTTCTGGGAATTGGAGAGTGTGCGTGTCTGCATCTGTGAATTGTGTGCGTGCGTGTGTGTCTGATAGTTGGAGAGTGTGTGTGTGTGCTTCTGGGAGTTGGAGAGTGTGTGTGTGTGAGTCTGGTTGTTGGAGAGTGTGCGTGTGTGCGTCTGGGATGTGGAGAGTGTGCATGTGTGCGCCTGGGAGTTGGAGAGTGTGTGTGTGTACGTCTGGGAGTTGGAGCGTGTGCGTGGCTGCGTCTGGCAGTTGGAGAGTGTGCGTGTGTGAGTCAGGGATTTGGAGAGTGTGCGTGTGTGCATCTGGGAGTTGGAGAGTGTGCGTGTGTGTGTCTGGGAGTCGGAGAGTGTGTGTGTGTGCGTCTGGGAGTTGGAGATTGAGCGTGGCTGCGGCTGGGAGTTGGAGAGTGTGCGTGTGTGCAACTGGGAGTTGTTGCGTGTGTGTGCCTGAGTGTTGGAGAGTGTGCGTATGAGTGTCTGGGAATTGTAGAGTGTGCATGTGTGTGTATGGTTGATGGAGAGTGTCCGTGTGTGCATCTGGGAGATGGAGATTGTTTGCGTGTACATCTGGAAGTTGGAGAGTGTGCGTGTGTGCATTTGGGAGTTGGAGAATGTCTGCGTCTGGGAGTTGGAGAGTGTGCATGTGTGCATCTGGTAGTTGGAGAGTGTGCGTGTGTGTGTCTGGGTGTTGGAGAGTGTGCGGGTGTGTGCTTCTGGGAAATGGAGAGTGTGCGTGTGCGCATCTGCGAGTTGGAGAGTATGCGTGTTTGCGTCTGGGAGTTGGAGAGTTTGCGTGGCTGCATCTGGGAGTTGGAAAGTGTGCGTGTGTGCGTCTGGGAGTTGGAGAGTGTGCGTGGCTGCATCTGGGAGTTGGTGAGTGTGCTTGTGTGCGACTGGGAGTTGGAGATTGTGCGTGGGTGTATCTCAGATTTGGAGAGTGTGCCTGCATGTGTCTGGGTGTTGGGGAGTGTGCGTGCGTGTTTGCCTGGGAGTTGGACTGTCCACATGTGTGAGCATCTGGGAGTTGGAGAGTGTGTGTGTGTGCGTATGGGAGCTGTAGAGTGTGCGTGTGTGTGTATGGGAGTTGGAGAGTGTGCGTGTGCGTGTGCGCATCTGGGGGTTGGTGATTGGGCGTGTGTGCGTCAGGGAGTTGGAGCTTGTACGTGTGTGTGTGTCTGGGATTTGGAGAATGCATGTGTGTGTGTCTGGGAGTTGGAGAGTGTGTGTGTGTGCGTCTGGGAGGTGGAGATTGTGCATGGCTGCGTCTGGGAGTTGGAGAGTGTGTGTGTGTGTGTGTGTCTGGGAGTTCGAGTGTGTGCATGTGCGCACCTGGGATTTGGAGAGTGTGCGTATGTGCGACTGTGAGTTGGGGAGTGTGCCTGCGTGCGTCTGCGAGTTTGAGAGTATGCGTGTGCGCGTCTGGGAGTTGTAGAGTGTCCATGTGTGAGTATGGGTGTTGGAGAGTGTGCGTGTGCGCATCTGCGAGATGGAGATTGTGCGTGTCGGCGTCTGGGAATTGGAGAGTGTGCGTGTATGCGTCTGGGATTTGGATAGTGTGCGTTTGTGTGTCTGGGAGATGGAGAGTGTGCGTGTGTGCGTTTAGGAGTTGGACAGTGTGCGAATAGGAGTTGGTCAGAGTGCGTGTGTGTTTGTGTGCATCTGGGAGTTGGAGAGTGTGCGTGTGTGTGTCTGGGAGTTGGTGAGTGTGCGGGTGTGCGTCTGGGAGTTGGTGAGTGTGCCTGTGTGCGTCTGGGATTTGGAAAGTCCACCTGTTTGCCACTGGGAGTTGGAGCGTGTGCTTGTGTGTGCGTCTGTAAGTTGGAGAGTGTGCAGGTGTGTGCGTCTGTGAGTTGGGGAGAGTGCGGGTGTGTGCGTCTGGTAGTTGGAGAGTGTGCGTGCGTGCATCTGGGAGTTGGAGAGTGTGCGTGTGTGCGTCTGGGAGTTGGAGAGTGTGGCTGTGTGCGTCTGCGAGATGGAGAGTGTGTGTGTGTGCATCTGGGAGTTGGCGAGTGTGCGTCTGTGCGTCTGGGATTTGGAGATTGTACGTGTGTGTGTGTCTGGGAGTTGGTGAGTGTGTGTGTGTGCGTCTGGCAGTTGTATAAAGTGCGTATATTTGTATGGGATTTGGAGATTGTGCGTGTGCGTGTGCGAATCTGGGGGTTGGTGATTGGGCGTGTGTGCATCAGGGAGTTTGAGATTGTACGTGTGTCTGTTTCTGGGAGTTGGAGAGTGTGTGTGCGCGTTTGGGAGGTGGATATTGTGCATGGATGCATCTGTGAGTTGGAGAGTTTGTGTGTGTGCGTCTGGGAGTTGGAGCGTGTGCGTGTGCGCACCTGGGAGTTGGAGAGTGTGCGTATGTGCGTCTGGGTGTTGGGGATTGTGCGTGTGCGCATCTGCGAGTTGGAGAGTATATGTGTGTGCGTCTGGGGGTTGGAGTCTGTGCATGTGTGAGTATGGGAGTTGGAGAGTGTGCGTGTGCGTGTCTGAGAGATGGAGATTGTGCGTGTCAGCGTCTGGGAATTGGAGAGTGTGCGTGTATGCGTCTGGGATTTGGAGAGTGTGCGTTTGTGCATCTGGGAGATGGAGAGTGTGTGTGTATGCGTTTGGGAGTTGGACAGTCTGCGAATAGGAGTTGGTCAGTGTGCGTGTGTATTTGTGTGCATCTGGGAGTTGGAGAGTGTGCGTGTGTGCGTCTGGGAATTGGTGAGTGTGCGGATGTGCGTCTGGGAGTTGGTGAGAGTGCCTGTGTGCGTCTGGGATTTGGAGAGTCCACGTGTTTGGCACTGGGAGTTGGAGAGTGTGCTTGTGTGTGTGTCTGTAAGTTGGAGAGTGTGCGGGTGTGTGCGTCTGGGAGTTGGAGAGTGTGCGTGTGTGATTCTGGGAGTTGGAGAGTGTGTGTGTTTGCGTCTGGGAGTTGGAGAGTGTGCGTATTTGTGCTTGGGAGTTGGATAGTGTCCGTGGCTGCATCTGGGAGTTGGAGGGTGTGGCTGTGTGCGTCTGCAAGATGGAGAGTGTGTGTGTGTGCATCTGGGAGTTGGGGAGTGTGCGTCTGTGCGTCTGGGATTTGGAGATTGTATGTGTGTGTGTGTCTGGGAGTTGGTGAGTGTGTGTGTGTGCGTCTGGGAGTTGTAGAATGTGCGTGTATTTTTATTGGAGTTGGAGATTGTGCGTGTGCGTGTGCGCATATGGGGGTTGGTGATTGAGCGTGTGTGCATCAGGGAGTTTGAGATTGTACGTGTGTCTGTTTCTGGTATTTGGAGAATGCGCGTGTGTGTGTCTGGGAGTTGGAGAGTGTGTGTGCGCGTTTGGGAGGTGGATAGTGTGCATGACTGCATCTGTGAGTTGGAGAGTGTGTGTGTGTGCGTCTGGGAGTTGGAGCGTGTGCGCGCCTGGGAGTTGGAGAGTGTGCGTATGTGCGTCTGGGTGTTGGGGAGTGTGCGTGTGCACGTCTGCGAGTTGGAGAGTATGTGTGTGTGCGTCTGGGAGTTGGAGTCTGTGCATGTGTGAGTATGGGAGTTGGAGAGTGTGCATGTGCGTGTCTGAGAGATGGAGATTGTGCGTGTCGGCGTCTGGGAATTGGAGAGTGTGCGTGTATTTGTCTCGGATTTGGAGAGTGTGCGTTTGTGCATCTGGGAGATGGAGAGTGTGCGTGTATGCGTTTGGGAGTTGGACAGTGTGCGAATAGGATTTGGTCAGTGTGCGTGTGTGTTTGTGTGCATCTGGGAGTTGGAGAGTGTGCGTGTGTGCGTCTGGGAGTTGGTGAGTGTGCGGGTGTGCGTCTGGGAGTTGGTGAGAGTGCCTGTGTGCGTCTGGGATTTGGAGAGTCCATGTGTTTGGCACTGCGAGTTGGAACGTGTGCTTGTGTGTGTGTCTGTAAGTTGGAGAGTGTGCAGGTGTGTGCGTCTGTGAGTTGGGGAGAGTGCGGGTGTGTGCGTCTGGGAGTTGGAGAGTGCGTGTGTGGGCAATTCAGAGTTGGAGAGTGTGCATGTGTGCGACTGGGAGTCAGACAATGTGGGTGTGTGTGCGTCTGGGAGTTGGAGCGTGTGCGGGTGTGTGCGTCTGGGAGTTGGAGTGTGTGCGTGGATGCGTCTGGGTGTTGGAGAGTGTGCGTGTGTGTGTCTGGGATGTGGAGAGTGCGCGTGTGTGAGTCTGGGAGTTGGAGAGTGAGTGTGTGTGCGTCTGGGAATAGGAGCGTGTGCGTGTGTGCGTCTGGGAGGTTGAGAGTTTGCGTGTGTGCTTCTGGAGTTGGAGAGTCTGCGGGTGTGTGCGTCTTGGAGTTGGGGAGTGTGCGGGTGTGTGCGTCTGGGAGTTGGAGAGTGTGCGTGTGTGCATATGGGTGTTGGAGAGTCTGAGGGTGTGTGCATTTGGGAGTTTGACCGTGTGCGGGTGTGTGCTTTTGGGAGTTGGAGAGTGTGCGTGTGTGCATCTGGGAGTTGGAGATTTTGCATGCGTGCGTCTGGGATTTGCAGAGGGTGTGTGTGTGCGTCTGGGAGATGGAGAGTGTGCGTGTGTGCGACTGGGAGTTGGAGAGTGTGTGGGTGTGTGCTTCTGGTAGTCGGGGAGCGTGCGGGTGTGTGCGTCTGGGAGTTGGAGAGTGTGCGTGTGTGCATCTGGGAGTTGGAGAGTGTGTGTGTGTGTGTCTGGGAGTTGGAGAATGAATGTGTGTGATTCTGGGAGTTGAAGAGTCTACGTGTGTGTGTGAGTTGGAGAGGGTCCGTGTGTGCGTCTGCGAGTTGGAGAGTGTGCATGTTTGCATCTGGGAGTTGGAGAGTGTGCGTGGCTGCATCTGGGAGTTGGAGATTGTACGTGTGTGCGTCTGGGAGATGTAGAGTGTGCGTGTGTGCGACTGGGAGTTGGAGATTGTGCGTATGTCCATCTGGGCGTTGGAGAGTTTGCGTGTGCACGTCTGCGAGTTGGAGAGAATGCGTGTGTGCGTCTGGGAATTGTAGAGTGTGCATATGTGAGTATGGTTTATGGAGAGTGTGCATGTGCGCCTCTGGGAGATGGAGATTGTGCTTTTATACGTCTGGGAGTTGTAGAGTGTGCGTGTGTGCGTCTGGGAGTTGGGGAGTGTGCATGTGTGTGTCTGGTATTTGGAGAGTGTGCGTGTGTGCGTCTGGGAGATGGAGAGTGTGCTTGTGTGCATCTGGGAGTTGGAGAGTCTGCTGGTGTTTGCGTCTGGGAGATAGAGAGTGTTCGTGTGTGCAGCGGGCAGTTGGAGATTGAGCCTGCGTGCATCTGGGAGTTGGAGGGTGTGCATGTCCACATCTGGGAATTGGAGAGTGTGCGTGTGTGCATCTGTGAGTTGTGTGCGTGCGTGTGTGTCTGGGAGTTAGACAGTGTGCGTGCGTGTGTGTCTCGGAGTTGGAGAGTGTGCGTGTGTCTGTGTTCGGGAGTTGGAGATTGTGCATGTGTGTGCGTCTGGGAGTTGGAGAGTCCACGTGTGTGCGACTGGGTGTTGGAGCGTGTGTGTGTGTGTGTGTGTGCATCTGAGAGTTGGAGATTGTGTGTGTGTGCGTCTGGGAGTTGGAGAGTGTGCGTGTGTTAGTCTTGGTGTTGGAGAGTGTGCGTGTGTTCGTATGGGATGTGGAGAGTGTGCATGTGTGTGTCTGGGAGTTGGAGAGTGTGTTTGTGTGCGTCTGGGAGTTGGAGCGTGTGCTTGGCTGCGTCTGGGAGTTGGAGAGTGTGCGTGTGTGAGTCTGGGAGTTGGAGAGTGTGCGTGTGTGCGTCTGGGAGTTGGAGAGTGTGTGTGTGTGATTCTGGGAGTTGGAGAGTGTGCGTGTGTGCGTCTGGGAGCTGGAGAGTGTGTGTGTGCGTCTGGGAGTCGGAGAGTGAGCGTGGCTGCGGCTTGGAGTTGGAGATGGTGCATGTGTGCGTCTGGGATTTGGTGCGTGTGTGCGCCTGGGAGTTGGAGAGTGTGCGTATGTTCGTCTGGGAGTTGCAGAGTATGCCTGGGTGCCTCTGGGAGTTTGCGAGTGTGTGTGTGTGCGTCTGGGAGTTGGAGAGTGTGAGTGGCTGCGTCTGGGAGTTGGAGATGGTTCGTGTCTGCATCTGTGAGTTGTCTGCGTGCGTGTGTGTCTGGGAGTTGGACAGTGTGCATGTGTGTGTGTTCGGGAGCTGGACATTGTGCATGTGTGTGTGCCTTGGAAATGGCCAGTGTGCATGTGTGTGCGTCTGGGGCTAGGAGAGTCCACGTGTGTGTGAATGGGAGTTGGAGCGTATGTGTGTGTGTGCGTCTGAGATTTGGAGAGTGTGCGTGTGCAAGTCTGGGGGTTGGAGAGTGTGCGTGTGAGCGTCTGGTGTGTGGAGAGGGCGCGTGTGTGCGTCTGGGAGTTGGAGAGTGAGTGTGTGTGCGTTTGGTAGTTGGAGAGTTTGCGTGTGCGCGTCTGCGAGTTGGAGAGAATGCGTGTGTGCGTCTGGGAATTGTAGAGTGTGCGTGTGTGAGTATGGTAGATGGAGATTGTGCTCTTGTACGTCTGGGAGTTGGAGAGTGTGCGTGTGTGTTTCTGGGAGTTGGAGAGTGTCCATGTGTGCGTCTGGTAGTTGGAGAGTGTGCGTGTGTGCGCCTGGGAGATGGAGAGTGTGCTTGTGTGCGTCTGGGCATTGAAGAGTCGGCGGGTGTGTGCTTCTGGGAGTTGGTGAGTGTGCACGTGTGCGTCTGGAAGTTGTAGAGTGTGCGCGTGTGCGCATCTGGGAGTTGGAGAGTGTGAAGGTGTGTGCATCTGGGAGTTGCAGAGTGTGTGTGTGTGCAACTGGGATTTGGAGATTGTGCGTGTGTGCGTCTGGGAGGTTTAGAGTGTGCGTGTGTGTGTAACGGATTTGGAGAATGTGCGTGTGTGCGCAACGGATTTGGAGATTGTGCGTGTGTGCGTCTGGGAGTTGGTGATTGTGCGTGTGTGCATCTGGGATTTGGAGAGTGTGCATGTGTGCATCTGAGAGTTGGAGAGTGTGCGTGTGTGCGTCTGGGAGATGGAGAGTGTACGTGTGTGCAATGGGGAGTTGGAGATTGAGCGTGTGTGAGTCTGGGAGTTGGAGAGTGTGCATGCGTGCTTCTGGGCGTTGGAGAGTATGCGTGTGTGCATCTGGGAGTTGGCGAGTGTGTGTGTGCGTCTGGGAGTTGGAGAGTGTGCGTGGCTGCGTCTGGGAGATGGAGAGGTTGCGTGCGCGTCTCTGAGAGTTGGGGCATGTGCATGTGTGCACCTGGGAGTTGGAGAGTGTGCGTATGTGCGTCTGGGCGTTGGAGAGTTTGCGTGTGCGCGTCTGCGAGTTGGAGAGAATGCGTGTGTGCGTCTGGGAATTGTAGAGTGTGCATCTGTGAGTATGGTAGATGGAGAGTGTGCGTATGCGCATCTGGGAAATGGAGATTGTGCTCTTGTACGTCTGGGAATTGGAGAGTGTGCGTGTGTGTTTCTGGGAGTTGAAGAGTGTGCATGTGTGCGTCTGGTAGTTGGAGAGTGTGTGTGTGTGCGTCTGGGAGATGGAGAGTGTGCTTGTGTGCGTCTGAGAGTTGAAGAGTCGGCGGGTGTGTGCGTCTGGGCGTTGGTGAGTGTGCATGTGTGCGTCTGGAAGTTGTAGAGTGTGCGTGTGTGCATCTGGGATTTGGAGATTGTGCGTGTGTGCGTCTGCGAGGTTTAGAGTGTGCGTGTGTGTGTATGGGATTTGAAGAGTGTGCGTGTGCGCGTCTGGGAGTTGGTGATTGTGCGTGTGTGCGTCTGGGAGTTGGAGAGTGTGCATTTGTGCGTCTGAGAGTTGGAGAGTTTGCGTGTGTGCGTCTGGGAGATGGAGAGTGTATGTGTGTGCAACGGGGTGTTGGAGATTGAGCGTGTGTGAATCTGGGAGTTGGAGAGTGTGCATGTCCATATCTGGGAATTGGACAGTGTGCGTGTGTGCATCTGTGAGTTGTGTGCGTGCGTGTGTATCTGGGAGTTGGACAGTGTGCGTGTGTGTGTGTTTGGGAGTTGGAGACTGTGCGTGTGTGTGTGCCTTGGAAATGGCCAGTGTGCATGTGCTTGTGTCTGGGAGTTGGAGAGTCCACTTGTGTGTGACTGGGAGTTGGAGCGTATGTGTGTGTCTGCGTCTGAGAGTTGGAGAGTGTGCGTGTGTGAGTCTGGGTGTTGGAGGATGTGCGTGTGTGCGTCTGGGATGTGGAGAGTGCGTGTGTGTACGTCTGGGAGTTGGAGAGTGAGTGTGTGTGCGTCTGGGAGTTGGAGAGTGTGCGTGTGTGAATCTGGAGGTTGTAGAGTGTGCGTGTGCGCATCTGGGCATTGGAAAGTTTGCGTGTGCGTGTCTGGGAGTTGGAGAGAATGCGTGTGTGCGTCTGGGAATTGTAGACTATGCATGTGTGAGTATGGGAGATGGAGAGTGTGCGTGTGCGCATCTGGGAGATGGAGATTGTGCTCTTGTACGTCTGGGAGTTGGATAGTGTGTGCGTGTGCGCATCTGGGAGTTGGAGTGTGTGAAGGGTTGTGCATCTGGGGATTGCAGATTGTGTGTGTGTGTGCATCTGGGATTTGGAGATTGTGCGTGTGTGCGTCTTGGAGGTTTAGAGTGTGCGTGTGTGTGTATGGGATTTGGAGAGAGTGCGTGTGCGCATCTGAGATTTGAAGAGTCGGCGGGTGTGTGCGTCTGGGAGTTGGTGAGTCTGCATGTGTGCGTCTGGAAGTTAAAGAGTGTGCACGTGTGCGCATCTGGGAGTTGGAGAGTGTGAAGGTGTGTGCATCTGGGAGTTGCAGAGTTTGTGTGTGTGCATCTGGGATTTGGAGATTGTGCGTGTGTGCGTCTGGGAGGTTTAGAGTGTGCGTGTGTGTGTATGGGATTTGAAGAGTGTGTGTGTGCGCCTCTGGGAGTTGGTGATTGTGCGTGTGTGCGTCTGGGAGATGGAGTGTGTACGTGTGTGCAACGGTGTGTTGGAGATTGAGCGTGTGTGCATCTGGGAGTTGGAGACTGTGCATGTCCACATCTGGGAATTGGACAGTGTGCGTCTGTGCATCCGTGAGTTGTGTGCATGCGTGTGTATCTGGGAGTTGGACAGTGTGCGTTTGTGTGTGTTCAGGAGTTGGAGATTGTTCGTGTGTGTGTGCCTTGGAAATGGCCAGTGTGCATGTGTGTGTGTCTGGGAGTTGGAGAGTCCACTTGTGTGCGACTGGGAGTTGGAGCGTATGTGTGTGCGTGCGTCTGAGAGTTGGAGAGTGTGCGTGTGTGAGTCTGGGTGTTGGAGAGTGTGCGTGTGTGCGTCTGGGATGTGGAGAGTGCGCGTGTGTGCATCTGGGAGTTGGAGAGTGAGTGTGTGTGCGTCTGGGAATTGGAGCTTGTGCGTGGCTGCATCTGGGAGTTGGAGAGTGTGCGTGTGTGAAACTGGGAGTTGTAGAGTGTGCGTATGTTCGTCTGGGCGTTGGAGAGTTTGCGTGTGCTCGTCTGGGAGTTGGAGAGAATGCGTGTGTGCATCTGGGAATAGTAGAGTGTGCATGTGTGAGTATGGTAGATGAAGAGTGTGCGTGTGCACATCTGGGAGATGTTGATTGTGCTCTTGTATGTCTGGGAGTTGGAGAGTGTGCGCATGTGCGCATCTGGGAGTTGGGGTGTGTGAAGGTTTGTGCATCTGGGGGTTGCAGATTGTGTGTGTGTCCATCTGGGATTTGGAGATTGTGCGTGTGTGCGTCTGGGAGATTTAGAGTGTGCTTGTGTGTGTATGGGATTTGGAGAGAGTGCGTGTGCGCGTCTGGGAGTTGGTGATTGTGCGTGTGTGCGTCTGAGAGTTGGTTAGTGTGCATGTGTGTTTCTGGGAGTTGGAGAGTGTGCATGTGTGTGTCTGGGAGATGGAGAGTGTGCTTGTGTGCGTCTGGAAGTTGTAGAGTGTGCGCGTGTGTGCATCTGGGAGTTGGAGAGTGTGAAGGTGTGTGCATCTGGGAGTTGCAGAGTGTGTGTGTGTGCATCTGGGATTTGGAGATTGTGCGTGTGCGCGTCTGGGAGGTTTAGAGTGTGCGTATGTGTGCATGGGATTTGAAGAGTGTGCATGTGCGCGTCTGGGAAATGGAGAGTGTACGTGTGTGCAACGGGGAGTTGGAGATTGAGCGTGTGTGCATCTGGGAGTTGTGTGCGTGCATGTGTGTCTGGCAGTTGGACAGTGTGCATGTGTGTGTGTTCGGGAGTTGGAGATTGTGCATGTGCGTGTGCCTTGGAAATGGCCAGTGTGCATGTGTGTGTGTCTGGGCGTTGGAGAGTCCACTTGTGTGCGACTGGGAATTGGAGCGTATGTGTGTGTGTGAGTCTGAGAGTTGGAGAGTGTGCGTGTGTGAGTCTGGGTGTTGGAGCATGTGCGTGTGTGCATCTGGGATGTGGAGAGTATGCGTGTGTGCGTCTGGGAGTCGGAGAGTGAGTGTGTGGGCGTCTGAGAGTTGGAGCGTTTGCGTGGCTGCATCTGGGAGTTGGAGAGTGTTTGTGTGTGAGTCTGGGAGTTGGAGAGCATGCGTGTGTGCATCTGGGAGTTGGAGAGTGTGCGATTGTGCATCTGGGATTTGGAGAGTGTGTGTGTGTGTTTCTGGGATTTGGACAGTGAGCGTGGCTGCGTCTGGGAGTTAGAGAGGGTGCGTGTGTGCATCTGGGAGGTGGTGTGTGTGTGTGCCTGGTAGTTGGAGAGTGTCCGTATGTGCGTCCGGGAGTTGGAGAGTATGCGTGTGTGTGTCTGGGAGTTGGCGAGTGTGTGTGTGCATCTGGGAGTTGGAGACTTTGCGTGGCTGCGTCTGGGAGATGGAGAGGGTGCGTGCGTGCGTCTGAGAGGTGGGGCGTGTGCGTGTGTGCACCTGGGAGTTGGAGAGTGTGCGTATGTGCGTCTGGGAGTTGGAGAGTTTGCGTGTGCGTGTCTGCGAGTTGGAGAGAATGCGTGTGTGCGTCTGGGAATTGTAGAGTGTGCATGTGGGAGTATGGTAGATGGAGAGTATGCGTGTGTGCATCTGGGAGATGGAGATTGTGCTTATGTACGTCTGGGAGTTGGAGAGTGTGCGTGTGTGCTTCTGGGATTTGGAGAGTGTGTGTGTGTGTGTCTGGGAGTTGGAGAGTGTGCATGTGTGCGTCTGGTAGTTGGAGAGTGTGCGTGTGTGCATCTGGGAGACGGAGAGTGTGCTTGCATGCGTCTGGGAGTTGGAGGTTCTGTGTGTGTTTGCGTCTAGGAATTCAGGAGTGTGCTTGTGTGATTCTGGGAGATGGAAAGTGTGCGTGTGTGCATCTGGGAGTTGGAGAGTGTGTGTGATTGTGTCTGGGAGTTGGAGAGTGTGCATGTGTGAGTATGGTAGATGAAGAGTGTGCGTGTGTGCATCTGGGAGATGGACATTGTGCGTGTGTACATCTGGGAGTTGGAGAGTGTGCGTATGTGCGTCCGGGAGTTGGAGAGTGTGCATGTGTGCATCTGGTAGTTGGAGAGTGTGCGTGTGTGCGTCAGGGATGTGGAGAGTTTGCATGTGTGCGTCTGGAGTTGGAGAGTGTGCGGGTGTGTGCGGCTGGGAGTTGGGAAGTGTGCGGGTGTGTGCGTCTGGGAGTTGGAGAGTGTGCGTGTGTGCATATGGGTGTTGGAGAGTGTGCATGTGCGTGCATCTGGGAGTTTGAGAATGTGCGGGTGTGTGCGTCTGTGAGTTGGAGAGTGTGCATTTGTCCTTCTGGGAGATGGAGAGTGTGCGTGTGTGAGTCTGGGTGTTGGAGGATGTGCGTGTGTGCGTCTGGGATGTGGAGAGTGCGTGTGTGTACGTCTGGGAGTTGGAGAGTGAGTGTGTGTGCGTCTGGGAGTTGGAGAGTGTGCGTGTGTGAATCTGGAGGTTGTAGAGTGTGCGTGTGCGCATCTGGGCATTGGAAAGTTTGCGTGTGCGTGTCTGGGAGTTGGAGAGAATGCGTGTGTGCGTCTGGGAATTGTAGACTATGCATGTGTGAGTATGGGAGATGGAGAGTGTGCGTGTGCGCATCTGGGAGATGGAGATTGTGCTCTTGTACGTCTGGGAGTTGGATAGTGTGTGCGTGTGCGCATCTGGGAGTTGGAGTGTGTGAAGGGTTGTGCATCTGGGGATTGCAGATTGTGTGTGTGTGTGCATCTGGGATTTGGAGATTGTGCGTGTGTGCGTCTTGGAGGTTTAGAGTGTGCGTGTGTGTGTATGGGATTTGGAGAGAGTGCGTGTGCGCATCTGGGATTTGAAGAGTCGGCGGGTGTTTGCGTCTGAGAGTTGGTGAGTCTGCATGTGTGCGTCTGGAAGTTGAAGAGTGTGCACGTGTGCGCATCTGGGAGTTGGAGAGTGTGAAGGTGTGTGCATCTGGGAGTTGCAGAGTTTGTGTGTGTGCATCTGGGATTTGGAGATTGTGCGTGTGTGCGTCTGGGAGGTTTAGAGTGTGCGTGTGTGTGTATGGGATTTGAAGAGTGTGTGTGTGCGCCTCTGGGAGTTGGTGATTGTGCGTGTGTGCGTCTGGGAGATGGAGTGTGTACGTGTGTGCAACGGTGTGTTGGAGATTGAGCGTGTGTGCATCTGGGAGTTGGAGACTGTGCATGTCCACATCTGGGAATTGGACAGTGTGCGTGTGTGCATCCGTGAGTTGTGTGCATGTGTGTGTATCTGGGAGTTGGACAGTGTGCGTTTGTGTGTGTTCAGGAGTTGGAGATTGTTCGTGTGTGTGTGCCTTGGAAATGGCCAGTGTGCATGTGTGTGTGTCTGGGAGTTGGAGAGTCCACTTGTGTGCGACTGGGAGTTGGAGCGTATGTGTGTGCGTGCGTCTGAGAGTTGGAGAGTGTGCGTGTGTGAGTCTGGGTGTTGGAGAGTGTGCGTGTGTGCGTCTGGGATGTGGAGAGTGCGCGTGTGTGCATCTGGGAGTTGGAGAGTGAGTGTGTGTGCGTCTGGGAATTGGAGCTTGTGCGTGGCTGCATCTGGGAGTTGGAGAGTGTGCGTGTGTGAAACTGGGAGTTGTAGAGTGTGCGTATGTTCGTCTGGGCGTTGGAGAGTTTGCGTGTGCTCGTCTGGGAGTTGGAGAGAATGCGTGTGTGCATCTGGGAATAGTAGAGTGTGCATGTGTGAGTATGGTAGATGAAGAGTGTGCGTGTGCACATCTGGGAGATGTTGATTGTGCTCTTGTACGTCTGGGAGTTGGAGAGTGTGCGCATGTGCGCATCTGGGAGTTGGGGTGTGTGAAGGTTTGTGCATCTGGGGGTTGCAGATTGTGTGTGTGTCCATCTGGGATTTGGAGATTGTGCGTGTGTGCGTCTGGGAGATTTAGAGTGTGCTTGTGTGTGTATGGGATTTGGAGAGAGTGCGTGTGCGCGTCTGGGAGTTGGTGATTGTGCGTGTGTGCGTCTGAGAGTTGGTTAGTGTGCATGTGTGTTTCTGGGAGTTGGAGAGTGTGCATGTGTGTGTCTGGGAGATGGAGAGTGTGCTTGTGTGCGTCTGGAAGTTGTAGAGTGTGCACGTGTGTGCATCTGGGAGTTGGAGAGTGTGAAGGTGTGTGCATCTGGGAGTTGCAGAGTGTGTGTGTGTGCATCTGGGATTTGGAGATTGTGCGTGTGCGCGTCTGGGAGGTTTAGAGTGTGCGTATGTGTGCATGGGATTTGAAGAGTGTGCATGTGCGCGTCTGGGAAATGGAGAGTGTACGTGTGTGCAACGGGGAGTTGGAGATTGAGCGTATGTGCATCTGGGAGTTGTGTGCGTGCATGTGTGTCTGGCAGTTGGACAGTGTGCATGTGTGTGTGTTCGGGAGTTGGAGATTGTGCATGTGCGTGTGCCTTGGAAATGGCCAGTGTGCATGTGTGTGTGTCTGGGCATTGGAGAGTCCACTTGTGTGCGACTGGGAATTGGAGCGTATGTGTGTGTGTGAGTCTGAGAGTTGGAGAGTGTGCGTGTGTGAGTCTGGGTGTTGGAGCATGTGCGTGTGTGCATCTGGGATGTGGAGAGTATGCGTGTGTGCGTCTGGGAGTCGGAGAGTGAGTGTGTGGGCGTCTGAGAGTTGGAGCGTTTGCGTGGCTGCATCTGGGAGTTGGAGAGTGTTTGTGTGTGAGTCTGGGAGTTGGAGAGCATGCGTGTGTGCATCTGGGAGTTGGAGAGTGTGCGATTGTGCATCTGGGATTTGGAGAGTGTGTGTGTGTGTTTCTGGGATTTGGACAGTGAGCGTGGCTGCGTCTGGGATTTAGAGAGTGTGCGTGTGTGCATCTGGGAGGTGGTGTGTGTGTGTGCCTGGTAGTTGGAGAGTGTCCGTATGTGCGTCCGGGAGTTGGAGAGTATGCGTGTGTGTGTCTGGGAGTTGGCGAGTGTGTGTGTGCATCTGGGAGTTGGAGACTTTGCGTGGCTGCGTCTGGGAGATGGAGAGGGTGCGTGCGTGCGTCTGAGAGGTGGGGCGTGTGCGTGTGTGCACCTGGGAGTTGGAGAGTGTGCGTATGTGCGTCTGGGAGTTGGAGAGTTTGCGTGTGCGTGTCTGCGAGTTGGAGAGAATGCGTGTGTGCGTCTGGGAATTGTAGAGTGTGCATGTGGGAGTATGGTAGATGGAGAGTATGCGTGTGTGCATCTGGGAGATGGAGATTGTGCTTATGTACGTCTGGGAGTTGGAGAGTGTGCGTGTGTGCTTCTGGGATTTGGAGAGTGTGTGTGTGTGTGTCTGGGAGTTGGAGAGTGTGCATGTGTGCGTCTGGTAGTTGGAGAGTGTGCGTGTGTGCATCTGGGAGACGGAGAGTGTGCTTGCGTGCGTCTGGGAGTTGGAGGTTCTGTGTGTGTTTGCGTCTAGGAATTCAGGAGTGTGCTTGTGTGATTCTGGGAGATGGAAAGTGTGCGTGTGTGCATCTGGGAGTTGGAGAGTGTGTGTGATTGTGTCTGGGAGTTGGAGAGTGTGCATGTGTGAGTATGGTAGATGAAGAGTGTGCGTGTGTGCATCTGGGAGATGGACATTGTGCGTGTGTACATCTGGGAGTTGGAGAGTGTGCGTGTGTGCGTCCGGGAGTTGGAGAGTGTGCATGTGTGCATCTGGTAGTTGGAGAGTGTGCGTGTGTGCGTCAGGGATGTGGAGAGTTTGCATGTGTGCGTCTGGAGTTGGAGAGTGTGCGGGTGTGTGCGGCTGGGAGTTGGGAAGTGTGCGGGTGTGTGCGTCTGGGTGTTGGAGAGTGTGCATGTGCGTGCATCTGGGAGTTTGAGAATGTGCGGGTGTGTGCGTCTGTGAGTTGGAGAGTGTGCATTTGTCCTTCTGGGAGATGGAGAGTGTGCGATTGCGTGTCTGCAAGTTGGAGATTATGCGTTTGTGCATCTGGGATTTGTAGAGTGTGCATGTGTGATTATCGTAGCTGGACAGTGTCCGTGTGCGCATCTGGGACATGGAGATTGTGCCCATGTATGTCTGTGAGTTGGAGAGTGTGCGTGTGTGCGTCTGGGAGTTGGAGAGTGTGTGCATCTGGGAGTTGGAGAGTGTGCATGTGCGCATCTTGTAGTTGGAGAGTGTGCTTGTGTGCGTCTGGGAAATGGAGAGTGTGTGTGTGTGTCTGGGAGTTGTAGATTGTGCGTTTGTGTGTATGTGAGTTGGAGAGTGTGCGTGTGCGTGTGCACATCTGGGAGTTTCTGATTGGGTGTGTGTGCAACTGGGAGTTGGAGATTGTGCGTGAGTGTATCTCAGAGCTGGAGAGTGTGCGTATGTGCGTCTGGAAGTTGGAGAGTATGCGTGTGTGCGTCTGGGATTTGGCGAGTGTGTGTGTGCATCTGGGAGTTGGAGAGTGCGCGTGGCTGCATCTGGGAGATGGCGAGTGTGCGTATGTGCGTCTGAGAGTTAGGGCTTGTGTGTGTGTGCACCTGGGAGTTGGAGAGTGTGCGTATGTGCATATGGGCATTGGAGAGTTTGCGTGTGCGCGTCTGCGAGTTGGAGAGAATGTGTGTGTGCGTCTGGGAATTGTAGAGTGTGCATGTGTGAGTATGGTAAATGGAGAGTGTGCGAGTGCGCATCTGGGAGATGGAGATTGTGCTTTTGTATGTCTGGGAGTTGGAGAGTGTGCGTGTGTGCGTCTGGGAGTTGGAGAGTGTGTGTGTGTGTGTCTGGGAGTTGGAGAGTGTGCACATGTGCGTATGGTAGTTGGAGAGTGTGCGTGTGTTCGTCTGGGAGATGGAGAGTGTGCTTGTGTGCGTCTGGGAGTAGGAGAGTCTGCGGGTGTTTGGGTCTGGTAGTTGGAGAGTGTGCGTGTGTGATTCTAGGAAATGGAAAGTGTGCGTGTGTGCATCTGGGAGTTGGAGAGTTTGTGTGATTGCGTCTGGGAGTTGGAGAGTGTGCCTGTGTGAGTATGGTAGATGGAGAGTGTGCGTGTGCGCATCTGGGAGATGGAGATTGTGCGTGTGTACATCTGGGAGTTGGAGAGTGTGCATGTGTGCGTCCGGGAGTTGGAGAGTGTGCATGTGTGGATCTGGTAGTTGGAGTGTGTGCGTGTGTGCGTCTGGGAGGTGGAGAGTTTGCGTGTGGGCGTCTGGAGTTGGAGAGTCTGTGGGTGTGTGCTTCTGGGAGTTGAGGAGTGTGCGGGTGTGTGCGTCTGGGAGTTGAAGAGTGTGCGTGTGTGCATATGGGTGTTGGAGAGTGTGCGGGTGTGTGCATCGGGGAGTTTGAGAGTGTGCGGGTGTGTGCGTCTGTGAGTTGGAGAGTGTGCGTGTGTGCTTCTGGGAGATGGAGAGTGTGCGTTTGCGTGTCTGTGAGTTGGAAAGTATGCGTTTGTGCGTCTGGGAGTTGTAGCGTGTGCATGTGTGAGTATGGTAGTTGGAGAGTGTCCTTGTGCACATCTGGGAGATGGAGATTGTGCGCATGTACATCTGGGAGTTGGAGAGTGTGCGTTTGTGCGCATCTTGTTGTTGGAGAGTGTGCATGTCCACATCTTGTAGTTGTAGAGTGTGCGTGTGTGTGTATGGGAGTTGGAGAGTGTGCTTGTGCGTGTGCGCTTCTGGGAGTTGCTGATTGGGCATATGTGCAACTGGGAGTTGGAGATTGTGCGTGGGTTTATCTCGGAGTTGGAGAGTGTGCGTGTGTGTGTCTTGGAGATTCAGACGGTGTGAGTGTGTGTCTGGGCGTTGGAGATTGTACGTGTGTGTGTGTCTGGGAGTTGGAGAGTGTGCGTGGCTGCTTCTGGGAGATGGAGAGGGTGTGTGTGTGTGTCTGTGAGTTGGGGCGTGTGCGTGTGTGCACGTCGGAGTTGGAGAGTGTGCGTATGTGTGTCTGGGATTTGGAGAGTTTGCGTGTGCTCGTCCCCGACTTGGAGAGAATGCGTGTGTGCGTCTGGGAGTTGTAGAGTGTGCATGTGTGTGTATGGTAGATGGAGAGTGTGCGTGTGTGCATCTGGGAGATGGAGATTGTGCTTTTGTACATCTGGGAGTTGGAGAGTGTGCGTGTATGCGTCTGGGAGTTGGAGAGTGTGCTTGTGTATGTATAGGAGTTGCAGAGTGTGAATGTGTGCGCCTGGGAGAAGGAGAGTGTGATTGTGTGCGTCTGGGAGTTGGAGAGTCTGCTGTCGTGTGCGTCTGCGTTTTGGGGAGTGTGCATGTGTGCGTTTGGGAGTTGTAGAGTGTGCGCGTGTGCGCATCTGGGAGTTGGAGAGCGTGAAGGTTTGTGCGACTGGGAGTTGCAGAGTGTGGGTGTGCGCATCTGGGATTTGGAGATTGTGCGTGTATGCATCTGTAGAGTGTGTGTGTGTGCGTCTGGGAGTTTGAGAGTGTGCATGTGTGCGTCTGAGAGTTGGAGAGTGTCCGTGTGTGCGTCTGGGAGATGGAGAGTGTGCGTGTGTGATTCTGGGAGTTGGAGAGTGTGCGTGTGTACGTCTGGGAGTTGGAGAGATTCCGTGTGTGCGTATGCGAATTGGAGAGTGTGCGTGTTTGCTTCTGGGAGTTGGAGAGCATGCATGGCTGCGTCTGGGAGTTGGAGAGTGTGCGTGTGTGCGTCTGGGAGATGGACAGTGTGCGTGTGTGCATCTGGGAGTTGGAGAGTTTGCGTGTGTGTGTCTGGGAGTTGGAGACTGTACGTGTGTGTGTGTCTGGGAGTTGGACAGTGTGCGTGCGTGTGTGTCTCAGAGTTGGAGAATATGCTTCTGTGTTTGTCTGGGAGTTGGAGATTGTACGTGTGTGTGTGTCTGGGAGTTGGAGAGTGTGCGTGGCTGCTTCTGGGATATGGAGAGGGTGCGTGTGTGCGTCTGTGAGTTGGGGCGTGTGCGTGTGTGCACTTCGGAGTTGGAGAGTGTGCGTATGTGTGTCTGGGATTTGGAGAGTTTGCTTGTGCTCGTTCCCGACTTGGAGAGAATGCATGTGTGTGTCTGGGAGTTGTAGAGTGTGCATGTGTGTGTATGGTAGATAGAAAGTTTGCGTGTGTGCATCTGGGAGATGGAGATTGTGCTTTTGTACGTCTGGGAGTTGGAGAGTGTGCTTGTGTATGTATGGGAGTTGGAGAGTGTGCATGTGTGCCTCTGGTATTTGCAGAGTGTGCATGTGTGCGTCTGGGAGATGGAGAGTGTGCTTGTGTGCGTCTGGGAGTTGTAGAGTGTGCGCGTGTGCGCATCTGGGAGTTGGAGAGCGTGAAGGTTTGTGTGACTGGGAGTTGCAGAGTGTGTGTGTGCGCATCTGGGATTTGGAGATTGTGCGTGTATGCATCTGGGAGGTGTAGAGTGTGCGTGTGTGTGTATGGGATTTGGAGAGTGTGCCTGTGTGCGACTGGGAGTTGGTGATTGTGCGTGTGTGTGTCTGGGATTTTGAGAGTGTGCATGTGTGCGTCTGAGAGTTGGAGAGTGTCCGTGTGTGCGTCTGGGAGATGGAGAGTGTGTGTGTGTGATTCTGGGAGTTGGAGAGTGTGCGTGTGTACGTCTGGGAGTTGGAGAGATTCCGTGTGTGCGTATGCGAATTGGAGAGTGTGTGTGTTTGCTTCTGGGAGTTGGAGAGTGTGCGTCGCTGCGTCTGGGAGTTGGAGAGTGTGCGTGTGTGCGTCTGGGAGATGGACAGTGTGCATGTGTGCATCTGGGAGTTGGAGAGTTTGTGTGTGTGTGACTGGGAGTTGGAGATTGTACGTGTGTGTATGTCTGGGAGTTGGACAGTGTTCGTGCCTGTGTGTCTCAGAGTTGGAGAGTATGTGTCTGTGTGTGTCTGGGAGTTGGAGATTGTGCGTATTTGTTTCTGGGAGTTGGAGAGCATGCGTGGCTGCTTCTGGGAGTTGGAGAGTGTGCGTGTGTGCGTCTGGGAAATGGAGATTGTGTGTTTGTGCGACTGGGAGCTGGAGATTGTGTGTGGGTGTATCTTGGAGTTGGAGAGTGTGCGTGTGTGTGTCTGGGAGTTGGAGAGTGTGCGTGTGCACGTCTGGGAGTTGGAGATTGTACGTGTGTGTGTGTCTGGGGGTTGGAGAGTGTGCCTGCGTGTGGCTGGGTGTTGGAGAGTGTGCGTGCGTGTGTGTCTGGGAGTTGGACAGTGTGCGTGCGTGTGTGCCTTGGAGTTGGAGAGTTAGCATCTGTGTGTTTCTCGGAGTTGGAAAGTGTGCGTGTGTGTGTGTCTGGAAGTTGGACATTGTGCGTGTGTGTGTGTCTGGGAGTTGGAAAGTGTGCATGTGTGTGTGTCTGGGAAATCAACAGTGTGCATGTATGTGCGTCTGGGAGTTGGAGATTGTACATGTGTGTGTGTCTGGGCTTTGGAGAGTGTGCGTGCATGTGTGTCTGGGAGTTGGAGAGTGTGCGTGTATGTGTCTGGGAGTTGGACAGTGTGTGTGCGTGTGTGTCTCGGAGTTGGAGAGTGTGCGTTTGTGTATGTCTGGGAGGTGCAGATTGTGCATGTGTGTGTGTGTCTTGGAAATGGACAGTGTGCATGTATGTGTGTTTGGGAGTTCGAGAGTCCACGTGTGTGCGAGTGGGAGTTGGAGCGTGTGTGTGTGTGATTCTGGGAGTTGGAGAGTGTGCATGTGTGCGTCTAGGAGTTGGAGAGTGTCCGTGTGTGCGTCTGGGAGTTGGAGATAGTGCGTGGGTGTATCTGGGAGTTGGAGAGTGTGCGTGTGTGTGTCTGGGAGTTGGTTAGAGTGCGTGTGTGCCTCTGGGAGTTGGAGAATGGATGTGTGTGTGTGTCTGGCAGTTGGATAGGGTGCGTGTGTGCGTCTGGGAGTTGGAGCGTGTGCGAGTGCGCACGTGGGATTTGGAGAGTGTGCGTGTGTGCGTCTGCGAGTTGGAGAGAATGTGTGTGTGCGTCTGGGAATTGTAGAGTGTGCATGTGTGAGTATGGTAAATGGAGAGTGTGCGTGTGTGCATCTGGGAGATGGCGATTGTGCTTTTGTATGTCTGGGAGATGGAGAGTGTGCTTGTGTGCGTCTGGGAGTTGGAGAGTCTGCGGGTGTTTGCGTCTGGTAGTTGGAGAGTGTGCGTGTGTGATTCTAGGAAATGGAAAGTGTGCGTGTGTGCATCTGGGAGTTGGAGAGTGTGTGTGATTGTGTCTGGGAGTTGGAGAGTGCGCCTGTGTGAGTATGGTAGATGGAGAGTGTGCGTGTGCGCATCTGGGAGATGGAGATTGTGCGTGTGTACATCTGGGAGTTGGAGAGTGTGCGTGTGTGCGTCTGCGAGTTGGAGAGTGTGCATGTGTGCATCTGGTAGTTGGAGTGTGTGCGTGTGTGCGTCTGGGAGGTGGAGAGTTTGCGTGTGGGCATCTGGAGTTGGAGAGTCTGCGGGTGTTTGCTTCTGGGAGTTGGGGAGTGTGCGGGTGTGTGCGTCTGGGAGTTGGAGAGTGTGCATGTGTGCATATGGGTGTTGGAGAGTGTGCAGGTGCGTGCATCTGGGAGTTTGAGAGTGTGCGGTTGTGTGCGTCTGTGAGTTGAAGAGTGTGCGTGTGTGCATATGGGTGTTGGAGAGTGTGTGGGTGCATGCATCTGGGAGTTTTAGAGTGTGCGGGTGTGTGCGTCTGTGAGTTGGAGAGTGTGCATTTGTCCTTCTTGGAGATGGAGAGTGTGCGTGTGCATGTCTGCGAGTTGGACATTATGCGTTTGTGCATCTGGGATTTGTAGAGTGTGCACGTGTGATTATCGTCGATGGAGAGTGTCCGTGTGCACATCTGGGAGATGGAGATTGTGCGCATGTATGTCTGTGAGTTGGAGAGTGTGCGTGTGTGCGTCTGGGAGTTGGAGAGTGTGCATGTGCGCATCTTGTAGTTGGAGAGTGTGCTTGTGTGCGTCTGGGAAATGGAGAGTGTGTGTGTGTGTGTGTCTGGGAGTTGTAGTTTGTGCGTGTGTGTGTATGTGAGTTGGAGAGTGTGCGTGTGCGTGTGCACATCTGGGAGTTGGTGATTGGGTGTGTGTGCAACTGGGAGTTGGAGATTGTGCGTGAGTGTATCTCGGAGCTGGAGAGTGTGCGTATGTGCATCTGGAAGTTGGAGAGTATGCGTGCGTGCGTCTGGGATTTGGCGAGTGTGTGTGTGCATCTGGGAGTTGGAGAGTGCGCGTGGCTGCGTCTGGGAGATGGCGAGTGTGCGTATGTGAGTCTGAGAGTTAGGGCGTGTGTGTGTGTGCACCTGGGAGTTGGAGAATGTGCGTATGTGCATATGGGTGTTGGAGAGTTTGCGTGTGCGCGTCTGCGAGTTGGAGAGAATGTGTGTGTGCGTCTGGGAATTGTAGAGTGTGCATGTGTGAGTATGGTAAATGGAGAGTGTGCGTGTGTGCATCTGGGAGATGGAGATTGTGCTTTTGTATGTCTGGGAGTTGGAGAGTGTGCGTGTGTGCATCTGGGAGTTGGAGAGTGTGTGTGTGTGTGTCTGGGAGTTGGAGAGTGTGCATGTGTGCGTATGGGTGTTGGAGAGTGTGCAGGTGCGTGCATCTGGGAGTTTGAGAGTGTGCGGTTGTGTGCGTCTGTGAGTTGAAGAGTGTGCGTGTGTGCATATGGGTGTTGGAGAGTGTGTGGGTGCATGCATCTGGGAGTTTTAGAGTGTGCGGGTGTGTGCGTCTGTGAGTTGGAGAGTGTGCATTTGTCCTTCTGGGAGATGGAGAGTGTGCGTGTGCATGTCTGCGAGTTGGACATTATGCGTTTGTGCATCTGGGATTTGTAGAGTGTGCATGTGTGATTATCGTCGATGGAGAGTGTCCGTGTGCGCATCTGGGAGATGGAGATTGTGCGCATGTATGTCTGTGAGTTGGAGAGTGTGCGTGTGTGCGTCTGGGAGTTGGAGAGGGTGCATGTGCGCATCTTGTAGTTGGAGAGTGTGCTTGTGTGCGTCTGGGAAATGGAGAGTGTGTGTGTGTGTGTGTCTGGGAGTTGTAGTTTGTGCGTGTGTGTGTATGTGAGTTGGAGAGTGTGCGTGTGCGTGTGCACATCTGGGAGTTGGTGATTGGGTGTGTGTGCAACTGGGAGTTGGAGATTGTGCGTGAGTGTATCTCGGAGCTGGAGAGTGTGCGTATGTGCATCTGGAAGTTGGAGAGTATGCGTGCGTGCGTCTGGGATTTGGCGAGTGTGTGTGTGCATCTGGGAGTTGGAGAGTGTGCGTATGTGCATATGGGTGTTGGAGAGTTTGCGTGTGCGCGTCTGCGAGTTGGAGAGAATGTGTGTGTGCGTCTGGGAATTGTAGAGTGTGCATGTGTGAGTATGGTAAATGGAGAGTGTGCGTGTGTGCATCTGGGAGATGGAGATTGTGCTTTTGTATGTCTGGGAGTTGGAGAGTGTGCGTGTGTGCGTCTGGGAGTTGGAGAGTGTGTGTGTGTGTGTCTGGGAGTTGGAGAGTGTGCATGTGTGCGTATGGTAGTTGGAGAGTGTGCGTGTGTGCGTCTGGGAGATGGAGAGTGTGCTTGTGTGCGTCTGGGAGTAGGAGAGTCTGCGGGTGTTTGGGTCTGGTAGTTGGAGAGTGTGCGTGTGTGATTCTAGGAAATGGAAAGTGTGCGTGTGTGCATCTGGGAGTTGGAGAGTGTGTGTGATTGCGTCTGGGAGTTGGAGAGTGTGCCTGTGTGAGTATGGTAGATAGAGAGTGTGCGTGTGCGCATCTGGGAGATTGAGATTGTGCGTGTGTACATCTGGGAGTTGGAGAGTGTGCATGTGTGCGTCCGGGAGTTGGAGAGTGTGCATGTGTGCATCTGGTAGTTGGAGTGTGTGCGTGTGTGCGTCTGGGAGGTGGAGAGTTTGCGTGTGGGCGTCTGGAGTTGGAGAGTCTGTGGGTGTGTGCTTCTGGGAGTTGGGGAGTGTGCGTGTGTGTGTGTCTGGGAGTTGGAGAGTGTGCGTGTGTGCATATGGGTGTTGGAGAGTGTGCGGGTGCGTGCATTGGGGAGTTTGAGAGTGTGCGGGTGTGTGCGTCTGTGAGTTGGAGAGTGTGCGTGTGTGCTTCTGGGAGATGGAGAGTGTGCCTTTGTGTGTCTGCGAGTTGGAAAGTATGCGTTTGTGCGTTTGGGAGTTGTAGCGTGTGCATGTGTGAGTATGGTAGTTGGAGAGTGTCCTTGTGCACATCTGGGAGATGGAGATTGTGCGCATGTACATCTGGGAGTTGGAGAGTGTGCGTTTGTGCGTCTGGGCATTGGAGAGTGTGTGCGTCTGGGAGTTGGTGAGTGTGCATGTGTGCATCTGGGAGTTGGAGAGTGTGCGTGTGTGTGTCTGGGAAATGGAGAGTGTTCGTGTGTGTGTGTCTGGGAGTTGCACAGTGTGCGTGTGTGTGTATGGGAGTTGGAGAGTGTGCGTGTGCGTGTGCGCTTCTGGGAGTTGGAGATTGTGCGTGGGTTTATCTCGGAGTTGGAGAGTGTGCGTGTGTGCACGTCGGAGTTGGAGAGTATGCGTATGTGTGTCTGGGATTTGGAGAGTTTGCGTGTGCTCTTCCCCAACTTGGAGAGAATGCGTGTGTGCGTCTGGGAGATGTAGAGTGTGCATGTGTGGGTATGGTAGTTGGAGAGTGTGCGTGTGCACATCTGGGAGATGGAGATTGTGCGCATGTACATCTGGGAGTTGTAGAGAGTGCGTGTGTGCGTATGGGAGTTGGAGAGTGTGCTTTTGCGTGTGCGCTTCTGGGAGTTGGTGATTGGGCGTGTGTGCAACTGGGAGTTGGAGATTGTGTGTGGGTTTATCTCGGAGTTGGAGAGTGTGCGTGTGTGTGTCTTGGAGTTGCAGACGGTGTGAGTGTGTGTCTGGGAGTTGGAGATTGTACGTGTGTGTGTGTCTGGGAGTTGGAGAGTGTGCGTGGCTCCTTCTGGGAGATGGAGAGGGTGCGTGTGTGCGTCTGTGAGTTGGGGCGTGTGCGTGTGTGCACGTCGGAGTTGGAGAGTGTGCGTATGTGTGTCTGGGATTTGGAGAGTTTGCGTGTGCTCGTCCCCGACTTGGAGAGAATGCGTGTGTGCATCTGGGAGTTGTAGAGTGTGCATGTGTGTGTATGGTAAATGGAGAGTGTGCGTGTGTGCATCTGGGAGATGGAGATTGTGCTTTTGTACGTCTGGGAGTTGGAGAGTGTGCGTGTGTGCGTCTGGGAGTTGGAGAGTGTGCTTGTGTATGTATGGGAGTTGGAGAGTGTGCATGTGTGCCTCTGGTATTTGCAGAGTGTGCATGTGTGTGTCTGGGAGATGGAGAGTGTGCTTGTGTGCGTCTGGGAGTTGTAGAGTGTGCGCGTGTGCGCGTCTGGGAGTTGGAAAGCTTGAAGGTTTGTGCGACTGGGAGTTGCAGAGTGTGTGTGTGCGCATCTGGGATTTGGAGATTGTGCGTGTATGCATCTGTAGAGTGTGCGTGTGTGCGTCTGGGAGTTTGAGAGTGTGCATGTGTGCGTCTGAGAGTTGGAGAGTGTCCGTGTGTGCGTTTGGGAGATGGAGAGTGTGCGTGTGTGATTCTGGGAGTTGGAGAGTGTGCGTGTGTACGTCTGGGAGTTGGAGACATTCCGTGTGTGCGTATGCGAATTGGAGAGTGTGCGTGTTTGCTTCTGGGAGTTGGAGAGCATGCATGGCTGCGTCTGGGAGTTGGAGAGTGCGCGTGTGTGCGTCTGGGAGATGGACAGTGTGCATGTGTGCATCTGGGAGTTGGAAAATTTGCGTGTGTGTGTCTGGGAGTTGGAGATTGTACGTGTGTGTGTGTCTGGGAGTTGGACAGTGTGCGTGTGTGTGTATGGGGGTTGGAGAGTGTGCCTCTGCGTGTGCGCTTCTGGGAGTTGGAGATTGTGCGTGGGTTTATCTCGGAGTTGGAGAGTGTGCGTGTGTGCACATCGGAGTTGGAGAGTATGCGTATGTGTGTCTGGGGTTTGGAGATTTTGCGTGTGCTCGTCCCCAACTTGGAGAGAATGCGTGTGTGCATCTGGGAGATGTAGTGTGTGCATGTGTGTGTATGGTAGTTGGAGAGTGTGCGTGTGCACATCTGGGAGATGGAGATTGTGCGCATGTACATCTGGGAGTTGTAGAGTGTGCGTGTGTGCGTATGGGAGTTGGAGAGTGTGCTTTTGCGTGTGCGCTTCTGGGAGTTGGTGATTGGGCGTGTGTGCAACTGGGAGTTGGAGATTGTGCGTGGGTTTATCTCAGAGTTGGAGAGTGTGCGTGTGTGTGTCTTGGAGTTGCAGACGGTGTGAGTGTGTGTCTGGGAGTTGGAGATTGTACGTGTGTGTGTGTCTGGGAGTTGGAGAGTGTGCGTGGCTGCTTCTGGGAGATGGAGAGGGTGCGTGTGCGCGTCTGTGAGTTGGGGCATGTGCGTGTGTGCACGTCGGAGTTGGAGAGTGTGCGTATGTGTGTCTGGGATTTGGAGAGTTTGCGTGTGCTCGTCCCCGACCTGGAGAGAATGCGTGTGTGCATCTGGGAGTTGTAGAGTGTGCATGTGTGTCTATGGTAGATGGAGAGTGTGCGTGTGTGCATCTGGGAGATGGAGATTGTGCTTTTGTACGTCTGGGAGTTGGAGAGTGTGCGTGTGTGCGTCTGGGAGTTGGAGAGTGTGCTTGTGTATGTATGGGAGTTGGAGAGTGTGCATGTGTGCCTCTGGTATTTGCAGAGTGTGCATGTGTGTGTCTGGGAGATGGAGAGTGTGCTTGTGTGCGTCTGGGAGTTGTAGAGTGTGCGCGTGTGCGCATCTGGGAGTTGGAAAGCGTGAAGGTTTGTGCGACTGGGAGTTGCAGAGTGTGTGTGTGCGCATCTGGGATTTGGAGATTGTGCGTGTATGCATCTGTAGAGTGTGCGTGTGTGCGTCTGGGAGTTTGAGAGTGTGCATGTGTGCGTCTGAGATTTGGAGAGTGTCCGTGTGTGCGTTTGGGAGATGGAGAGTGTGCGTGTGTGATTCTGGGAGTTGGAGAGTGCGCGTGTGTACGTCTGGGAGTTGCAGAGATTCCGTGTGTGCGTATGCGAATTGGAGAGTGTGCGTGTTTGCTTCTGGGAGTTGGAGAGCATGCATGGCTGCGTCTGGGAGTTGGAGAGTGCGCGTGTGTGCGTCTGGGAGATGGACAGTGTGCATGTGTGCATCTGGGAGTTGGAAAATTTGCGTGTGTGTGTCTGGGAGTTGGAGATTGTACGTGTGTGTTTGTCTGGGAGTTGGACAGTGTGCGTGCGTGTGTGTCTCAGAGTTGGTGTATATGCGTCTGTGTGTGTCTGGGAGTTGGAGATTGTACGTGTGTGTTTGTCTGGGAGTTGGAGAGTGTGCGTGGCTGCTTCTGGGAGATGGAGAGGGAGCGTGTGTGCGTCTGTGAGTTGGGGCGTGTGCGTGTGTGCACTTCGGAGTTGGAGGGTGTGCGTATGTGTGTCTGGGATTTGGAGAGTTTGCGTGTGCTCGTCCCCGACTTGGAGAGAATGCATGTGTGCGTCTGGGAGTTGTAGAGTGTGCATGTGTGTGTATGGTAGATGGAGAGTTTGCGTGTTGCATCTGGGATTTGGAGAGTGTGCGTGTGTGCGACTGGGAGTTGGTGATTGTGCGTGTGTGCGTCTGGGAGTTTGAGAGTGTGCATGTGTGCGTCAGAGAGTTGGAGATTGTCCGTATGTGCGTCTGGGAGATGGAGAGTGTGCGTGTGTGATTCTGGGAGTTGGAGAGTGTGCGTGTGTACGTCTGGGAGTTCGAGAGATTCCGTGTGTGTGTATGCGAATTGGAGAGTGTGCGTGTTTGCTTCTGGGAGTTGGAGAGCATGCGTGGCTGTGTCTGGGAGTTGGAGAGTGTGCGTGTGTGCGTCTGGGAGATGGACAGTGTGCATGTGTGCATCTGGGAGTTGGAGAGTTTACGTGTGTGTGTTTGGGAGTTGGAGATTGTATATGTGTGTGTGTCTGGGAGTTGGACAGTGTGCGTGCGTGTGTGTCTCAGAGTTGGAGAGTATGTGTCTGTGTGTGTCTGGGAGTTGGAGATTGTGCGTATTTGTGTCTGGGAGTTGGAGATTGTGTGTGGGTGTATCTTGGAGTTGGAGAGTGTGCGTGTGTGTGTCTGGGAGTTGGAGAGTGTGCGTGTGCACGTCTGGGAGTTGGAGATTGTACGTGTGTGTGTGTCTGGGGGTTGGAGAGTGTGCCTGCGTGTGGCTGGGTGTTGGAGAGTGTGCGTGCGTGTGTGTCTGGGAGTCGGACAGTGTGCGTGCGTGTGTGCCTCGGAGTTGGAGAGTTAGCATCTGTGTGTTTCTCGGAATTGGAAAGTATGCGTGTGTGTGTGTCTGGAAGTTGGAGATTGTGCGTGTGTGTGTGTCTGGGAGTTGGAAAGTGTGCGTGTGTGTGTGTCTGGAAGTTGGAGATTGTGCGTGTGTGTGTGTCTGGGAAATCAACAGTGTGCATGTATGTGCTTCTGGGAGTTGTAGATTGTACGTGTGTGTGTCTGGGTTTTGGAGACTGTGCGTGCGTGTGTGTCCGGGAGTTGGAGAGTGTGCGTGTATGTGTCTCGGAGTGGACAGTGTGTGTGCGTGTGTGTCTCGGAGTTGGAGAGTGTGCGCTTGTGTATGTCTGGGAGGTGCAGATTGTGCATGTGTATGTGTGTCTTGGAAATGGACAGTGTGCATGTATGTGTGTTTGGGAGTTCGAGAGTCCACGTGTGTGCGAGTGGGAGTTGGAGCGTGTGTGTGTGTGATTCTGGGAGTTGGAGAGTGTGCGTGTGTGCGTCTGGGAGTTGGAGAGTGTCCGTGTGTGCGTCCGGGAGTTGGAGAGTGTGCGTGTTTGCGTCTGGGAGTTGGGGAGTGTGCGTGGCTGCATCTGGGAGTTGGAGAGTGTGCGTGTGTGTTTCTGGGAGATGGAGATTGTGCGTGTGTGTGACTGGGAGTTGGAGATAGTGCGTGGGTGTATCTGGGAGTTGGAGAGTGTGCGTGTGTGTGTCTGGGAGTTGGTTAGAGTGCGTGTGTGCATCTGGGAGTTGGAGAATGGACGTGTGTGTGTGTCTGGCAGTTGGAAAGGGTGCGTGTGTGCGTCTGGGAGTTGGAGCGTGTGCAAGTGCGCACCTGGGATTTGGACAGTGTGTGTGTGCGCGTCTGCGAGTTGGAGAGAATGTGTGTGTGCGTCTGGGAATTGTAGAGTGTGCATGTGTGAGTATGGTAAATGGAGAGTGTGTGTGTGCGCATCTGGGAGATGGAGATTGTGCTTTTGTATGTCTGGGATGTGGACAGTGTGCGTGTGTGCGTCTGGGAGTTGGAGAGTGTGTGTGTGTGTGTCTGGGAGTTGGAGAGTGTGCACGTGTGCGTCTGGTAGTTGGAGAGTGTGCTTGTGTGCGTCTGGGAGATGGAGAGTGTGCTTGTGTGCATCTGGGAGTTGGAGAGTCTGCGGGTGTTTGCGTCTGGTAGTTGGCAAGTGTGCGTGTGTGAGTATGGTAGATGGAGTGTGTGCGTGTGCGCATCTGGGAGATGGAGACTGTGCGTGTTTACATCTGGGAGTTGGAGAGTGTGAGTGTGTGCGTCCGGTTGTTGGAGAGTGTGCATGTGTGCACCTGGTATTTGGAGTGTGTGCGTGTGTGCGTCTGGGAGCTGGAGAGTTTGCGTGTGTGCATCTGGAGTTGGAGAGTCTGTGGGTGTGTGCTTCTGGGAGTTGGGGAGTGTGCAGGTGCGTGCATCTGGGAGTTTGAGAGTGTGCGGTTGTGTGCGTCTGTGAGTTGAAGAGTGTGCGTGTGTGCATATGGGTGTTGGAGAGGGTGTGGGTGCGTGCATCTGGGAGTTGGAGAATGTGCGGGTGTGTGCTTCTGGGAGATGGAGTGTCCGTTTGCGTGTCTGCGAGTTGGAAAGTATGCGTTTGTGCGTCTGGGAGTTGTAGCGTGTGCATGTGTGAGTATGGTAGATGGAGAGTGTCCTTGTGCACATCTGGGAGATGGAGATTGTGCGCATGTACATCTGGGAGTTGGAGAGTGTGCGTGTGTGCGTCTGGGAGTTGGAGAGTGTGTGCGTCCGTGAGTTGGAGAGGGTGCGCGTCTCTGAGTTGGAGAGAGTGCATGTGCGCATCTTGCAGTTGGAGAGTGTGCGTGTGTGTGTGTCTGGGAGTTGTAGAGTGTGCGTGTGTGTGTATGGGAGTTGGCGACTGTGCGTGTGCGTGTGCGCTTCTGTGAGTTGGTGATTGGGCATGTGTGCAACTGGGAGTTGGAGATTGTGCGTGGGTTTATCTCGGAGTTGGAGAGTGTGCGTGTGTGTGTCTTGGAGTTGGAGACGGTGTGAGTGTGTGTCTGGGAGTTGGAGATTGTACGTGTGTGTGCATCTGGGAGTTGGAGAGTGTGCGTGGCTGCTTCTGGGAGATGGAGAGGGTGCATGTGTGCGTCTGTGAGTTGGGGCGTGTGCGTGTGTGCACGTCGGAGTTGGAGAGTGTGCGTATGTGTGTCTGGGATTTGGAGAGTTTGCGTGTGCTCGTCCCCGACTTGGAGAGTATGCGCGTGTGCATCTGGGAGTTGTAGAGTGTGCATGTGTGTGTATAGTAGATGGAGAGTTTGCAATTGTGCCTCTGGGAGATGGAGATTGTGCTTTTGTACGTCTGGGAGTTGGAGAGTTTCCGTGTGTGCGTCTGGGAGTTGGAGAGTGTGCTTGTGTATGTATGGGAGTTGGAGAGTGTGCATGTGTGCCTCTGGTATTTGCAGAGTGTGCATGTGTGCGTCTGGGAGATGGAGAGTGTGCTTGTGTGCGTCTGGGAGTTGGAGAGCCTGAGGTCGTGTGCATCTGGGAGTTGGGGAGTGTGCATGTGTGCGTTTGGGAGTTGTGGAGTGTCCGCGTGTGCGCATCTGGGATTTGGAGAGCGTGAAGGTTTGTGCGACTGGGAGTTGCAGAGTGTGTGTGTGCGCATCCGGGATTTGGAGATTGTGCATGTGTGCATCTGGAACGTGTAGAGTGTGTGTGTGTGTATGGGATTTGGTGATTGTGCGTGTGTGTGTCTGGGAGTTTGAGAGTGTGCATGTGAGCTTCTGAGAGTTGGAGAGTGACCGTGTGTGCGTCTGGGAGATGGAGAGTGTGCGTGTGTACATCTGGGAGTTGGAGAGATTCCGTGTGTGCATATGCGAATTGGAGAGTGTGCGTGTTTGCTTCTGGGAGTTGGACAGTGTGCATGTGTGCATCTGGGAGTTGGAGAGTGTGCGTGTGTGTGTCTGGGAGTTGGAGATTGTACGTGTGTGTGTGTCTGTGAGTTGGACAGTGTGCGTGCGTCTGTGTCTCAGAGTTGGAGAGTATGCGTCTGTGTGTGTCTGGGAGTTGGAGATTGTGCGTATTTGTGTCTGGGAGTTGGACAGTGTGCGTGGCTGTGTCTGGGAGTTGGAGAGTGTGCGTGTGTGTGTCTGGGAGCTGGAGAGTATGCGTGTGCATGTCTGGGAGTTGGAGATTGTACGTGTGTGTTTGTCTGGGGGTTGGAGAGTGTGCCTGCGTGTGGCTGGGTGTTGGAGAGTGTGCGTGCGTGTGTGACTTGGAGTTGGACAGTGTGCATGCGTGTGTGCCTTGGAGTTGGAGAGTTAGCATCTGTGTGTGTCTCGGAGTTGGAGAGTGTGCGTGTGTGTGTGTCTGGAAGTTTGAGATTGTGCATGTGTGTGTGTCTGGGAAATCGACAGTGTGCATGTATGTGCGTCTAGGAGTTGGAGATTGTACATGTGTGTGTGTCTGGGTTTTGGAGAGTGTGCGTGCGTGTGTGTCTGGGAGTTGGAGAGTGTGCGTGTATGTGTCTGGGAGTTGGACAGTGTGAGTGCGTGTGTGTCTCGGAGTTGGAGAGTGTGCGTTTGTGTACGTCTGGGAGGTGCAGATTGTGCATGTGTGTGTGTGTCTTGGAAATGGACAGTGTGCATGTATGTGTGTTTGGGAGTTCGAGAGTCCACGTGTGTGCGACTGGGAGTTGGAGCGTGTGCTTGTGTGATTCTGGGAGTTGGAGAGTGTGCGTGTGTGCGTCTGGGAGTTGGAGAGTGTCCGTATGTGCGTCTGGGAGTTGGAGAGTGTGCGTGTTTGCGTCTGGGAGTTGGGGAGTGTGCGTGGCTGCATCTGGGAGTTGGAGAGTGTGCGTGTGCACGTCTGGGAGATGGAGATTGTGCGTGTGTGCGACTGGGAGTTGGAGATAGTGCGTGGGTGTATCTGGGAGTTGGAGAGTATGCGTGTGTGTGTCTGGGAGTTGGATAGAGTGCGTGTGTGCGTCTGGGAGTTGGAGAATGGACGTGTGTGTGTGTCTGGCAGATGGAGAGGGTGCGTGTATGTGTCTGGGAGTTGGACAGTGTGTGTGCGTGTGTGTCTCGGAGTTGGAGAGTGTGCGTTTGTGTATATCTGGGAGGTGCAGATTGTGCATGTGTGTGTGTGTCTTGGAAATGGACAGTGTGCATGTATGTGTGTTTGGGAGTTCGAGAGTCCACGTGTGTGTGAGTGGGAGTTGGAGCATGTGTGTGTGTGATTCTGGGAGTTGGAGAGTGTGCGTGTGTGCATCTGGGAGTTGGAAAGTTTATGTGTGTGCATCTGGAAAGTTGGAGAGTGTGTGTGTGTGATTCAGGGAGTTGGAGAGTGTGCGTGTGTGCGTCTGGGCATTGGAGAGTATCTGTGTGTGCGTCTGGGACTTGGCGAGTGTCCTTGTTTGCATCTGGGAGTTGGAGAGTGTGCGTGGCTGCATCTGGGATTTGGAGAGTGTGCGTGAGTGCATCTGGGAGATGGAGAGTGTTCGTGTGTGCGACTGGGAGTTGGAGATGGTACGTGGGTGTATCTCGGAGTTGGGGAGTGTGTGTGCGTGCGTCTGGGAGTTGGAGAGAATGCGTGTGTGCATCTGGGATTTGGAAATTGTACATGTGTGTGTGTCTGGGAGTTGGAGAGTGTGCGTGCGTGTTTGTCTGGGAGTTGGACAGTGCGCGTGCATGTGTGTCTCGGAGTTGGAGATTGTGCCTGTGTGTGTATCTGGGAGTTGAAGAGTGTGTGTGTGTTTGTGTCTGTGAGTTGGAGATGGTGCGTTTGTGCATCTGGGAGGTGGAGAGTGTGCATGTCCGCTTCTGGGAGTTGGTGAGTGTGCGTGTGTGTATCTGGGAGTTGGAGATTGTACGTGAGTGTGTGTCTGGGAGTTGGAGAGTGTGCTTGCGTGTGTGTCTGGGAGTTGGACAGTGTGCATGTGTGTGTGTCTCTGAGTTTGAGAGTGTGTGTGTGTTTGTGTCTTGGAGTTGGACAGTGTGCGTGCGTGTGTGTCTCGGAGTTGAGCCTTGTGCGTGTGTGTGCGTCTGGGATTTGGAAAGTGCAGGTCCGTGCGTATGGGAGTTGGAGAGTGTGCGTGTGTGCAACTGGCTATTGGAGAGTGTGCGTGTGTGCATCTGGGCGTTGGAGAGTATCTGTGTGGGCGTCTGGGACTTGGAGGGTGTGCATGTTTGTGTCTGGGAGTTGGAGAGTGTGCGTGGCTGCATCTGGGAGTTGGAGAGTGTGCGTGTGTGCATCTGGGAGATGGAGAGTGTGCTTGTGTGCGACTGGTAGTTGGAGTTTGTGCGTGGGTGTATCTTGGAGTTGGGGAGTGTACGTGTGTGCGTCTGGTAGTTGGATAGAGTGTGTGTGTGACTGGGAGTTGGAGATTGTATGTGTGTGTGTCTGGGAGTTGGAGAGTGTGAATGTCCGCTTCTGGGAGTTGGAGAGTGTGCGTGTGTGCATCTGGGAGTTGGAGATTGTACGTGTGTGAGTGTCTGGGAGTTGGAGAGTGTGCATTCGTGTGTGTCTGGGAGTTGGAGCGAGTGCGTGCGTCTGTGTCTGGGAGTTGGACAGTGTGCGTGCGTGATTGTCTCACAGTTTGAGAGTGTGCGTGTGTTTGTGTCTCGGAGATGGACAGTGTGCATGCGTGTGTATCTCGGAGTGGGAGCGTGTGCATGTGTGTGCGTCTGGGAGTTGGAGAGTGTGCGTGTGTGTGTGCGTCTGGGAGTTGGGGAGTTTGTGGTTGGGTGCGTCTGGGAGTTGGAGAGTGTGCGTGTGTGTGTCTAGGAGTTGGAGAGTGTACGTGTGTGATTCTGGGAGTTGGAGAGTGTACTTGTGTGCGTCTGGGAGTTGGAGAGTGTGCGTGTGTTGGTCTGGGAGATGGAGAGTGTGCGTGTGTGTGACTGGGAGTTGGGTATTGTACGTGGTTGTATCTCGGAGTTAGAGAGTGTGCGTGTGTGCTTCTGGGAGTTGGAGAGTGTGCGTGTTTTTGTCTGGGAGTTGGAGATTGTACATGTGTCTGTGTCTCGGAGTTGGAGTGTGTGCCTACGTGTGTCTGGGTGTTGGAGAGTGTGCGTACCTGTTTGTCTGGGAGTTGGAGGGTGTGCGTCTGTGTGTGTCTGGGAGTTGGAGAGTGTGCATGTGATTGTGTCTGGGAGTTGGAGATAGTGAGTGTGTGTGTGTCTGGGAAATCAAAAGTGTGCATGTGTGTTCCTCTGGGAGTTGGAGAGTGTGCGTGTGTGTGTCTGGGAGATGGGGAATTTGTGTGTGTGCGACTGGGAGTTGGAGAGTGTGCGGGTGGTGCAACTGGGAGTTGGGGAGTGTGCGGGTGTGTGTGTCTGGGAGTTGGAGAGTGTGAGTGTGTGATTCTGGGAGTTGGAGAGTTTGCGTGTGTACGTCTGGGTGTTGGAGATTGTACGTGTGTGTGTGTCTGTGAGTTGGAGAGCTTGCCTGCGTGTGGCTGGGTGTTGGAGAGTGTGCGTGCGTGTGTGTCTGGGAGCTGGACAGTGTGCGTGCGTGCTTTCCTCAGAGTTGGAGAGTGAGCATCTGTGTGTGTCTGGACGTTGGAAAGTGTGCGTGTGTGTGTGTCTGGGTGTTGGAGATTGTGCATGTGTGTGTGTCTGGGAAATCGACAGTGTGCATGTATGTGCGTCTGGGAGTTGGAGATTGTACATGTGTGTGTGTCTGGGAGTTGGAGAGTGTGCGTGTGTGTGTGTCTGGGAGTTGGAGAGTGTGCGTGTGTGTGTGTCTGGGAGTTGGAGAGTGTGCATGTCCGCTTCTGGGAGTTGGAGAGTGTGCGTGTGTGCATCTGGGAGTTGGAGATTGTACGTGTGTGAGTGTCTGGGAGTTGGAGAGTGTGCGTGCATGTGCGTCTGTGAGTTGGAGATTGTGCGGGTGTGTGCGTCTGGGAGTTGGGGAGAGAGCGGGTGTGTGCATCGGGGAGTTTGGGAGTGTGCGTGTGAGCATTTCGGAGTTGGAGAGTGTGCGTGTGTGTGCGTCCAGGAGTTGGAGAGTGTGCGGGTGTGTGCATCCTGGAGTTGGAAAGGATGCGGGTGTGTGCCGCTGGGAGTTGGAGAGTGTGCGTGTGTGCA